>NC_069499.1:498171989-498520739 GCF_027579735.1 Bombina bombina
AGTTTTCCACTTTTTTTGCTCCATTGATTTCTATGGGCGAATAGGTTATCGTACGCGTAGGTTATCATACGTGTAATATTGTAAGTTCGGCCTTACAAGCGTCAGGTTACTTTCAGTGCATCATACAAGCTCAACCTGACGAATGCAAAAAGATTACTTCTAGCGCAGTTAATGCTTGACCGGGAGCACTAAATAGCGCTCCACTTGTAATCTGGCCCTTTATATTCAAGATAACATAATAAATGATCATTTATAGTTTTAGTGTTAAGTATGCTTAACGTGAGTTAATTAATTCAGATAAACTTCAAAATATATAGTGCAGTGACAAATATGTAACTGTATTTTACCTTCTGTTCATTTAGAATTACAAATTCCTGTAAAAATAAAGTGGTTGGCCCATACATAGAACGTTGATGTGTTCTATGCTTGTAAATTGTGTGTGTTTTTACAAGTTAAAAGCAATTTTTTTCTCCCTGCTAAAAAATAGAGTGTCTGCTAAATTGAGCATCCACAAAAAAGAATAATAAATGTCATGCAATCAGCTTATGCTTGTAAATTCCTTGTATTAAACACCAGTAAAAAAAAACAAAAAAAACACACATTAACTTCATTTGCCAACATTTTGCAAATCTTGTGAAATTAATAGGAGTGCTGATTTCCTAATTAAAGCTATATGCTTTAAGTACTACAGTGAAAAATAACAGTTGTTTTGGTAAATGGGCTAATACATTTATTTATGTTTTTTTCTTTCTCATTGTCACAGTAAAATGATTTGCATATTTGAATAAAAAAAAAGAGGAGATTAAAAAATATAAATAGCAAAATCCTTGAACCAAAGACTGTTAGCATAAATATTTTACAGAACTATAATCATACTAGTGTAAATAACAAGTGACAACTGACAAGGTCAGTGTCTGAGATGACCAAGAGTGCAGCTCCCCCAGGAGATATAAGAGACAATGTCAGACACAATTGTCAGATTACTGTCTAATCAATAAATTCTCTGTTATGCGACCCTCTGACAATACAAACAAATCAATCTGTTTATGTTCTGCAATGTAAGAATTGTACTGGAAAGGAATTGCTAGTGACTAAAACAATCAACTTATTTCTATTGAATATAATTAAATCATTTAACATTCTGTAGTCGAGGAGGGATATGATAGGATTATGGGACAATCTTTCTGTTCTCACCAATCATTGAAAAAACTCAGATCAGATCATGCACTTTAAAATTAAATCTAAATAGCACTCACTGGAGCTAACAAAAGAATTGCCTACGTGCATTATGCTGTGTATTTAATTTAAAGAATAATTAACAGGAAAAGATAAAGTAACAAATTCCCCTAAGATTAACAGACCTATGGGAAATGAATGCTGACTATTTAATAATTTGACTTAGTTTTCTGATAAAAGATTCCCTTAGCTTTATAAAATATTGAGGAGTATGACTGTAAAAAAGTTATGGAAAATCCAAGCGTATAACAAACGCTAGGATTTACCATCACTAAAAATCAAGTGAAGGTTCAGTGATCATACATGTAAAAAAGGGTGCTAAACTCACCCTTTCTGTGCCAATGCACATGGCTAAACTCAGCAGCTCCAGCCACCCACAGCACATTAGCCTTGTACTAATGAGGTGCCGCTTGCACCTCTAAACCAACAGCCGTGCGTGCATACAGAAACCTGTCAGTTGATACGCACGGCTATTTATTTAGAGGTGCAAACAACACCTCCTTGAAGGAGACCGATGTGATCACTGAACCTCCACTTGATTTTTACTGATGGTAAATCTGAGTGTTTGTTAAACTCTCAGATTTACCATCACTTTAAGCATATAAAACTTAGGGCCTAGACTGGCAAAGGTTCACAACAGGCAGCATTATCTAAAAACATACTCAAATTACAAAAGGAAAAATTGCTGCACAAATTAAAATTATAAAAATGTTAAAATTGTCCCCAACGATAAAATCCAATCAGCAGCACTAGTTGTACATATGATTGGATCAGCTTCATTTTCCACTCTGTGAGTCTCGAGTGGTATTTCTACTGTGTGCTTAACCCCTTTTCAGTTTAATAGTCTTAGAATGATATGCTCTAATAGGATAGAGCATGTACTTTTTTTTTAGCTGTAATGGCCCTTTAGACTTGCTCTCCCCTGTGAGAATCTTCAATCCAGACAGCTTAATTACTTTCCTTAAGAAGCAGCTTTCAAGTAGTTGGATCTTTCATCTTCAGCACCTTTTCCTCAATAATTTTATAGGATAATTCTGATAATTTCACTCTAGTGTTGTGAGTTTTGAGAACAAGACCCTTCATAAGATAGAAGATGATCTTCTTACCAAGAAAAAAAGTTGTCAGTGATCAGACTTAAATAAAGGTATATAGCTTATGATGGCAAGATGAAAGGGCTCCATGTATCAAGCAGGGTAAGCTTCCCTGGAGTCCTTGCAGGGCAGGTTTGCACATGGAAGCCTGCTTCCCGCAATGTAAGAAGCAGAGGCAATTAGATATAAAAAAATCCAGTATAAAGCCTTTTAAAAACATACTTAGAAGCTCCCAATTTAGCACTGTTGATGAGGTTAGTCTGAGACACCCACTGAAAGGAGCTGATGGTAGATCCTCCCCTCTCCCCTGCATATGAAAAGACCCATTATACAAACAGAAGCCATCGGAAGTCTGTATACATCAGTATACATCTAAAATGTTGGGGCTTGGTTAGGAGTCTGAAAATCAGCACAATGTTATTTAACAAAAGGCAAAACTACTTTTTACAAATACCCCCCCCAGATGGGCTATATAAATGGATCATGTACAAAACATTTATGCAAAAAAAAAAAAAATAATCTAGTGTACATTGTCCCTTTAATAGTTTATGATTATTTCTCTGAAGTGAATTATCTTGCAGTAGATGAAGAGTAAGCAGAACCAGGAGGGGAAGAGGTAATACATATAGAATAAGAGCTATGCAGGCATGGGCATCTGGAAGAGGGGCAAGGGTGGGCACCTTTGCTTGTATTCTATTGAGCTCGCATTCTATTGGCTGTTCCAATCAGTCAATAGAATGCGAGGTCAATCCTATTGGCTGATTGCATCAGCCAATAGGATTTTTCCTACCTTAATTCCGATTGGCTGATAGGATTCTATCAGCCAATCGGAATTCAAGGGACGCCATCTTGGATGACGTCACTTAAAGGACCAGTCATTCAGTCGTCGGCCGTCGGATGAAGAGGATGCTCCGCGTCGGATGTCTTGAAGATGGATCCGCTCCGCTCCGGAAAGGATGAAGATAGAAGATGCCACCTGGATGAAGCCTTCTGCCGGTCTGGATGTCCTCTTCTGGCCAGATAGGATGAAGACTTCGGACCCTCTGGAGGACCACTTGTGCCCGGCTGGGTGAAGACATCTCAAGATAGGGTGATCTTCAAGGGGGTAGTGTTAGGTTTTTTTAAGGGGGGATTGGGTGGGTTTTAGAGTAGGGTTGGGTGTGTGGGTGGTGGGTTTTTATGTTGGGGGGGGTATTGTATTTTTTTTTACAGGTGAAAGAGCTGATTACTTTGGGGCAATGCCCCGCAAAAGACCCTTTTAAGGGCTATTTGTAATTTAGTACAGGGTATGGAATTTTATTATTTTGGGGGGCTTTTTTTATTTTATTAGGGGGATTAGATTAGGTGTAATTAGTTTAAAATTCTTGTAATTCTTTTTTTATTTTCTGTAATTTAGTGTTTTGTTTTTTTTGTAATTTAGTTTATTTAATTTAATTGTAATTAATTGTAGGTAGTTTAGGTAATTAGTTTAATTATAGTGTAGTGTTAGGTGTAATTGTAACTTAGGTTAGTATTTATTTTAACTAGGAAGTTATTAAATAGTTAATAACTATTTAATAAATATTGTACCTAGTTAAAATAAATATAAAGTTGCCTGTAAAATAAATATAAATACTAAGATAGCTACAATGTAATTATTATTTAAATTGTAGCTATCTTAGGGATTATTTTATAGGTAAGTATTTAGTTTTAAATAGGAATGTTATTTAATTTCAGTAAATTTATTTAGTTGTATTTAAATTATATTTAAGTTAGAGGGGTGTTAGGGTTAGACTTAGGTTTAGGGGTTAATAAATTTATTATAGAAGCAGCGACATTGGCGGTGGCATATTAGGGTTTAATAAATGTAATATAGTTGTGGCGACATTGGGGGGGCAGATTAGGGGTTAATAACTATAATGTAGGTGTCGGCGATGTTGGGGCAGTAGATTAGGGGTTCATAAGTATAATGTAGGTGGCGGCGGTGTCCGGAGCGGCATATTAGGGGTTAATAATATAATATAGGTGTCAGCGATAGTGGGGGTGGCAGATTAGGGATTAATAAGTGTAAGATTAGGGGTGTTTAGACTCGGGGTTCATGTTAGGGTGTTAGGTGCAGACATAAAATTCCTTTCCCCATAGGAAATAATGGGGCGGCGTTAGGAGCTGAACGCTGCTTTTTTGCAGGTGTTAGGTTTTTCTTCAGCCAGCTCAGCCCCATTGTTTCCTATGGGGAAATCGTGCACGAGCACGTTTTGCCAGTTTACCGCTACCGTAAGTAACGCTGGTATTGAGGTGAGATGTGGAGCTAAATTCAGCTCTACGTTCACCTTTTTGCGGCTAACGCTAGGTTTAAAAAAACCTGTAATACCAGCATTACTTTAGGTGAGCGGTGAGCTGAAACTAAGCGTTAGCAACGCACCCCTGTTACCGCAAAACTCGTAATCTCACCGATATATTGTGGAACTGTGTTGGAGGGTTTAGATTGGGATTTTTTTTAAACCGGAGCCATTACATTTATCTGTGTGCCTAAGAATCTAAGTAGAGTAAGACGGTGCTGGGGGCTACAGGGGCTGTGAACATAATCTAAAATGTAATTTAGGCATTAATCTAGTATGAACAATATTCAGGGGTTATGCCTCTGAGATGAACTCAGATTTTGGTATATAGGTGGCATGATAAGTCAACAGAGACTTTGCATCGGATCTCAGGTGTCATTGGGCACAGGGCTGGCATTAAAGTGACCTGCAAAAGTCAAACAATTAATATAAGGTCTTATCTGGGCAGCATTAAAGGGGGCTGCTGAGACCATACATCTGTTCAGATATCTAATTTAGGCTATGCGGCCATGTATCTGACATGATCTCTCATCAGACAGCTGAGCTGATGTCGCATTTGGATATATATTTTGCCCAGATGGGGCTACAGGGACATGGAAAGAAATGCAATAGCAATTATGTGATGTAAACTATTACTTGCCCATAAATATATATATATATATATATATATATATATATATATATATATACACTGCTCAAAAAAATAAAGGGAACACTTAAACAACACAATATAACTCCAAGTCAATCACACTTCTGTGAAATCAAACTTTCCACTTAGGAAGCAACACTGAGTGACAATCAATTTCACATGCTGTTGTGCAAATGGGATAGACAACAGGTGGAAATTATAGGCAATTAGCAAGACACCCCCAATAAAGGAGTGGTTCTGCAGGTGGTGACCACAGACCACTTCTCAGTTCCTATGCTTTCTGGCTGATGTTTTGGTCACTTTTGAATGCTGGTGGTGCTTTCACTCTAGTGGTAGCATGAGACGGAGTCTAAAACCCACACAAGTGGCTCAGGTAGTGCAGCTCATCCAGGATGGCACATCAATGCGAGCTGTGGCAAGAAGGATTGCTGTGTCTGTCAGCGTAGTGTCCAGAACATGGAGGCACTACCAGGAGACAGGCCAGTACATCAGGAGACGTGGAGGAGGCCGTAGGAGGGCAACAACCCAGCAGCAGGACTGCTACCTCCGCCTTTGTGCAAGGAGGAACAGGAGGAGCACTGCCAGAGCCCTGCAAAATGACCTCCAGCAGGCCACAAATGTGCATGTGTCTGCTCAAATGGTCAGAAACAGACTCCATGAGGGTGGTATGAGGGCCCGACGTCCACAGGTGGGGGTTGTGCTTACAGCCCAACACTGTGCAGGACGTTTGGCATTTTCCAGAGAACACCAAGAATGGCAAATTCGCCACTGGCGCCCTGTGCTCTTCACAGATGAAAGCAGGTTCACACTGAGCACATGTGACAGACGTGACAGAGTCTGGAGACGCCGTGGAGAATGTTCTGCTGCCTGCAACATCCTCCAGCATGACCGGTTTGGCAGTGGGTCAGTAATGGTGTGGGGTGGCATTTCTTTGGGGGGCTGCACAGCCCTCCATGTGCTTGACAGAGGTAGCCTGACTGCCATTAGGTACCAAGATGAGATCCTCAGACCCCTTGTGAGACCTTATGCTGGTGCGGTTGGCCCTGGGTTCCTCCTAATGCAAGACAATGCTAGACCTCATGTGGCTGGAGTGTGTCAGCAGTTCCTGCAAGACGAAGGCATTGATGCTATGGACTGGCCCGCCCGTTCCCCAGACCTGAATCCAATTGAGCACATCTGGGACATCATGTCTCGCTCCATCCACCAACGTCACGTTGCACCACAGACTGTCCAGGAGTTGGCAGATGCTTTAGTCCAGGTCTGGAAGGAGATCCCTCAGGAAACCATCCGCCACCTCATCAGGAGCATGCACAGGAGTTGTAGGGAGGTCATACAGGCACGTGGAGGCCACACACACTACTGAGCCTCATTTTGACTTGTTTTAAGGACATTACATCAAAGTTGGATCAGCCTGTAGTGTGTTTTTCCACTTTAATTTTGAGTGTGACTCCAAATCCAGAACTCCATGGGTTGAAACATTTGATTTCCATTTTTTAATTTTGTGTGATTTTGTTGTCAGCACATTCAACTATGTAAAGAACAAAGAATTTCATTAGAATATTTAATTCATTCAGATCTAGGATGTGTTATTTTAGTGTCTGTTTGAAAATGGGGGTAACACCCCGAAACGTCACATTAAGGTAATAAACAGTTACCCTTGGTTAAATCTGGAGAGTGCCTTCCTCATATATATATATTAAAATAAATGTATACTATAATCATTAGTTACCATTAGGTATAACACTCTGCACAGGTTTCCAGGGTAAGGAAAACTTAAGACAACAAAACGAAACAAATGTAAGAAAACTACTGTATGTGTACGCCCTTAAGGTTAAATCAGTGGGGTACAGAAAATCCTCTAGAGTGGAGTGTGTTTGGAGATATTGTGTAGGTGGTTGTGGCAGGATGAAGAGAGCAATTGGATGTGGGGCATGAAGGAAAGATTGGAGTCAAGTGTTACTTTGAGACAGTGGATTTGGGGCGATGGGTAGATAGTGATGCTGCCAACTGTCAGGATATCTGTGAGTGTTATTAAAAATAAATATATATATATATATATATATATATATATATATATATATATATTTTAATATGATAAGACCAAAAATTTATTTATATATGAAGCTGTTTGTATCAGGTTGATTACTGTAAATTGCAGTTCTTTGTTAGATGGTCTGGGCTGGGTAACACAACCCCCCCTGCTGTGACTAGATACACATTGCAGGCCAGGATGTCTCAAATTATCCACTTCAAAGGAAGCCTGTATACAGAGTTTTCCGATCTGAAAAATACAGACGCTCGGTCTAGAGCTAATCCTTCAAAACACATATATATGCAACAGTTAGTTACCCTATGCTGAGTTGAATACACAACTTCTCTAGAAGATGCTGCCTGGATGAAGACTTCTGCCCATTTGGAGGACCTCTTCTGCCGGATTGGATGAAGACTTCTGCCCATCTGGAGGACCACCTCTGCCCGGTTGGGTGAAGACGTCTCAAGGTAGGGTGATCTTCAAGGGGTTAGTGTTAGGTTTTATTAAGGGGGGATTGGGTGGGTTTTAGAGTGGGGTTGGTTGTGTGGGTGGTGGGTTTTAATGTTGGGGGGTATTGTATTTTTTTTTACAGGTAAAAGAGCTGATTACTTTGGGGCAATGCCCAGCAAAAAGCCCTTTTTAAGGGCTATTTGTAATTTAGTGTATGGTAGGGATTTTTATTATTTTAGGGGGCTTTTTTATTTTATTAAAGGGGGTTAGATTAGGTGTAATTAGTTTAAAATTCTTGTAATTATTTTATTATTTTCTGTAATTTAGTGGGGGTTTTTTTCCGTTCTTTAGTTTATTTAATTGTAATTAATTGTAGTTAGTTTAGGTAATTTATGTAATGATAGAGTAGTGTTAGGTGTAATTGTAACTTAGGTTAGGATTTATTTTACAGGTATATTTGTATTTATTTTAACTAGGAAGTTATATAATAGTTAATAACTATTTAATAACTATTGTACCTAGTTAAAATAAATACAAGTTGCCTGTAAAATAAAAATAAACCCTGAGATAGCTACACCGTAATTATTAGTTATATTGTAGCTAGCTTAGGGTTTATTTTATAGGTAAGTATTTAGTTTTAAATAGGAATAATTAACGCCTAGATTTAGAGTTTTGCGGCCAAAGGGGTGCGTTAGCTACGCATCTTTTTTTTTCCTCGGCGCCTTTCAAACAACGCTGGTATTTAGAGTTCTCAGAAGGGCTGCGTTAGGCTCCAAAAAGGGAGCGTAGAGCATAATTTACCGCCACTGCAACTCTAAATACCAGCGGTGCTTAAGGACGCGGCCAGCTTCAAAAACATGCTTGGGCACGATTCCCCCATAGGAAACAATGGGGCAGTTTGAGCTGAAAAAAAATCTAACGCCTGCAAAAAAGCAGCGTTCAGCTCCTAACGCAGACCCATTGTTTCCTATGGGGAAACGCTTCCTAAGTCTGCACCTAACACACTAACATGAACCCCGAATCTAAACACCCCTAACCTTACACTTATTAACCCCTAATCTGCCGCCCCTGCTATCGCTGACCCCTGCATATTATTTTTAACTCCTAATCTGCCGCTCCGTACACCGCCGCATCCTACGTTATCCCTATGTACACCTAATCTGCTGCCCCTAACACCGCTGACCCCTATATTATATTTATTAACCCCTAATCTGCCCCCCCCAACGTCGCCGCCACCTACCTACAATTATTAACCCCTAATCTACCGACCGGACCTTACCGCTACTCTAATAAATGTATTAACCCCTAAAGCTAAGTCTAACCCTAACACTAACACCCCCCTAAGTTAAGTATAATTTTATTCTAACGAAATAAAATAATTCTTATTAAATAAATTATTCCTATTTAAAGCTAAATACTTACCTGTAAAATAAACCCTAATATAGCTACAATATAAATAATAATTATATTGTAGCTATTTTAGGATTTATATTTATTTTACAGGCAACTTTGTATTTATTTTAACCAGGTACAATAGCTATTAAATAGTTAATAACTATTTAATAGTTACCTAGTTAAAATAATTACACAATTACATGTAAAATAAATCCTAACCTAAGTTACGATTAAACCTAACACTACACTATCAATAAATTAATTAAATAAATTACCTACAATTATCTATAATTAAATCAACTAAACTAAATTACAAAAAAAACCCCCACTAAATTACAAAAAAAACACTAAATTACAAAAAAAACAAACACTAAATTAGAAAAAATAAAAAAAATTACAAGAATTTTAAACTAATTACACCTACTCTAAGCCCCCTAAAAAAATAACAAAGCCCCCCAAAATAAAAAAATGCCCTACCATATTCTAAAATAAAAGTTTTACAGCTCTTTTACCTTACCAGCCCTTAAAAGGGCCCTTTGCGGGGCATGCCCCAAAGAATTCTGCTCTCTTGCCTGTAAAAAAACAATACAATACCCCCCCCAACATTACAACCCACCACTCACATACCCCTAATCTAACCCAAACCCCCCTTAAAAAACCTAACACTAAACCCCTGAATATCTTCCTACCTTGTCTTCACCACGCCGGGTATCACCGATCCGTCCAGAAGAGGGTCCAAAATCGTCATCCTATCCGGCAAGAAGAGGTCCAGAAGAGGGTCCAAAGTTTTCATCCTATCCGGCAAGAAGAGGGCATCTGGACCGGTAGACATCTTCATCCAGACGGCATCTTCTATCTTCTTCCATCCGGCGCGGAGCGGGACCATCTTGAAGCAGCCGATGCGGATCCATCCTCTTCTAACGACGTCCTAAGTCCGAATGAAGGTTCCTTTAAGGGAATCAGCCAATCAGATTCAAGTACAATCCGATTGGCTGATCCAATCAGCCAATCAGATAGAGCTTGCATTCTATTGGCTGATCGGAACAGCCGATTGTACTTGAATCTGATTGGCTGATTCAATCAGCCAATCAGATTTTTCCTACCTTAATTCTGATTGGCTGATAGAATCCTATCAGCCAATCGGAATTCGAGGGACGCCATCTTGGATGATGTCCCTTAAAGGAACCTTCATTCGGACTTGAATCCACGTCGGCTGCTTCAAGATGGTCCCGCTCCGCGCCGGATGGAAGAAGATAGAAGATGCCGCCTGGATGAAGATGTCTACCGGTCCAGATGCCCTCTTCTTGCCGGATAGGATGAAGACTTCGGACCCTCTTCTGGACCTCTTCTTGCCGGATAGGATGAAGACTTCGGACCCTCTTCTGGACGGATTGGTGATACCCGGCGTGGTGAAGACAAGGTAGGAAGATATTCAGGGGCTTAGTGTTAGGTTTTTTAAGGGGGGTTTGGGTTAGATTAGGGGTATGTGGGTGGTGGGTTGTAATGTTGGGGGGGTATTGTATTGTTTTTTTACAGGCAAAAGAGCAGAATTCTTTGGGGCATGCCCCGCAAAAGGCCCTTTTAAGGGCTGGTAAGGTAAAAGAGCTGTAAAACTTTTATTTTAGAATAGGGTAGGGCATTTTTTTTATTTTGGGGGGCTTTGTTATTTTTTTAGGGGGCTTAGAGTAGGTGTAATTAGTTTAAAATTCTTGTAATCTTTTTTTTATTTTTTGTAATTTAGTGTTTGTTTTTTTTTGTAATTTAGTGTTTGTTTGTTTTTGTAATTTAGTTTAGTTGATTTAATTATAGATAATTGTAGGTAATTTATTTAATTAATTTATTGATAGTGTAGTGTTAGGTTTAATTTATTAACTATTTAATAGCTATTGTACCTGGTTAAAATAAATACAAAGTTGCCTGTAAAATAAATATAAATCCTAAAATAGCTACAATATAATTATTATTTATATTGTAGCTATATTAGGATTTATTTTACAGGTAATTATTTAGCTTTAAATAGGAATAATTTATTTAATAAGAATTATTTTATTTCATTAGAATAAAATTATATTTAACTTAGGGGGGTGTTAGTGTTAGGGTTAGACTTAGCTTTAGGGGTTAATACATTTATTAGAGTAGCGGTGAGGTCCGGTCGGCAGATTAGGGGTTAATAATTGTAGGTAGGTAGCGGCGACGTTGGGGGGGGGGCAGATTAGGAGGTAATAAATATTATGTAGGGGTCGGCGATGTTCGGGGCAGCAGATTAGGGGTACATAGGGATAATGTATGTTGCGGCAGTGTGCGGTCGGCAGATTAGGGGTTAAAAAAATTAATAGAGTGGCGGCGATGTGGGGGGGCCTCGGTTTAGGGGTACATAGGTAGTTTATGGGTGTTAGTGTACTTTAGAGCACAGTAGTTAAGAGCTTTATGAACCGGCGTTAGCCCAGAAAGCTCTTAACTCCTGGCTTTTTTCTGCAGCTGGAGTCTTGTCGTTAGATTTCTAACGCTTACTTCAGCCAAGACTCTAAATACCGGCGTTAGAAAGATCCCATTGAAAAGATAGGCTACGCAATTGACGTAAGGGGATCTGCGGTATGGAAAAGTCGCGGCTGGAAAGTGAGCGTTAGACCCTTTCCTGACTGACTCTAAATACCAGCGGGCGGTAAAAACCAGCGTTAGGACTCCTTAACGCTGGTTTGGATGGCTAACGCAGAACTCTAAATCTAGGCGTTAGTTAATAATAGTAATTTTATTTAGATGTATTTAAATTTATATTTAAGTTAGGGGGGTGTTAGGGTTAGGGTTAGACTAAGATTTAGGGGTTAATATATTTATTATAGTGGCGGCGACGTTGGCGTTGGGGTTAATAAATTTAGATGGCGGCAACATTGGGGGCGGCAGAGTAGGGGTTAATAAATAAAAAGTAGGTGTCGGCGATGTTGGGGGCAGCAGATTAGGGGTTCATAGGGATAATGTAGGTGGCGGAGGTGTCCGGAGCAGCAGATTAGGGGTTAATAAATGTAAGATTAGGGGTGTATAGACACAGGGTTCATGTTAGGGTGTTAGGTGTAGACATAAAATGTATTTCCCCATAGAAATCAATGGGGCTGCGTTAGAAGCTGAACGATGCTTTTTTGCAGGTGTTAGACTTTTTTCAGCCGGCTCTCCCCCATTGATTCCTATGGGGAAATCATGCACAAGCACGTTTCGCCATCTCACCGCTACCTTAAGCAGCGCTGGTATTACAGTGAGATGTGTAGCAAAATTTTGCTCTCCGCTCACTTTTCTGAGGCTAACGCCGGGTTTGTAAAAACCTGTAATACCAGCGTTGTCTTAAGTGAGCGGTGAGAAAAAAATGCTTGTTAGCCCCGCACACCATTACCGACAAAAACTCGTAATCTAGGCGATAGTAAACATATAATTTATTAATGTTGGAAATTAAATTGTATTAAATAAACATTTTAAAGGTTAGATATTAGATTATTGGCAATATTGATAATGAAAATGCATGTCTGGTTGTCTGCTGCCCTCTGATGGTATATGTAAGAATTACAACCAAAGGAAATTGTATTATCAGACAACCATATGTTTCCAGGGCCAATGATATGTTCAGCTCTGAGGGCCAAATAGGGCCTATCAAATGCTTGTGGGTATGATTCAAGAAAAGAAGGAGGGGTTATATCTTTGTTAAAACATCCCACACACTAGACAAAGGAACAGACTCAAAGAAGCATAACTTTTTGACTGAGAGAGAAACACACAGGTTTATGCCAAGTATCTTCTCTGCAAATTTTGGGACACTTTCTTAGAATAGAAAGATAAGAATTTTGAGGCCTGTATCCTTGCAATAGTGGACTAAATCCTTCTTATATGACCCCCAAGAAACTCTGGAAGCTGAATTCTCATCAGTTATGTTGTAACGTATGGCAGTGGCTGTAATTTAATATTTTAAAGCAAATGCATTCATTTTTGCTATAGTTAAATTGAAGCTGGTAATTTAAAGAGCATATTCGGTATTTTAACTTCATATTCATAGTCCTGTGTAGTTTAAAACTAGTCACATTAAAGCGAAATAATATTATTTGCTAGAAAATAATGTGTACTTTATATTTATAAGTTCATTTTACTATTGTGAAATTTCATTTAAATTGGTTATTGTAGTTACATTTCTCTGGTAGTTCTTAATTAAGCATTGTTAAGATAATAGTCCATATTCTGATATTGGAGTGAACTAAGCTGGAAAATTATAGACTGTTCTGGTATCCTCATTTGGGGTATTTTAATGCAATTTATTGTGAGTAAGATTAATTTTGGAGATATATATTTTTTATGATCTGTTGTATAGAATATTGTAACGGAATAAGCGTGCATAATTGATTCATAATCTAGTTTCTACAAAAATATAATTCAAGGTGTCTATAGAGGTAACTAATCAAGAACTAAGGAATAAATATAAATTTTTGATTGCTACGTATATACATTTTATTGGTTGGCAACTGCTAAGATAAGTTATCTAACATTTTACTGGAGATTACTGCTGATATAATTATAAATGATATTGTAAACCCTGGTATATACCAACACAACAGTGATAGAAAAGTCAGAAATTGGGCTAGAGCTAGAGGGGGGATTAGAAGGAACTCCGTCTTGGACATTTTATTCTTGAGGTGGTGAAAGGCCATCCAGGAAGAAATGCCAGGTAAGCAGTCTCTGACATGAGAAAGCACAGAGGGAATGAGAGCAAGGATGGATAGGTAGAGCTACGTATCATCAACATAGAGGTTATATTTGAAGCTATAGTTTTTAATAAGTTTATCCAGGGAGGAAGTATAACTAGGGAAGAGAAGAGCACCCAGGACAGAGCCTTGAGGTACTTCAACTGACAGAGGCATTAAAGAGGAGGAGTCGCTAGCAAATAACACAGAAAAGGACCTGTTGAAGAGATGAGTGAATCCAAGAGTGGCCAGTGTCACAGAGACCAAAGAGAGCTGAGAGTCTGAAGGTAGAGGGGGTTGTCAACAGTTGAGGGCAGTCTCAGTTGAGTGTTGCGGACAGAAGCCAGATTGCAGTGGGTCAAGCATGTATTTTGAGGACATGAAGTGGGTTAGTCAGTCGTAAAATTGTTTTTCCAGGAGTTTTTATGTTAGTGGATGCAGTTATATGGGGTGGTACTTTGCAGGGGAATTAGGTTCAAGGGAGGGTTTTTTTTAATATGGGACTAACCTTTGCATGTTTGAAAGAAGATGGGAATGAACTGGTAGAGATGGGTCGGTTGAAGATGTGAGTAAGAGCTGGAGTGAGGGTGGCAGACAGAGAAGGTATTAGATAGGAAAGGATGGGGTCGAGAGGCAGGTAAAGGGAAATGAGGAAGACAATAAGAAACCCACTTCATTTTCAGTGGCTGGAGAAGATGCAGAAAGTAGCAGAGGTGGTGACTGGGGGTGGAGATGGAATATTCCAGGCTTGTATCGGAATTTTGTATTGGATATTATGAATTTTGTTTAAAAATAGTGTGCCAGGTCTTGAGCATTAAAGGCAGATGTAGGGGGTGGTGCAGGTGGGTAGAGGAGAGAGTTTTAGAGTTTGAGGAGTGAGTAGATACAAGATAATAGAAGTAGGTTTGCTTAGCTAAGTGAAGGGCAGATATGTAAGAATGAAGAATTAATTTATTGTGGATGAAATCAGGTTCAGAGCGAGATTTCCTCCAGTCACGCTCAGTACTAGGGCTGCAACTGACGAGGAGGAGCTTTGTGTAGTTGAGTAAGACCAAGAGTGTATAGTGCAGAGGAGAGAGTTATTGTTATAGTGGGCTGTAGCAAAGTCAGGGCAGGATATCATGAAAGTGTGGGGGAGGAGATGTTGAATAAGGAGATGTTGAAAAAGGTTGGAAAATTGAAGAGGATCCACAGAGTGCAGATTTCTACAAGTGTGGAGCAAGTAGGAGAAGTAGGCTTAGGTAGTAGGTGAGCAGGTGCTTCTCTAAAATGGGAAACAGGAGACAAGTGAAGTCAGATATAGAGAAGAGGTAGGAGAATATCAGATCAATATAGTGTCCACCATCGCAGTGAGTAGGGAATAGTGTGGATTGTGAGAGACCAAATAAGTTTGTGAGTGAGAGGAGTTTAGAGGAAGCAGGTGCAGATGGGTTATCAATGGGAATGTTGAAGTCCCGCAGAATTAAAGCAGGTATATTAAGAGAGAGAAATCTAGGAAGCCTGGTGGTAAAGTTGTCAAGGAATTGTGAGGTTTATCCAGGAGGGTAATAGATGACTGCCAGGTGAAGGAAGTGAACTTCAAATTAGAAAAAGGAGACAGATGGAAGTGAAGGCAAGTACTGATAGAAGAAGGGGGTGGAGGTTAATAAGGATACCGAAGGTTATGCGGACATGGCAAACGTTACTGAGGGACAAGCTGATTGGTTGTGCATCGGAGAGGCAGTGCCAGTGAAGATTGAACTTGGCTGAGATAGGAGCGGCGGGATTGGATGGCGGTGTATTGCTCAGAGCATGGGAAAATCCTCTGTGTAGGGACAAAAGGCCAAAAAGGAATTTGAAGGGACCTACTGGAACCCTGGAATATTGATCTGCCCCCTTCGGACATACCCTAGTGCTGGAAGGGGGTAGGAAATCAGTCCCACAACAACCTGGGGAACAGGCCTCACAAAAGTAATAAAGTTTTTGTATGCCAAAAACCTAAAGCCTACCCAATACGCTTTTAAATGCTGCTTAAGATAAAGTATTCTGGTCGGGCTACCACTATTATAAGAAAATATGCTTATATTTTAACTGCCGCACAGATTTAGCTTGAAAGTTTAATTACTATTAAAACTTTTTAAAGGGATATTGGGGGGTTCAACTCTCCAATTAAGAGTAAACAATGTCTTGAATATTTGAAAAGATTAAAAATGATGTTGCTATTATTCAGGAGACACACTTGAAGGGACAGTCAACTCAAATTTTTTTATTGTTTAAAAATATAGATAATCCCTTTATTACCTATTCCCCAGTTTTGCACAGACAACATAGTTATATTATTATACTCTTATCTTAACCTCTGTTATTTTCTTTTATCTAAGTCTATTTTGACAGTCCCCTGATCACATGACTTTTAGCTGTGTTGTGCAGAACCCACAGGAGTGAGCACAATGTTATCTATATGGCCCACATAAACTAGCAGTCTCCTGTTGTGAAAACCAAATAAAAAAACATGTGTTTAAGAGGATGGCTGTCTATAGTGGCTTAGAAACAGACAGAAATTTAGAGCTTTGATTGTTATAAAGTATATTAATATAACAATGTTGGTTGTGCAAAACTGGGGAATGGGAATGGGTAGTAAAGGCATTATTTTTAACTAACTTTTTAAACAATAACAATTTTAGTGTTGACTGTCCCTTTGAGTGACAAAGAGCACACAAAGTTGAAGAGAGACTAGGTTAAATAAGTAGTGTATGCAACTTATAACAATAAATGCAGGGGTGTGGAAATTCTATTGGGCAAGCATGTAAATTATGAAATTAAAAAAACATTTATAGACTAACAGGGAAGATATATTATTTTGCATATGGTCAATTCATAACTGTATGCAATATATATGGCCCAAATACAAAATGTGGTTACGTTAACTATGCCTTTTATACAATCTCCGATTATAATAAGTGGAGACTATAATCTAGCTCCAGAGCCATTTATGGATAAGTAATCAACTTTGTCAATCAACAAGGAGAAAATAATACTGCCAGTAAAAAAAATATTCAGAGGAAAGAACGTCAGATTTTTGAGAAAAATTATGGGCAAGATTATAAATGAGGTAATTTTGCAATCCCTTTTTGTTTCCGCTGATATTACAAGTCGGGAGAAATCACCATTGCACTAGCGCAATAGTCTTTTCCGCTTCAATCCATACCGCGATCTAAGAGCTCTGGTGTGTTCCTTAAAAAAAGTTGCACAAAACACAACAAAAATACATTACAAAGTACACATATAAAATACACTATTAACTTCTAAACCACATCGCAAACACTAAATAAAAGTATTAACCAATAAACCGCTGCTGGGATGAAGATAGAAGATGGATGGCGGCCGGGTAGAAGATGGACCCACAATGGATGGAGATGGAGCGCCGCCCATCATCATTGGTGAGTACCAATTTTGGGGTTAGATTTTTTTTTTGGGGGGGTGTAATGTAGGCAGGATAGTCTTTGGCGGCAACAGGCAGGAAATCAGTGGTTAGGTAGTTCAAGGGTAGACCACTTGAAGGACTGAAGACAACAGGATAGCCTTTGACGGTAACAGGTAGAGAAACCAGTGGTAAGGTAGCTCAAAGGTAAACCACTAGAATTGTCAGGCAGGCAGGGTTTGGCAACAGTAAGGCAGTCCAAGGGTTCAAGGGATAAACAGGTAGAGTGGCCAGACAGGCAATGTTCAGCAACAGTATGGCAATCCAGTATTTTAGGGATTAAGCAAGCAGAGTAGTTAGACAGGCAGAGTTCATTAACAGTGAGGCAATCCAATATGTTAGGGGTTAAGCAAGCAGAGTAGTCAGGCTGGCAGAGTTCATTAACAGTGAGGCAATCCAGTACTTTAGGGGTTAAGCAAGCAGAGTAGTCAGACAGGCAGAGTTAGATAACAGTATAGCAATCCAGAATACAGTAATCTATCACACCCAGGAGCACACAATGTAACACCTATACTTGGGCAGTGAAAGATTGTTAGAGAGCAACTTACATAGGTGCAGGATTCGCACCACAGGGGATCCCAACCAGCTTCAGAGAGAGGAGCGTGCGGCGATGACATCAGCGCCGCACGCAACAGGAGCTGACTCTAACAAAAAAACATATTGCTATATCAGCTGAATTAAAAGCATGTCAAACTAGATTATATCATAAAGACTATCTTCCCCCGAACAGGGTTTCAAAATGGAATACATAATCCAGAAAAGATCCATTACTTTTGTAATTATCCAAAAAAAAATCCAATTTTGGAAAAGGATAACATTTTGGGTATCCTGTATTCTTAAGAACTCTATTAGCTTGAAAATAGAACAGGTTACTCTGTGTGACTTTAAGAAAATGCAAATAGGGGAAAGATGTTTTTTAACCACAGCAATTTTATCAGCAAGAAGAGCTATCCTTAGATTATGGGTACAGGAAAAAGCTCCCTCAATACAAACCTTAAACTCACTTATGATACAGCAGATGATAATAGAGAAATATGATGGTTTAGATGATATAACACACAATAGAGTCAATGGGGTAAATTTACACAATGTTGAGCGGACATGATTGGCTATAGCAATCATGCCCGTTCGACATCGCTAAATGCTGACAGCATACGATGTTGGCATTTAACATTGCACAAGCATTTCTAGTGAAATGCTTGTGCAATGCCACCCCCTACTTACTAGCGGCCAATTGGATTGGAATGATTTCAATCTTATGAAAGCTGCTTCTTAACTTCTGTTTCAGGTGAGCCTGAATCGATGTGACTCCAAAACAGCATCCGCTGCTTCATAAATGGAGCCCAATATGTTTTATTTAAAATGGGAATGTTTCATTAACACGTTGCAGAAAAATATGCAAAATAAAATAAAATATGCTATTTAAGTGATTTCTAACACCAGTTGGTCACTCTGCCTGCCATATGTAACCACGGCCACTTATATAGCAGGGCCCAGAAGAGCCAAAGGTCAGGAGAGCCAGCGTTTTGCTGTTTGTAGCATTGAGATCTAACTACTAATGATTTAATTCAGTCAGTCTGGCTGCACTGGAGTTGCACACTTGCAAATTAGATTATAAAGGAAGTGAGCAGATGAGTGGAAGTGCAAGCTAAAATGTACACAGGTAATTAGATAACATTACAAAATAGTCTTAAAATTAAACATGTAACAAAACTGAAGATATATACAGCTGATAAATAGAAATATATAAATATATATTTTGAAAAAAAATATATAATCAGGTATATGTAATAATATATATTTTAAAATAAAAAAAGAACATTTTTTTCTATTTGAAGAACATAAGAATTTAAAGTATTCTTAACTTACATCGGGTTTAGTGTTGGGTGAGGGCGCAACCAATAATTATTAATTTGTTGTTTTTTTCCAGCGTGCCCCATAGAAATCTATGGAGAGAATGTGTTAGAGTGGTCGCCATATCCGAATTCTTTAAATTAGCATGCATTGGTGAGTTTTCCTGCAGATCCCATTAGCTGTACATTATATCATGTAGTTATCACATCTACATATGTTTTGGTGTGCTTATACAAATGTAAATGTGTACCTTGTTGACTGCATAAAGATTTCCAATAGGGATGAATGGAGTTTTAATATATTTGTAAATAAAACCTCTAGGATGTCACCAGTGGCAATTTTAGAGGATTTGAACCTAGGTGTGAGCTAAAAGACTGTTTAGAAATAGCCGTAAAAAAAAAATCTCACAGAAGGAACTTATCAAGTGCCTGGAGGTGCCAAATCCGATAAGCCAAAACTGGGATCGAAAAAGTATTTGAAAAGTGAGCTGAAAACATATTGTGATAGCCAAGCAGTTTTCGGCTGTATAGAGTGAATAAGGTTCTTTCTAGCAACCAAAACCCACTAGTGAGTCCAAGAATCAGCTGATATTGAGCTATTGTGATCACATTGGATCAAAAAGTAGCCTTTTTAGTCCAAAAAAAACAGCCAAAAAAGCAGCTCCCAATAGATTGCAATCAAGGCAATTAATATTTCTTTACTTATAAATATATGTATTTGTGTTACTTCCAACATTTCTTTATCATTAAACACTTTTCTGTATGCTCATTTTTTTTCCACAAATTGTAATTCACAATATAATCTGGCAGTGATGCACTAGCTGGCAAAGATCAGCGTAAACAGTGAACTGTAACTTCAGTGCCTATTGGCTTTACACTGGAGATGCTTTATGTAGAAGGATAAATTATTAATTTGAAAAACACAACCAATTTATATCTAATGTATCCAAGGAAATAATTTGTACTATTCATATGATTTGCTTGTGCATAAAGGAATTTGCAGCATTAAAACCCTGAAAAAGTTGTTAAACTTTTTTGCGAAGTTCCGTTGCTGATCATATAGGAAAATAAAAGTATATAGTGATATTTATATTGCTCAAGCATTCAAGGTAAAAAATAATTTGAACATGCATATACTGTATGTCATTTTAATGCCAATTTAAAATAACATTTATGTACAATTTTGAAAGAATTGTCATTCTGGAGTTTATATTGGCTTTTTAATGTTAAGCTGATCATGTAGTTTTGGTATATTTAAAATATTTAGTTTTGTGTATGGGCCGGATATAGTGCATGATTGTGTGCATGTGGGTCATGGTCTGATTACTGGCTGATTTGGACAACTCACACATACAAAGTCACTATATTTAGTACTGCCAAAAATAATGCACTGTAATGTATTTTGACAAAGTTTCTCTAAACAAAACCGAAAACATTAGTATCATGTCCAATTAAGTTTCCATATACTAAAGGGGTACAGCTCTTTGCAGTTCACTTAAAAAGGCTCATACTGAAATGTCCAGTAATAAACAGCCTCCACCACTTCATTGTTGCTTGTTAAACTCATTCCCTCATTGTAAAGTGATCCTTCAAACATGATCCAAAAATTTGAATCAAGCTTCAAAAAAGCAGCATTTACAACAAGGGACTTGTGCACAGAAACATTTTCTGGGTGGAACAGCTCTTTCTGGCTTAACTTGCTGCCACTTCTTTTTATTTGCTATGCACAATTTGCCAACCAAGTTGACCCTAGTTATGTTATAGGGGCCGATTTATCTTATGTCTGTCCGACATGATCCACTCAGTAGATCAGGTCCGACAGGACCATCGCTGAATGCTGGACAGCATATGCTGTCGGCATTTAACACTGCAGAAGCAGTTCTGGTAAACTGCTTGTGCATCCGCCCCCTGAAGATTCACGGACAATCGGCCGCTAGCAGGGAGTGTCAATCAACCCGATCGTATCTGATCGGGTTGATTGCTGTCTGCCGCTCAGAGTCGGCGGACCCAGTTAAGCAGCAGCGGGTCTTAAAGGGACACTCAATCAAAATTAAACTTTCATTATTCAGATAGAGCATGCCATTTTAAACAAGTTTCCAATTTACTTCCATTAACTTAGGCCTAGATTTGGAGTTTGGCAATAGCCGTGAAAACCAGCGTTAGAGGCTCCTAACGCTGGTTTTAGGCTACCTCCGGTATTTGGAGTCACTCAAAAAAGGGTCTAACGCTCACTATTCAGCCGCGACTTTTCCATACCGCAGATCCCCTTACGTCAATTGCGTATCCTATCTTTTCAATGGGATTTTTCTAAACTCCGGTATTTAGAGTCGTGTCTGAAGTGAGCGTTAGAATTCTAACGACACAAACTCCAGCCGCAGAAAAAAAGTCAGTAGTTAAGAGCTTTCTGGGCTAACGCCGGTTCATAAAGCTCTTAACTACTGTACTCTAAAGTACACTAACACCCATAACTACCTATGTACCCCTAAACCGAGGTCCCCCACATCGCCGCCACTCGATTAAATTTTTTTAACCCCCTAATCTGCCGACCGCCAAACTACGTTATACTTATGTACCCCTAATCTGCTGCCCCTACACCGCCGAACCCTATATTATATTTATTAACCCTAACCTGCCCCCACAACTTCGCAGCCAACTACCTACAATAATTAACCCCTAATCTGCCGACCGCAAAGAGCCGCCACCTACATTATAGCTATGTACCCCTAATCTGCTCCCCCCTAACACCGCCGACCCCTGTATTATATTTATTAACCCCTAATCTGCCCCCCACAACGTCGCCTCCACCTGCCTACACTTATTAACCCCTAATCTGCCGAGCGGACCGCCCCCCGCTATAATAATAAAGTTATTAACCCCTAATCCGCCTCACTAACCCTATAATAAATAGTATTAACCCCTAATCTGCCCTCCCTAACATCGCCGACAACCTAACTTCAAACATTAACCCTTAATCTGCCGACTGAGCTCACCGCTATTCTAATAAATGTATTAACCCCTAAAGCTAAGTCTAACCCTAACACTAACACCCCCCCCTAACTTAAATATAATTTAAATCTAACGAAATAAATTAACTCTTATTAAATAAATTATTCCTATTTAAAGCTAAATACTTACCTGTAAAATAAATCCTAATATAGCTACAATATAAATTATAATTATATTATAGCTATTTTAGGATTAATATTTATTTTACAGGTAACTTTGTATTTATTTTAACCAGGTATAATAGCTAATTAAATAGTTAAGAACTATTTAATAGCTAAAATAGTTAAATTAATTACAAAATTACCTGTAAATAAATCCCTAACCTAAGTTACAATTAAACCCTAACACTATACTATCAGTAAATTAATTAAATAAAATACCTACAATTACCTACAATTAAACCTAACACTACACTATCAATACATTAATTAAATACAAATACCCTAAAAATAACTTACAATGAAATAACTAACTAAAGTACAAAAAATAAAAAGAACTAAGATACAAAAATTAATAAAATATTTACAAACATAAGAAAATCTTACAACAATTTTAAACTAATTACACCTACTCTAAAGCCCCCTAATAAAATAACAAAGCCCCCCCAAAATAAAAAAATGCCCCCTACCCTATTCTAAATTAATAAAGTTCAAAGCTCTTTTACCTTACCAGCCCTGAACAGGGGCCCTTTCGGGGCATGCCCCAAAGAATTCAGCTCTTTGCATGTAAAAAAAAACATACAATACCCCACCCCCAACATTACAACCCACCACCACATACCCCTAATCTAACCCAAACCCCCCCTTAAAATAAACCTAACACTAAGCCCCTGAAGATCTCCCTACCTTGTCTTCACCTCACCGGGTTCAGCGATCGGTCCAGAAGAGGGTCCGAAGTCTTGATCAAGCGGAGCAAAGAAGTGGTCCTCCATCCGGTAGAAGTCTTCATCCAAGCGGGGCAGAAGAGGTCTTCCATCCGATTGAAGTCTTCATCCAAGCGGGATTTCTTATAGTCATCCGGAGCGGAGCGGCAGCATCTGAAGACTCCGACGCGGAACATCCATCCTGGCGACGACTGAACGAAGAATGATGGTTCCTTTAAATGACGTCATCCAAGATGGCGTCCCTCGAATTCCGATTGGCTGATAGGGATTCTATCAGCCAATCGGAATTAAGGTAGGAATATACTGATTGGCTGATGGAATCAGCCAATCAGAATCAAGTTCAATCCGATTGGCTGATCCAGCCCCATAGCAAACAATGGGGCTGCGTTAGGAGCTGAACGCGGCTTTTTGCAGGTGTTTTGTTGCACGTTTTTTGAGGCTGGCCGCTTGCATAAGCAACCTCTGGTATCGAGAGTTGAAGCTGCGTTAAATATGCTCTACGCTCCTTTTTTGGAGCCTAACGCAGCCTTTATGTGGACTCTCAATACCAGAGTTATCTTTTATGTCGCGGCCAGAAAAAAAGCCGGCGTTAGCTTTTCGGGTCCTTACCGACAAAACTCTAAATCTAGCCGTAAATGTGCACAGTCTTTTTATATTTAAACTTTTTCAATCACCAGCTCCCTACTGAGCCATGTGCAAGAATAAGTGTGTATGCATTTGTGAATGGCTGATGGCTGTCACATGGTACGTGTATGCATTTGTGATTGGCTGATGGCTGTCACATGGTACAGGGGGAGTGTAAAAAGACATAACTTTTAAAATTGTCAGAAAAAAAAAATCTACTACTCATTTGAAGTTCAGACTAAGTGCTATTGCATTGTCTTGTTATCATGCATTTGTTGATTATGCAAATCTACTGTGTTGACTGGTCCTTTAAGACCATACAGTGCTTAATAATTCGGCCCCAGAGTCTCCACAGGAAGTCAGTCATCAAAATTATCTCTGCATCACAAAACATGGATGCTATAACTTTGCAAGAACTTGTTTGGGCACAGAATTCCATGGGGGAAGAAGAGTCTTGGGCTTCTTTTTCTTGGATTACACTTTTGTCCTAGGATCAATGTGGTGCATCTGTAACTCAAATTTAGCAGAAAATTGGTTACATAAATCATCAGAATTTGTTTGATTGTTTGTCAGAAGTTATTGTAAATTCACTATTTATAGTCTGCAGTAAACACTCTGGGTAATCATCATGGTGAAATTTTCAAAAGCCTCCATTAAAATTGACTTACTGTGGCAAATCCTATAGCAACTTTTGCATTTTGTCAGCATTACCATCTTGTGAATTGTCTCATTGTTTGTTTTCAGTGCTAACTGTTGTTGAACCCACCTGAACCAGGGGCATATTCACAGGACTATGTTCCCAACTTAAAGGGACATGAAACCCAAATGTTTTATTTGATGATTTTAAAAAAGCATGCAATTTTAAACAACTTTCTAATATAATTCTATTATCTAATTTGCTTCATTCTCTTGATATCCTTTACTTGAAAAGCATATCTAGATAGTCTCAGAAGCTGCTGATTGGTGGCTGCACAAAGATGCCTTGTGTGATTGACTCACTCATATGCATTGCTATTTCTTCAACAAAGGATTTCTAAAGAATGAAGCAAATGTGATACAATAAGTAAATTGGAAAGTTGTTTAAAATTGTATTCTCTACCTGAATCATGAAAGAAAAATGTTGGGTTTGGTGTCCCTTTAAACTCCAGGTACCACTTGTTTTGTTAGAGCTAAGTGTTTTCATCTAGTATGTTAATGTATATATTAATCTTTTTAAAATCTAGAAAAATTAAATGTAAATGCAAATTTTTAAGTTCTTAATTAAACTTTAAAGTAAGGATGAAACTGTATCTTTACATTGCCTCTTTTCAAAATGTTCAGCCTGTTGTTAAATTAAAGGGATATGAAACCCAATTTTTTCTTTCATGATTATAATTTTTTATTTTTTCTCTTGGTATCATTATTTGAAAAGCAGGAATGTAAGCTTAGGATTCAACCCATTTTTGGTTCAGAACCTGGGTAGCACTTGCCGTTTGGTGGCTACATTTAGTCACCAATCAGCAAGCACTGCCAGTAGCTAAACTAAATATCAGCCAGCTCCTAAACTTACATTCCTGCTTTTCAAATAAAGATACTAAGAGAACAAAAAAAATACAATAGGAGTAAATTAGAAAGTTGCTTCAACTCACCTTCTCTATCTGAATCGTGAAAGAAAAAAATTGGGTTTCATTTCCCTTTAAGACCTCTAAGTAAATGTATGCAGTCTCTTTTTCCAGTACAGCTTGTGTAATGAGGTAGCATAGATTCTAGGTATCATATCTGCATATCTACCCTTCTTTTCATGTTTAAATAAAACCTTAAACTCTGAAATTAATAAATGATAACTTAAACTCAGAAATATTTTTTTTTCTACTTTTTTTTTATATTATTAATAATAGTGATTAGATGTACTCCCTATAATAATAAATACGACACAAACAGATTTAATTGAAATTACATCATATACATGACTTGATGTAAATTAGTTTCAATTATTTAAAAGTTATTTTTCCAAATGTTTATTATTACAATCTTTAGTTTTTCACACAGATTAAACAGCTGAGAGGGTTATTAGCATTCCTAGGATATTCTGACATTTTTTTTTATTATTATTATTATTATTATTCATTTATTTATTTATTTATTTGTATAGAGTCACACAATTCCACAGTGCTGGCTACAAAAGTACGGGTATGCAGTGACAAAGTTTTGTAAAACAAAAAAAATAGTACGGGAGGAGGGCCCTGCTCCCAAGATCTTACAGTTCAGATGTTGAGGGTGCAGAGACATAAAGTTTGGAGTAGTATGTCATGTGGATTGTAGTTGCAGCAAGTCAAGGCATTTAAAGCTTTATTTTGGTTAGGATGAAAACAGTTAGAGGAGAGATTTACAAATGCCACCCCCTTGCCCCATGTTCATTGTCTTAGCCATCATTAAATATTTAATAAAGAGTATAGAAAAACAAGGGGCGCCAACATAGTGTGAATCAGTTTGGAAAACTGGAAAACAGTAGTTATAATAAAATCTACTCACAAGTGGAGTGGCACCTAGAACCAACTGGGTACATACAGGCAGGCTGACATTCAGGACCAGCAGTCAGTACGCTGGGGGTCTCACCCGGGAGACCTGTGGGTGGGTCAGATGAGGTAGATGGAGTCGGCTGTGTGTCGTCTGGTGAGCCGGGTCGCCACTGTGGAAGTCCAAAGGGCTGTGTTGTTTATCCCAAAAGGGTAGCTGCTCACACGATCAGCCTTGTTTCCAAACGAGTTTCCAATGTCAGTGTATGGAACAAAGGGATAAAAACCAAACTGGGTATAACCACTGCAAACTGTGGTAATATTAAAAAGGCACAGAAAACCGGGTCTGTCTAAAAACAAGTATTTAATTGCTACGCGTTTCTCAGTCCGTAAAGGACCGTTTCCTCAGGCATATGCTCTTTGCTGACCCACACTACCAGCCTTTATAGAGAGCTTTGTATTGTAACATTTAGTTTTAAAAACAGTTGATACAGTCAAACAGTTGCTGTTCCATATGCTAACACATATGCCTGAGGAAACGGTCCTTTACGGACTGAGAAACGCGTAGCAATTAAATACTTGTTTTTAGACAGACCCGGTTTTCTGTGCCTTTTTAATATTACCACAGTTTGCAGTGGTTATACCCAGTTTGGTTTTTATCCCTTTGTTCCATACACATGACATTGGAAACTCGTTTGGAAACAAGGCTGATCGTGTGAGCAGCTACCCTTTTGGGATAAACAACACAGCCCTTTGGACTTCCACAGTGGCGATCCGGCTCACCAGACGACACACAGCCGACTCCATCTACCTCATCTGACCCACCCACAGGTCTCCCGGGTGAGACCCCCAGCGTACTGACTGCTGGTCCTGAATGTCAGCCTGCCTGTATGCACCCAGTTGGTTCTAGGTGCCACTCCACTTGTGAGTAGATTTTATTATAACTACTGTTTTCCAGTTTTCCAAACTGATTCACACTATGTTGGCGCCCCTTGTTTTTCTATCCTCCTAGATTTCCTGATTCATCACACCTTGGATTCAAGCGGAGCAAGCCATTTGTTTTGATCCTTTGAACTTTTGTTATTTATATATCCTTTACATTGAATTTGGACTTTTTATCTCTGAACACTTATCACATATTGGACTTTTCAGTTTTTTGAGTTTAATCAAATTCAACTGTTCACATATTTTGTTGCAAGTCTTTAGGTTTATGCAATATTCCAACTGATTTTTTGTTTAGGTATCACAATTGTTTCATGATTTTTTGCTTATGTATCACAATTGTTTCAAGTCTTACGGTTTGTAATAAGTCACACATTCTCCTTTGATTAACAAGATTTCACCCAATCATATACACATATACACCTCTACTCTCACATACTTATCTGTCACGGTTCAACTCATACGATACCAGAGGAATTTCATTCACATCAACACAATTTCTATCAACACTACAGCGCGTCCCCTTAGTTTTTTCTTATAGAAAATACTTCTATAATTTAATAAAGAGTAACAAAAGCTGATAATATATTTTACACCTTTCTTTAAATGCCCAGAATACACAAGGCTTATGTCCAACTCTTAAGAAATATTTTTCAAGAGTTAGTTGTGCACTTGCAGGCAATGTGCCATCAGCCCACCTGCAGGAAGCTTTTCCAGTGTGATTCTTTATCACCTGCCCCATAAGCTAAGTGTGCACCAGCTGCTCTCCATACAGTATATTGATCAAGACTGTTGGCAGACAAGTATGTGTTAGCATATGGAACAGCAACTGTTTGACTGTATCAACTGTTTTTAAAACTAAATGTTACAATACAAAGCTCTCTATAAAGGCTGGTAGTGTGGGTCAGCAAAGAGCACCCATCAGACCTTGAAAAACGTATGGAAAGAGTTAGGGTAAGCCTTGTGTGTTTGTGATGGTATAACTTTAATTTATTGCAGTACAAATGTAGATTTACTGTCCCTTTAAATTTAGGTTTTAAAATGACCAGCTCTGTGAAATAGATGTAAAACTTTGTAGTTTATTTTCAATGAATCCCCTCTATAAGTAACAAGTGTTTATTATTGAATTTAAGAAGAAGTGTTATTGATTTATTAGGGTGAAAATGTATTTAAAATGTATCATTGTAGTTTAGATTTGCTTATTATCAGGCACTAAATACCTCTTGGGTATTTAAAGTACTTTGTAAAAAGACAATCTATTTTTACTAAATTAGCTTTGAACCATTAATCTAGTGAATCTCTGTTTTCGATCTCATCCAGCTATATAATGTAATTGAAAAACAAAGCTTTAATAAATGTTCCAACAAAGTTTAAACTAACAATCCAAACATTATTCATTTTAGTAATCAAAAAGCTATTGAACAGCAAAAGTACTGTATAACAAGTATGCTCAAGAACAAAATAAGTGATTTGTGTTGTTCAGACAAGCTGCTAATATCAGACAATCACTATGTGTATCTGTTTATTGAGTTTGAAAAACACTTTCAAATCAAATCAAAGAGCAGATATACAGTGTAAACATTTTAAAAGTTTAGTCTGTAAGAAGGACAGATTTTTATGTTTCTACTAATAATTTGAATATAATCATTCCAACTTTAGATGTTTTTAGCTTATTAAGGGCCAAGTTACAAGTGGCGTGCTAACAGTTACGCGCAAGCGAAAAGGGGCTTATAGCTGGTGTTTGTGTGCGCCAGATGTAATGCTCACATTACAAATTAAAAGTTAACATGAACACGAGAGCACAGTCGCGATTTACACTAGAATGATTACCGCGTCCTCAGAACAAAACAAAAAGTGTCACAAAACACATCAAAAATACATTACAAAGTACAGTTACACTCATAATAACAACATCTAAATATTGCACAAAAAAAGTTATAAGGGCTCAAAGATATGAAGTCCTAGGTGTAAAAAAAAAAGGCAGGCAAAGGGCTTTAACATAGAGATACATACATATACATGTCTAAATAGGTGTATGTGTATATATATATATATATATATATATATATTGTGACGGATACCCCCGGCTAACCCGACTGGGTAGCTCCGCTAAACGGGTCCTGCTTCCTCCCTGCCGATTGCAGCTATGTAGCTGGCAAGTGACCACAGCCTGTAGCCACCCCTGATGCCTGACAGCACCAGTACTCAGGGTCCCACCCTGTAGCAGACTCCAGCTACCAGACTAGGTAGCTCTGTCAGAGTGTCCTTCCTCTGCCTGGAACAGGCTGCTATGTAGCCCAGGAAAAGTGATTTTAGCTGGAGCTCACCCAAATAACTAGACAGCCTAGCATTCAGGTTTAACATGAACTGCTTTTATTGTAAACACACACTCCTTTTATACAGTCAGCTCATCTTGATAAGACCCTGGACAATCCCACTATTTTCCTGCCATTCCCGCCCCTCCAGACAGCCCGGCACCTCCATAGGAGCCACAGTCCCACATAATCCCAATACATCTGGGTGGCAGTTTCGGGGTGATCCTGGTGGAGCGGCGGCACTTCCAGTGTGTCATTTTAAAGCTCTCGGTCCCCAGATTTCACAGTCCAAAAATCAGCATGATTCGTTACTGGGGAGTTACAGTCCGATGAAGTTATGGCGTTAGGGGTGTCCAAAACCCCCAGTTCCCAAAGGAGCTTCCCTCCGGCAATTCTCCCACCCCTTGTACTCCCCAAGGGCTACTAATCCCCAAAAGAGCGGAGCTCTGGGGCACATGGTTGCTGGAGCGACCTGGGTTAAAATTTGCGGGTGTTCTGCTGTCCTGTGGCCGACCGGGAGTTCCAGGACCCTGGCCAGCCTGAGAGGGGTTAGGTGGGTGTCCGTTGTAAGGCGGCCGACCGGGAGTTCCAGGAGCCCGGCCAGCCTAGGAGGATTTTCCTGGTCATACACCAACTTTTCTCTGAAAACAAAAACAAGCCAACACAAAGCAAACAAACAGCTTCCAGAGATGGTGGTTGCTCTGAGGAGCCCAAAACCACTGAGAAACAACAGGGGTGAGGTTGTAAGGGGGTGGGGGGTAGCCTTAGCCATCTGATATCCGTGACATATATATATATATATATATATATATATATATATATATATAGTTATATGTGTGTACAGATGTATTTATATGTGTATATATGTATTTACATTGATGTAACAATAAAAGTGCCGGAAGGTCCGTGGAACAAACCCAGTAACACACTACCTTGTTCAAAAGTTCAGTGTTGCCTGACACAACAACTATGGGTAGTCAAGCCTGTTTGATTAGTATCCACTAAAGATTATATAATATGAACCACCCTTACCTCCAGCCATGGAACAATGTAGGAACAATGTAGAGCTGAGCAGCATACAACATTAAAGCATGCCTGGTGGGTCCAGTCACAGGGTCCTCCCATCAATTTGCACAATTGCAAAGTCTTTGTGAAATGCAAAGCTGTAGGACAGAAATACGTCCATTAAATCCCACAAAGTATTTCCACTTTCAGATCCTCATCTAAGGATGTTAGAAATTAGGTTCTGCCTGAAAAGGCAGAGGGTAGGGCAGGCACTACCCGGGTGTGTGTATAACTCTGTGCTTGAGCTCACTGTCTGACAGTAAGATCCAAAGAAAACAGTTGCGGACAGATTACAAATGGAGTGCTAACAGTTATGAGCAAGCGATAAGGTTTAAAATGGCGGCTTGTCTGCATTAGGCTTTTCGTTCGTATTACAAATTGAAAGTAAATGCAATTGCTTGAACGCAATTGAAGTTAATGCTCGTCAGGTTAGTACGTCCTTTGAGCTCTCATTAACTGTTTTCGCAAAAAAACAAAAAAGTTGCATAAAACACATCAAAGTACACTTGCACTTATAATAACACTATCAAATAGAAATTATTATAAAGAAAATTTGCACAAAAAGTATATATATATATATATATATATATATATATATATATATATATATATATACACACACACACACTTTTTGTGCAAATTTTCTTTATAATAATTTCTATTTGATGGTGTTATTATAAGTGCAAGTGTACTTTGATGTGTTTATATATATATATATATATATATATATATATATATATTGCAACCAAAAAATCTGATATATGTAGAAATATGTATTTATGAATAAATAGAACATATTCTGCTATGTGAAGAACATTGGAATATGAAATATTCATATTTTCATGGTCGGGTTAGCGCACTTGAAAATATGCAATCGGGTTTGCGAATGAGTAGTGTTTTATTTTTCACTTATTTTTCTCCATTGTCTTCTATGGGGACATTAACGCAATCACAATATTCTAAATTTGGCTTTTTGTGCACTACGGTTAGCTACACGACGCGCGCAAAAAGATTACTTCTAGCTGAGTTAGTGCACGAGCATTAAATACCAAACCACTTGTAATTTGGCCCTAAAATGGTTATGAATAAAAAAAAAGATGTTTGTAGGTTAACAAATAATTTCTTGCTTTTTCAAATAAAGATACCAAGAGAATGAAGACAAATTGATAATAGGGGTAAATTAGAAAGTTGCTTAAAATTGCATGCTCTATCTGAATTATGCGAGTTTAATTTTGACTAGACTATCCCTTTAGCTATTTTTTTTTCCATTTTATTAAAATGGTTGTATATAAAGGATTTATGCGTATAATAAAAATCACATTCCTATTGTACACCTAGAAATTAAAAAATCATCATAATGGTTAACAGAATTTTTTGATGTTTCTTCTATTTTTACGTTTACAACTAATGTGACATCTATATCATCTCTATTAAAGTCACAGATCATTTTTCTAATTTTCTTCCACAGAAACTCACTAATTATTTCTTTGGGCTGGTAAGACTAATGTTTTCAAACAATTCTTTATGGGCTCCATGTACTAAGCCGTCAATTCATCAGTCATTGTAGACGCGGCTAAACTCGCCATTACTCGCCACGGGCGAAATGGTGTCCGCTGTTGCTATGTACTAATAATCCCACAATAAATAGACACGTCTAGCCCGCCGCGAGCAGTGGCGGAATATTGATAAATTTGACGCCTCGCTCGCCGCGACTAAGCTGATGTTCTTAACTTTCAGTCGAATTGTCTGGCCAATTGTTAACACGTGACATGCAAGGTGTCACGAACGTCAAAGAAGTCGCGGGAATAGAATTTTGTTCCTATAAAAGTACAACTTTTGTAAACAACTTTATTATTGTTCCAAAATTTTTGGAGAGTGATTACAGAGCGTTATTTTTTGTGATCTTTATTTACAAATTCGATATGGCTTCATCTGGATCTGAAACCGCTTCAAAATCCAAGAATCCTCACTTTTCTCATCACGTTGTTTTGATTGACATGATTATTGACTCTTATGATTATTTGTTTGGATGTTGTGTCAAACAGACAAATTTTTCTAGGAGGAAGCAGATCTGGCAAAGGATCAGCGATGCTGTTAGTGCCCAGGGTCCAGGAAAAAAGGATGTCGATCAGCTGAAGAAGCGTTACAATGACATTAAACGTTTCGCAAAAGCTAAATTTGCCAGAGAAAAAGATTCGGCACGTGCTACCGGAGGTGGACCAGCATATGTGGCAGACCTCAATGATTATGAGCAGAAGCTTGTTCAGCGTCTGGGACCAGAGATCATCACTGGCATAACGAATGATTGTGACAGTGATTTAAGAGGTAAATGTACAACATAATTGACGCAAAAATGTTTGTTAAATTATGATAGCTCATTGTCTCCAATATATATTTCTTAAAAATAACATGATCTGACTTCTTACGCATCCGTATCTGAATCCATATAGGCCATTTAGGCCCCAAATACTGTAATCATTTATGTTGCATATATGTATAAGGGATTGTACAATAATAGGGTTGTTATGCTGCCTTTTTTTATAGCTATAACGGAAATATACATTTGTTGATTATAAATATAGTGATCCCTAAAGATAACACCCATGTGTTCATTTACAAACCAGTATTGCATAGAAACTCCTTAAAGAGATAATGACAATAGAAATAATGTATTTTGAAATTATTACAAAAATATAGATGTTGTGTAACATGGTATGTTCGACAATAATCATGAGACTGACCCCAGATCACATGCCTTCTTAAATCTCTGCTCTATTGACATCCATTTAGCGTTATTTGAGTATAGAATATTATTCTTAACATTTTTCATAATCAGAATATATACCGTATTGTTCCGCATATAGGCCGCACCTGAATATAGGCCGCACCCTTAAAGTTTGTTGCCATTTTAAAGAAATTAAATATTAAAGAAAATACACACATTAATAGAACAGTAAGGCTATAGGATGAACCTGTCATGTTTAAACACTGTTCCTTTAAATTACCGGTACATTGCTAATCTCCTTTTAAGGCCCTCCTTCTTAACATGCTATAATCATCCTCCTTGAACCTAAGTACTGGTAGTTGTGCCAACTACGGTATTCCAGATAAGCTAAGGTAATAATGTACCCTGCACCTACTCTGCACCTACGTTTCCGTTCAGCACACAGCTCCTACTGTGATGACATCATCAGCTACAGCCACATCTGCCGCTCAGTCCCTGCAGACTGCAACGCCTGTGAAACAATCATTTTGCTCCTGCAAGTTCAGTCCAAGGAGCGTTCCTCCAGATACTCAGGTATCACTGTAACACATAGGTATCACTGTAACACCTTTTTCCCTGCAAGCACCACTGGCTACCCTACATTACAATGAGCAACCAATAGGAACTTGAGAGAGCAGTCTACACCCGCCCCCCTACGGCAACGTCTGATGAGGGTTTCATCCGGATTGGCTGAATATCGGTCCTGGAAGTCTGCACGGAACGTGAGTGAATGTACAAGCTCAGGACTCGTTTGTTAATTTATGGGACATTAGGGTATTGTTTACTGTATACCCGGAGCTTACTAAGCAGAGGAGAGAAAAATGCCAAAAAATACCGATTATAGGCCGCGCCCCGCATATAGGCCGCACTGCAACTGTAAAGGTAGAAATTAAGGGAAAAAAGTGCGGCCTATATGCGGAACAATACGGTAATTGTTCTCCGCTTTCTAAACATATACTTTTTTCAGACATAGCTATGCACATAGTTGACGCAGTCATATGACCCATCTATGTGCATCAACCAATGATCATTTACTTTGCCTGTATAGATTTGCTTTTCATCAAAGTATATCAATCCAATGAAGCCAAAAACATAATACAATTAAATATTTTTGAAAAAGCATTTTCTTATGAGATTTCGAAAGGAAATTTCATTTGTTCATGTCCCTTTAAAGGGCCACTAAACCCAAAATCTTTCTTTCATGATTCAGATAGAGAATAGAAAGTTAAACAGCATTACAATTTACTTCCATTATTTATTTTGCTTCATTTTCTAGATATTCTTAGTTGAAGAAAAAGCAATGCACATGGTGAGCCAATCACATGAGGCTTCTTTGTGCAGCAACCAATCAGCAGCTAGTGATCATATCTAGATATGCTTTTCATCAAAGAATATCAAGAGAATAAAAAAAAAATAGATAATATAAGTAAATTAGAAAGATGTTTATAATTGCATTTTCTTTCTAAATCATAAAATAAAAAATGTGGGTGGCATGCCCCTTTAATGATTGAGCCTTCATTCACTGCTGTCATTATGTTATTATTAACACTTTTAGCTTGCAGTTTAAACTAGAAATAACAATAAAAATAAAGCATAATTTTTTTTTTATTTTTTTTTAAAGCAACACCAACAACACAAGCAGAGCCTGGGAGGAGTAACAACGAAAGGCCCACTTGTTCTACTTCTTCTTCTGCTGTTTCCAGACCACCCAGTGCAGCTGTTTCCAGACCTTTGGCCAGTTTTTCACATGGCCAATTCCTACGCTCCACATCTAATGTTACACACACTACTTCATCGACGGACACACTTCCTGATGTAAGGACCAGCACTCCAGAAACTGGTGTTGGCAGAGCAACTGGTAAGTAATTTACTAATTTTAATCAATAATTTAAATGTTCTGTGTTTTATCTCTTATCTATCAATTTTTTTTTAATTTTTTTTTTGGTTAAAAAAAAAAGTAAAATGTCATTATTGACATAATCGAGTTTGAGATCTTTTACAGATGGAATGGAATTTGAAGGACAAATAGCAATGATCTTAGATTTTCATGAAAGGGACACTGTACAAATTATTTTAAATGAGGATTCATGTAGAGTATGCACGCAATTGTAAGCAACTTTCTAATGGGTTTAAATTTTATCATTATTTTCTTTTTGAGAATTGATCATAGTATTACATTAGAAAGTTGATTGAAATTCCATGCTATATATCTTATTCTAAAAAATATTATTTTTGGTTCAGTGTCCAGTGAATTGCAAAGTACATTTTAATTAATAATTTTACTAATAGAAATTTAACTGAATGTACTAGCGTTTGAATATATGGTTACATTGCCTAAATTTTTTTTATATATATATATATATATATATATATATATATATATATATATATATATATATATATATATATATATATATATATATATATATATATAAATATATATATATATAATATAACTTAAATTTGTGTATGACTGTTGTATCTGCTCTCTCCTATTCTATTTATGCAAGTGTTTTTGAAATTTTTTTTTTTTTTTACTAACAATTTGTTATGTCTTGATCTAGAAGAAGAAAACTCATCAAGGGAGATCACTATCAATCTCATGCCAATAGTGGAAAATCCCATTCAAGATGAACCACCAGGAGGAAGCGAGACTCCAGATATTCTTGATGTTTCGATCAGCCAATAGAATGCGAGCTCAATCTGATTGGCTGATTGGATCTGCCAATTGGATTGAAATTGAATCTGATTGGCTGATTCAATCAGCCAATCAGATTTTTCCTACCTTAATTCCGATTGGCTGATAGAATCCTATCAGCCAATCGAAATTGAAGGGACGCCATCTTGGATGACGTCCCTTAAAGGAGCCTTCATTCGTCGGTAGTCCGTCGGTAAAGAAGGATGTTCCGCGTCGGCGGGATGAAGATTCAAGACCCGGCTTGGAAGATGACATCGCCCGGATAGAAGACTTCTTCAGCGTCTCTTGGAAGATGACATCGCCCGGATGGAAGACTTTTTCAGCGCCGCTTGGAGGATCACTTCATCGGATGGAAGATTTCTTCAGCGCCGCTTGGAGGATCACTTCTGCCGGTCCGGGTCTCCTCTTCAGTTCCATTGGTGGCTCGGCTGAGTGAAGACGACTAAAGGTAGGATTATCTTCAGGGGATTAGTGTTAGGTTATTTTAAGGGGGGTTTGGGTTAGATTAGGGGTATGTGGGTGGTGGGTTTTAATGTTGGGGGGGGTTGTATTTTTCTTTTACAGGCAAAAGAGCTGAATTCTTTGGGGCATGCCCCACAAATGGCCCTTTTAAGGGCTGGTAAGGTAAAAGAGCTTTGAACTTTTTTAATTTAGAATAGGGTAGGGCATTTTTTTTATTTTGGGGGGGTTGTTATTTTATTAGGGGCCTTAGATTAGGTGTAAGTAGCTTAAAATTGTTGTAATATTTTTTAAATGTTTGTAACCTATTTTTTATATTTTTTGTAACTTAGCTTTTTTTATTTTTTGTACTTTAGTTAGTTTATGTAATTGTATTTAATTGTAGTTATTTGTAGGTAATTTATTTAATGATAGTGTAGTGTTAGGTTTAATTGTAACTTAGGTTAGGATTTATTTTACAGGATTTTATATTTCTTTTAGCTAGGTAGTTATTAAATAGTTAATAACTATTTAATAACTATTCTAACTAGCTAAAATAAATACAAAGTTACCGGTAAAATAAATATAATTCCTAAAATAGCTACAATGTAATTATTAATTACATTGTAGCTATCTTAGGGTTTATTTTACAGGTAAGTATTTAGTTTTAAATAGGAATAATTTATTAAAGTATAGTGTAGTGTTAGGTGTAATTGTAACTTAGGTTAGTTTTTATTTTACAGGTAAATTTCTCTTTATTTTAGCTAGGTAAGCTATTAAATAGTTAATAACTATTTAATAGCTATTGTACCTAGTTAAAATAAATTGAAAGATGCCTGTAAAATAAAAATAAATCCTAAGATAGCTACAATATAATTATTATTTATATTGTAGCTATATTAGGGTTTATTTTAAAAGTAAGTATTTAGTTTTAAATAGGATTAATTTAGTTAATAAGAGAAATATTATTTAGATTTATTTAATTAATATTTAAGTTAGGGGGGTGTTAGGGTTAGTGTTAGACTTAGGTTTAGGGGTTAATAATTTTATTACAGTGGCGGCGGTGTAGTGGGGGGCAGGATAGGGGTTAATAAATGTATTATAGGTGGCGACGGTGTAGGGGGGGCAGATTAGGGGTTAATAAATTTAATATAGGTTGCGGTGGGCTCTGGGAGCGGCGGTTTAGGGGTTAATATGTATAGAGTAGCTTGCGGTGGGCTCCGGGAGCGGCGGTTTAGGGGTTAATACATTTATTATAGTTGCGGCGGGGTCAGGGAGCGGCGGTTTAGGGGTTAATATGTATAGAGTAGCTTGCGGTGGGCTCCGGGAGCGGTGGTTTAGGGGGTAAAAACTTTATTTAGTTGCGGCGGTGTAGGGGGGACAGATTAGTGGTGTTTAGACTCGGGGTACATGTTAGGGTGTTAGGTGTAGACAGTTCCCATAGGAATCAATGGGATGTCTGGCAGCAGCGAACTTGTACTTTCGCTATGGTCAGACTCCCATTGATTCCTATGGGATCGCCGCCTCCAGGGTGGCGGTTTGAAAACCAGGTACACTGGGCCGGAAAAGTGCCGAGCGTACCTGCTAGTTTTTTGATAACTAGCAAAAGTAGTCAGATTGTGCCGAACTTGTGTGCGGAACATCTGGAGTGACGTAAGAATCGATCTGTGTCGGACTGAGTCCGGCGGATCGAAGTTTACGTCACAAAATTCTACTTTTGCCGGTCTCTAGCCTTTGATAACTAAGGCGAATCAGCCTCGCCACAAATACGCTGCGGAATTCCAGCGTATTTTAGGTTGACGGCTTGATAACTAGGCCTCTTAAGATGCAGCTACTTAGTAAGATGTTAGCTACAGTATTCATGTTGGGAAGTGCAGGTGCATAATTCTCCTCAAATAATATATTTTTATGAGGGCATGCACTAAAATTCATGCTGGATAATGCTCGAGTGTTTATGAATATACTTTTTACCTCTGATTACCATTTATCTAAGCCTCTGCAGACTGCCACCTTATTTCAGTTCTTTTGACAGACTTGCATTGAAGCCAATTGGTGCCCTCTAATGAGTAACTCCACGGGTGTGAGCGCAATGTAATCGATATGACACACATAAACTAGCACCCTCTAGCTGTGAAAACTGTCAAAAGCATTCAGCTAAGGAGATTCATAGAAATGACGAATAGTACAAAGTGGACCACCTGTTAGAACAATGAGGGATTGTAAGCCAGAGCTATAGCACGGGCCGTTACATATGCAACTAGCAGGTGGTGATAGAGAAAAAGTAGATGATAATTGTTAATGCTGCATCTATACAGAGGTGAACCAATATAACAGCAAACTTAAGGCAATATCCTTTATGGTAAGAATGTGTCCAAACCTATGCACAATGACGGTTTAGTTGTATTTAACAAGCCAAAAGTTACCGCCTGTCTGTATGAAATGTGAGACACTTTACCGTAATATTCCAGCCGCTGTAATACAGGTCGTCCGTTTGGTCTAAATGAAGACCGCCGTGCACTGTTCTCCTTTCAAGATATACCAACACAGGACAGCCTTGTCTCTTTACCTCTTAGCCCGCTAACAAACGGTAATGGCAGCAAACTCCAACAGCGTCCGCTCTCTGTGTCTCTATCACTCACACTGCACAACCCGGAAGCTCCTCCCTCCAGTCTCCGGTCTCAGGATAGCAGCTGTGAGATCCCAGTAGGTAGCTGTTCACACATTGTGTTGAATGGAGTCCCAGTACTCCACAGTAAAATAGAAAAAAAAAGGAAAGTACAATGTGTTTCTCTTGCTCCTTGAATAAAACACAGTGCAGAGTGTGATGGAGATGCACAATGGTGATGTTGGATGATGGTGATGTTAGATCCTTCAGGTGGCAGGCTATCGAACAGATCCAGAAACCCCTAAGGGGAGGTGATAAGCTTCAAATACTCTCTAGACAAGAGATCTTCTGGATACACAAATTGGGTAGCCTGCTACCTGTGGGATTCAACTCTGAATTTGATATCATCAACTATTGGAATAGATAAATAAATCTTTCTTCCTTTATTTTTTTTTTTTTTTTACAGGTTTGAGGGATGTATGCTTGATATTGGTTTTGGGTCTCAAGGTAATTACCCTTACAACTATATTTAATACCATCCCCTGTTACCTGTCTACTCCTTATCTATTCATTAATTGCAGGAAGAAATTGACATTCAATTCCAAATAGAAATATCTAAATTGTGAGTAACTTGGCTGTAAGGTATAATTACTATATATGTACCATAAATGTTGTGGTTATTAATTATACATATATATCAACTGCAATAATAGCAGTATGCTACACCCCTTGTTCCCCTTTTGACTCATAAATAGGTATATTTTGAGCATTTGGGGGGATATAGCATCTAATTTTTATACACTAGATAAGATAGCTTTATTAAGATATTTATCAAATTTTGATTATTTGGTTATAATATTGAGGTTATTTTCACCCTTATATGTTTCTATCTCTAAAGTTATACTCCATTAGAGAAAAATGCAATCACACATTGTGATAGTTTAATCTGTAAGGGCTATCTAGGTATTAATAACAACATGCTGGTTCCGTTGTAGCATTAATTTCTATGGCCTCATTTTCCACTTTTCATAACACTTTATATTTATGTATATATACATTTTGCTTTTTGCTGATTATGCATAATTAAGTATTATATCATTTACATTATGCATGTTATGCTCTGTATAAGTTTTTATACTTTCTCATGTCTTTTTTCTATCTTAAGGTTCACATCATATGGTATACTGTGTCTTGCATTACTTAAAGTTAACAAAGAGTTAAGGTGTGGGAGTGACTGGATTCTCCAATAGGAGAACCACAGTCTGATTAAAAGCCTTAGAATGGCAGTCTGTTTTTAGGTTTATGACTACGGTCGCAATGACCGAAACCGGTCAAACTTTCTCTATACCGCATTTTTAACTCTAGAGGAACACTTCTCTGTTTTATGGAATACAGCTAAGGAGATTACCTTTAAGAGCTTAGAAATTAGCAAATGAGCCTATCTAGGATTAGCTTTCAACTAAAAATACCAATGGAACAAAGCAAATGTAATGATAAAAGAGAAATTGGAAAGTTGTTAAAATTACATGCACTGTCTCAATCATGAAAGTTTAATTTTGACAAGATTGTCCTTCAAGTTATTTACAATACACCTTCCATGTTTTTAATTTACAATAGCAAGCAATAACACGTAACACCTTATTTTCAAAAGTTCTAAAAGAGAAAACAGTATTTTAGATTGCACACAAGTTCAACACTTAACCAATGACTTGTAATTCTAGCAAAATAAGTACGCTAATAACACTTTACATGAAAAGTATGGCATAGGCTATTTAAATACCGGGAGAGTTAAAATTGCTTTGGTTAAACATTTTAACAGGGGTGTGCAGTCAGGGGAGGCAGATCCTTGCCTGTCATGAAAAGAAAAAAAGAAAATAATGTGAGTAAGTAAAATGAAAATAATAAAAAAAACTCACCAAATGTATTGAGTCTTGCTGCAAATACAGGGAGAGAGGCCGTTACCATTTCAGCCTCCCTTGATTGCACCACCTGGTTAAATGGTGCTGGATGGAGCATGGAACCACTGTCTGATAGATCAGGTATCATATGACATATTTAGGTCAATCATTAAAAAGAACCAGGTGAGGCAGCTATCATATCTGCCTTATAGGGGGCATGTATTGAGCCAGTGTTAGTTTAAGAGAAGCGCTCTCTCTGACAATCTATGAGCGGTAATTACTTAGAAGTGGGAACTCAGGGTGGCAGACTCCGAAGGGTGCATTACAAGAGCTACTAGCTGATCAAGACTGCCACTCCCAGCTCCTTCACTGCCTAGCCTACTTCTGGTCTCTCAGGCCCCAGGGGCAAGTTTCAGCCTTCACCCAGTCTACTCTGCACTGCAGGTAAGGGGCTCTGGCTCTTGGGGGTTTGTGCCTCTCTACCCCACTCTCCAGACCATCTCCCCATCCTTCCCTCTCTCTCCCTCAGGATAAGAAAAGTCAGTATTGTCATGGTATTTACCTCTTGCCTGTATTCTGATCTGGGATTGGCAGTGACAGTGAGTGACATGCCTCCTGATCCTCTATCAGTTTTATATATGTGTTTATATGGCTTTGATACTAGCCAGTGCCTCACCAGCCACTGACCTCACCACACATCACAGAATTTTAACCAACAACTTGTAATACCTATTTTGCGTTATTGATTGTGAATGGTCAAGCACAAAATAACACACTGTGTATTAAATAATATAGATATACAGGGAGTGCAGAATTATTAGGCAAATTAGTATTTTGACCACATCATCCTCTTTATGCATGTTGTCTTACTCCAAGCTGTATAGGCTCGAAAGCCTACTACCAATTAAGCATATTAGGTGATGTGCATCTCTGTAATGAGAAGGGGTGTGGTCTAATGACATCAACACCCTATATCAGGTGTGCATAATTATTAGGCAACTTCCTTTCCTTTGGCAAAATGGGTCAAAAGAAGGACTTGACAGGCTCAGAAAAGTCAAAAATAGTGAGATATCTTGCAGAGGGATGCAGCACTCTTAAAATTGCAAAGCTTCTGAAGCGTGATCATCGAACAATCAAGCGTTTCATTCAAAATAGTCAACAGGGTCGCAAGAAGCGTGTGGAAAAACCAAGGAGCAAAATAACTGCCCATGAACTGAGAAAAGTCAAGCGTGCAGCTGCCAAGATGCCACTTGCCACCAGTTTGGCCATATTTCAGAGCTGCAACATCACTGGAGTGCCCAAAAGCACAAGGTGTGCAATACTCAGAGACATGGCCAAGGTAAAAAAGGCTGAAAGACGACCACCACTGAACAAGACACACAAGCTGAAACGTCAAGACTGGGCCAAGAAATATCTCAAGACTGATTTTTCTAAGGTTTTATGGACTGATGAAATGAGAGTGAGTCTTGATGGGCCAGATGGATGGGCCCGTGGCTGGATTGGTAAAGGGCAGAGAGCTCCAGTCCGACTCAGACGCCAGCAAGGTGGAGGTGGAGTACTGGTTTGGGCTGGTATCATCAAAGATGAGCTTGTGGGGCCTTTTCGGGTTGAGGATGGAGTCAAGCTCAACTCCCAGTCCTACTGCCAGTTTCTGGAAGACACCTTCTTCAAGCAGTGGTACAGGAAGAAGTCTGCATCCTTCAAGAAAAACATGATTTTCATGCAGGACAATGCTCCATCACACGCGTCCAAGTACTCCACAGCGTGGCTGGCAAGAAAGCGTATAAAAGAAGAAAATCTAATGACATGGCCTCCTTGTTCACCTGATCTGAACCCCATTGAGAACCTGTGGTCCATCATCAAATGTGAGATTTACAAGGAGGGAAAACAGTACACCTCTCTGAACAGTGTCTGGGAGGCTGTGGTTGCTGCTGCACGCAATGTTGATGGTGAACAGATCAAAACACTGACAGAATCCATGGATGGCAGGCTTTTGAGTGTCCTTGCAAAGAAAGGTGGCTATATTGGTCACTGATTTGTTTTTGTTTTGTTTTTGAATGTCAGAAATGTATATTTGTGAATGTTGAGATGTTATATTGGTTTCACTGATAAAAATAAATAATTGAAATGGGTATATATTTGTTTTTTGTTAAGTTGCCTAATAATTATGCACAGTAATAGTCACCTGCACACACAGATATCCCCCTAAAATAGCTATAATTAAAAACAAACTAAAAACTATTTTCAAAACTATTCAGCTTTGATATTAATGAGTTTTTTGGGTTCATTGAGAACATGGTTGTTGTTCAATAATAAAATTAATCCTCAAAAATACAACTTGCCTAATAATTCTGCACTTCCTGTAATTATTTTTAGTGTAATTAAAACTACACTTAGTGGTGTGCTTTTCTAGAGCTATTGTTATTTCTCCCTGATATAATAATGGTAAAACCTACTATAGCCAGAAAAAAAAAACTAAGGAAAGGAATAAGATAGCTCATATTCTTTTTCATTTAATTAAATTCATTAATGACCTGCTAATACTAATCAACACTTTGGATCATTAAATACTTTTCTTTTGTTTCACTGCATTAATATTTTACATTTAATAATGTTAGGACACACTGTGAAAAATTATAATTCTCCATACTAAGGTTGTAAATAAATGCTATTTATCAATTAATATATTTGACAATTAATATGTTTAAAATATGCAAATAATCTACTGCACTCTTTATTGGAGTACATTTTCCAAAAGAAGTATTCCAGATACATACATTTAGAAGGTTAAAAAAAATGAAGAATCATACCAAATGTATACAATTATAATTAATTTAAACTGAACAGAAAATTTGTTTATCTATATCACCCTTTTTACTACAAGTTACCATATATATCCAACCCACCTCATTGGCCACTTCAGGTCCAACATTGTACTTGTAGATGTCTAACAAACTCTGAGCAGTAGGTGAGACTGCACAATACTCCTGGAGGAATCAGCCTGGGACAATTTAATTGCATCCCCGCTAAGGTGGCAAAGAAGTTAAGAAACAGCAGGCACATCAAGGGCTCTCAAATATAATTTGCAGGTTAATAAATGAAGCCCTTTATGTCAATGCATATTTCCATCTTATAATTACCTATACAGTTGGGAAAGTGGCATCTGAAAAGCTATTCAGATTTTTTGTCACTGTCAAAGGTCACTGCATTTCTTTTATCAAATAAGTGGGATGGTTGGGAGTTCAGGAGTATATTTTAGCATGATCTTCTGGTATATAATGCATTTTGATATTATATTGCAGCCTGATGCATGATGCAATGCAGACCATTAAAAGAACACTAGTGTCAAAATTAAACTTTAAAAATTCAGATATAACATTCAGTTTTAAGACTTTCCATTGTACTTCCATTATCAAATTCTGGCATTTTTATATGCATGCTTTCTGAGGCACCAGCTACTACTGAGCATGTGCAAGAGTTCACAGTGTATATGTATATGAGTCTGTTATTGGCTGATGGCTGTCACATGATACAGGGGGCTGGCTAATTAAAGGCAATTTAAAAAATAATTGAAAAATATCTATTGACATAAGAATTCAGATTAAATGCTAAATTAAAATTAAATTATATTCTTTCAATTATGCAATTCTACTATATGTAATGGTCATTTAATATCTAAACTGCATTATCAGTGTTTTAATGCAAGGTTGTGAAATACATTACCAAAAATGTATTTATTCTCATTTAAATGTTGTATCTTTATCTAAAATGTTTGTTCTATAGCTTGTTGTGAGTTGTGTTATGTGATGTCATACTTTATAATTGCATACTATATACAGCATATCATTATTTTATATAGGATTTAATCAAAGCCCAAGGGAACTCAGAGATTTAGTTCAGAATTTCCCACCTTGTTACTTATGTTAGTGTATATATATATATATATATATATATATATATATATATATATATATATATATATATATATATATATATATATATATATATATATATAAAAGAGTTTCCTGGCTTTTGTATGTCTGATTAATATGTTAGAAAATAGAGGTTATGGATGTTTTCTGCTGCGGAACATTTAGATATGAGTAAATATGATACATTCTGTAAAACCATTTGTCTTTCTCTATCTGAAATTAACAACTAAAACTTCTTTATTTATTTGCAACCCATTTGTTAACAACTGCAATCATTTCACACTTCATTGTAAGTAAAAGGAATACGGCAAATGAAAATGATTCTGCAGTGAAATGTATGGAGACAAAGCGGATTATTGTATTTATAAGTGTGCAGTAGGGATTTACAACAATTTACATAGCTATTTCAATAGCAATATAAAATCAGCTTGCTTTTAATTATCCAAAAACTGGCTCTGCAAATTGCTTTCTACTAATCAAAGTAGTTAACCATGTGATAATATGTAAAGGGACAGTCTACACTAAAATTATTTTTGTTTAAAAAGATAGATAATGCCTTTATTACCCATTCCCCAGCTTTGCACAACCAATATTGATATATTAATATACTTTATAACATTTAAACCTCTAAATTTCTGCCTGTTTCTAAGCTACCACAGACTCTTATCACATGCTTTTTTATTTGCTTTTCACAACAGGAGGCTTCTAGTTCATATGGGCCATATAGATAACATTGTGTTCATGCTCAAGGAGTTATTTAAGAGTTAGCACAATACAGTACTAAATACAAGTCAATAGATAATAAATAAAAAGTCATGTGATCAGGGGGCTGTAGCCAGCTATTAATAAATTTCCCCTTTGATAAAGCTTAAGTGAAACACGTGTCAGGGGTCTGGCTTCAGAGGGTAATCAGACGTTATGCTATGATAGTGAAACAAGTCAGTTAAACATTAATCTAGCCCCCACTATAGAAGGGGCTTAAGCAGGCAGAATCTATTACACTGAACAGGTGTGCTAAAGTTAACTGTGTAAGCAAGGACTTTATAATTACAGATAGAGTATTAGCTAGATAGATTTAATCTCGTAATCTGAAATCCCATATATTAACAGGTCCTCTTGTTACAACGTTATTTCTGAATTTATTAATAGCCGGCTACAAAAGATATTGTTTGTATCTGACTGCTTGATATTATACAAACCAATTGCAATGTTTCACATCTAGATACATGATTCTCAGAGGAATTATTCACACACTTATGCTATATATTGATATCTAGAGAGTTTTAGTGTTTTTAAATGGGTATGATTGAATAGTTAAACCAATAAAGATAAAGTAAGAATGATTAAACAATTGTTCCTGCATTATTCAGTGAGAATTTCTCCTGTAGGGGTAAAGCACTCTTTTTTGTTACAGACTTTGTAACTCATTCTTCTATGAGTCTCCTTAGTGCTCTATTGCCCCCCTAAAAGGTGCTTATTGATTACAAAAATATTTGGCACCTATAGGTACTTACCATTAGTACTACTTTACCTACTATCTTGTTACTATAGACTGTCAGAAGATGCTTAGATACAAGGTAATCACAGAGGTAAAAAGTATATTAATATAACTGTGTTGGTTATGCAAAACTGGGGAATGGGTAATAAAGAGATTATCTATCTTTTAAAACAATAACAATTATATTGTAGACTGTCTCTTTAAGGTTGTTGTTCCTTTGCTAAAATGTGAGGTCTCCAGAAAAAGGGCTAGGGTAAATATAGTCAATATGTAAAACAATAATTGGCAAATAAATAAAATAAATTATGGGGGGGAAAGCCACTTTTAGCCAATAAAGTTTCAATAATTGATAAAAATAAAAATAAAAAACAAAAACATTTTTAAATATATTATAATACATTCAGCAATGTAAAATAAAAATTTATCTAAATATCACTAATGTGCTTAAATCTCCATAAAACTGTAATATTTTTGTTGTTCAAATAAAATAATTTTGATGCATATTTCTTTTTGTTGTGGGAAATAATATGTTACATTAATACATTTTAAAGCATCTGTACAAAATTCCCATCTACGCATAAAAACAAAATCAAATTGCACACTGACCGGAGTCAACTCTTTTAAATACTTGGGTATGTTGTTAGACCCCAATCTATCTTTTGGCCTCCACATAGAAATAATTGCATCTAAACTCTATCCAAAACTAGGTGCCCTGTACAGAAACAAATCCGTCTCAGCCCTACAGTAAAGGAAAAGATTGTACAGCAAATGCTGAAGCTAATCATGGATTATGGGGCTGTAGTATATGCACCTGCACCACAAACTCACCTTAATAAACTTAATATACTGTATCCAGACTTTTCAGGCAGTTTAGGTAAGAAGCAGGTTAACACTGGCTTTGCATTTAACCCGTTTCAAGCTATTCAATGAAAGCCAGTGTTAACCTGCTTCTTGCCTAAATTGCCTGAAATACCTTAAGTGCTAAACTCTGCATTTAACCTGTATCAATCAAAGCCTGTGTTAACCTACTACTTACCTAAAACTCTCTGGAATACCTAAAAAATGTAACTCTGCATTTAACCTGTTTCAAGCTATTCAGTCAAAGCCTGTGTTAATCTGCTACTTAGTCACACAATAAACATGGCAGAGTGTAAATCAATTTGATATAAATACACAGATGAGTGTGGTAATAGTTCTCCTATGCCTTTCTGCTTCAATGAAGCCACACCAAAAATCAGTCCTGAGACGTCTTATGTGCCTCAGTACAGTTCTGTATGAGTATAAACAGTATGGGGTCAGCACTTGTAAGCATGCTCTCTTACCCACCACCTCCGACTTTTCCGGCTCCTGGGAGATAAATAGAGACCTCGATATCCAATCGTTGAGAGCAACAGCCCCCGGTCTCTTCTGCCTCCGTCGGCGTCTCCGGCCCAAAGCGCTCCACAGGTGGCCCGGTACTTCCGGGTTTTGACGTCACAATCAATAGGAAGATGCAGATTGGCTCTTTGGCAGAGCATGTAGTGAACAGCTATTCATCAGCGTAGGATCTCTGGAACCAGCATACAATAATCATCAGAGTAAATATAATCCACGCCAGATGGGTTAGGTTAAAAACTTGAACTTTTATTCACTTCTTTAAAACAAAAGGAAGACTTTCAGGATACAGAGTGAGCGTAGCACTGGGCTTACGCGTTTCGGCATATTAGCCGTAGTCATAGCACAGGCCATCCAGGAAGAAATACCAGATAAACATTCGCTGACATGAGAAAGGACAGAGGGAGAGAGAGCAGGGGTGGAGAGGTAGATCTGGGTGTCATCAGCATAGAGGTGATATTTGAAGCCATAACTGTTGATAAGTTTACCCAGTGAAGAAGTATAGATGGAGAAGAGTAGAGGACCCAGAACAGATCCTTGAGGTACTCCAACAGACAGAGGCATGGGAGAGGAGGAGTTGCTGGCAAATGACACAGAAAAAGACCTGTGAGAAAGATAGGAGTGAATCCAGGTAAGAGCAGTGTCACAGAGGCCAAAAGATCTAAGGGTCTGTAGGAGGAGGGGGTGGTCAACTGTGTCGAAGGCAGCTGAGAGGTCGAGTAAGATGAGTATAGAGTAGTGGCCAATATTTTTTGCAGAGGGAAGATCGCTTGTAACCTTGATAAGGGCAGTCTCAGTTGAGTGTTTTGGGCGGAATCCGGATTGCAGTGGGTCAAGCAAGGAGTTGGAGGACAGGAAGTGGGTTAGGCGCTTGTACACTAGTTTTTGAAGAGGTTTTGATGTTAGTGGAAGCAGTGATATGGGGCAGTAGCTTTCAGGAGAATTAGGGTCGAGGAAGGGTTTTTTGAGTATGGGAGTGACTTTTGTGTGTTTGAAAGAAAATGTGAATGAGCCGGTAGAGAGAGATAGGTTGAAGATGTGGGTAAGAGCATGAGTGAGGGTGGAAGATAGGGAGGGTATTAGATGGGAAGGGATAGGGTCGAGTGGGCAGGTAGTGAGGCGTGAGGAAGATAGTAAGGAAGAAACTTCATTCTCAGTGGCTGGATGGAAGATACAGAGGGTGGCAGAGGGCGTAATTGGGCCTGTTGTTTGAATATTGCAGGTTGGTGTTGGGATGTTGCTTCGTATAGTACGTATTTTGTTTAAAAAGTAGTCTGCCAGGGCTTGAGCACTAAAGACAGATGGGGGGGGTGGAGCAGGTGGGTAGAGGAGAGAGTTAAAGGTGGAAAAGAATCATTTACTGTTTGAGGAAAGAGTAGATATGAGAGAAGAGAAGTAGGTTTGCTTGGCTAAGTGAAGGGCAGAAGTGTATGAACAAATAATAAACTTATAGTGTATGAAATCAGGTTCAGAGTGAGTTTTCCTCCACACATGCTCAGCAGTACGAGAGCATTTTTGCAAATAGCGTGTTTGCTGAGCATGCCAGGGCTGTAACTGACAGCATGGTGTTTTGCACAGCTGGGGAGGGGCAAGTGTGTCTAATGCAGAGGAGAGAGTTTTGTTATGGTGGGCTGTAGCGAGATCAGGGCAGGTTATAGTGGAAGTGTAAGGGAGGAGATTTTGAATGATTTTTGAAAATTGCATGCGTATTTCTGCAGGTGCGGGGGCGGGATGGAGAAGTGGGTTTAGCTTTTGCATTAATATTATAGGTGACCAGGTGATGGTCTGAAATGGGAAAAGGGTGACAGGTGGTGTCAGATATAGAGCAGAGGTAGGAAAATACCAGGTCAATGGAGTGTCCATCACGGTGAGTCGGGAGTAGGGTGGATTGTGAGAGACTGAAGGAGGATGTGAGTGAAAGAAGTTTAGAGGCAGCAGGGGCAGATGGGTTGTCAATGGGAATGTTGAAGTCCCCAATAATTAGGGTTGGTATATTTGAAGAGAGAAAGTGAAGAAGCCAGGCGGCAAAGTTGTCAAAGAATTTGGAGTTTGGTCCAGGAGGGCGATAGATGACTGTCACTTTGAGGGAGAGGGGGGAGAACAGGCAAATACAGTGAACTTCAAAGGAGGAGAAGGAGAGAGATGGGATTGGAGGTAGGTATTAATTAGTGCAGGAGGGGGAGAGCAGGATGCCAACATTGCCGCCACGTTTCTCACCTGGCCTAGGGGTATGGCTAAAGTGAAGGCCACCATGTGTGAGAGCAGCAATGGAAAAAGTGTCAGAAAGAGATAAACAGGTTTCTGTAATTGCTAAACGGGTGAAAGCATTTGATATAAACAGGTCATGAATTGCTGTAAGTTTGTTGCAGACAGAGCGAGAGTTCCATAGTGTGCAGGTGAAAGGAGTGTGTGCGTGTGGGATGCAATGGATGGAAATGAGGTAATGTGTGTTGTTTATTAAAGTTTCTATAAGGAGTACGTGATTGGGTAATGGCGGGAATGAGGGTGGGCCCAGGATTTGGAGAGATATCACCTGATGCTAATAGCATCAAGATGGAAAGTTAGAGTAGGTGAGAATGAGATTTATAGCAGTGGGGGTATTTCTGTGAGGTGGTGCAGTTTGCTGATATAGATTTTAAAATAGAAATTAGTTCATGAGAGCTAAGGTATGAAGAAGAAAGGAGAGAGGGGCCTATAAAAACTGTGTGTGGAGAAGAGTAAGGTATGAGCATGTGAGCATGCTTGTGGAATAGACATGAGACTGTTAAAAGGAAAAGCAGTCCTGAAAACATAGCTGAATGTTAAGTGCAAAGGATTTTTTTTTTAATTAAAATATTTAGCTTGTCTCAAATCATCCTCAAATTGATTGGAGACAGGGAGATAAGTTACACCCCTTAGCCCCATTTTGTTGTGTTGTTGTTAAGACTCATAGATCCATAGACTCATAGATCCATGTTAGTCTGAACTAATAAAAACTTATCGCCTAGATTACGAGTTTTGTCTGTAAAAACTTGCGGAGCTAACGCTCCTTTTTTTTTCAGCGCTCCCTTAATCCAACGCTGGTATTACGAGTTTTCTGAATGGCTGCGTTAGCCTCAGAAAAGTGAGCGTTGAGCATAATTTAGCTCCACTTCTACCTGTAATACCAGCGTTGCTTACGGTAGCGGTAAGCTGGAAAAACGTGCTCGTGCACGATTTCTCCATAGGAAACAATGGGGCTGAGCTGGCTGAAAAAAAACCTAACACCTGCAAAAAAGCAGCGTTCAGCTCCTAACGCAGCCCCATTGTTTCCTATGGGGAAACACTTTCTAAGTCTACACCTAACACCCTAAGATGAACCCCGAGTCTAAACACCCCTAACCTTACACTTATTAACCCCTAATCTGCCGCCCCCGCTATCGCTGACACCTACATTATATTATTAACCCCTAATCTGCCGCTCGGGTCACCGCCGCCACCTACATTATCCCTATGAACCCTAATCTGCTGCCCCCAACATAGCCGACACCTACATTATATTTATTAACCCCTAATCTGCCCCCCCCAACTTTGCTGCCACCTACCTACACTTATTAATCCCTAATCAGCCGACCGGACATATCCACCATTATAATAAATGTATTAACCACTAAACCACCGCAATCCCGCCTCGCAAACACTATAATAAATTTTATTAACCCCTAATCTGCACCCCCCAACATCGCCGCCACCTACCTACAATTATTAACCCTTAATTTCCCACCCCCAACATCGCCGCTACTATAATAAAGTTATTAACCCCTAAACCTAAGTCTAACCCTAACACCCCCCTAAGTTAAATATAATTTAAAGAAATCTAAATAAATTTACTATAATTAAATAAATTATTCCTATTTAAAAATAAATACTTACCTATAAAATAAACCATAAGATAGCTACAATATAACTAATAGTTACATTGTAGCTATTTTAGGATTTATATTTATTTTACAGGCAACTTTGTATTTATTTTAACTAGGTACAATAGCTATTAAATAGTTAATAACTATTTAATAGCTACCTATTTAAAATAATTACAAAATTACCTGTAAAATAAATCCTAACCTGAGTTACAAATACACCTAACACTACACTATCAATAAATTAATTAAATAAATTACCTACAATTATCTAAACTAAAATACAATTAAATAAACTAAACTATATTGCAAAAAAACCAAACACTAAATTACAAAAAATAAAAAAATATTACAAGAATTTTAATCTAATTATACCTAATCTAAGCCCACTACTAAAATAAAAAAGCCCCCCAAAATAATAAAATTCCCTACCCTAAGCTAAATTACAATAGTAATTAGCTCTTTTACCAGCCCTTAAAAGGGATTTTTGTGGGGCATTGCCCCAAAGTAATCAGCTCTTTTACCTGTAAAAGAAAATACAAGACCCCCCCCCAACATTACAACCCACCACCCACACACCCCTACTCTAAAACCCACCCAATCCCCCCTTAAAACAACCTAACACTACCCCATTGAAGATCACCCTACCTTGAGCCATGTTCACCCAGCCGGGCAACGATGGGCCAGAAGAGGACATCCGGACCGGCAGAAGTCTTCATCCAAGCGGCATCTTTTATCTTCACCCATCTGGTGCGGAGCGGGTCCATCTTCAAGACATCCGACGCGGAGCATCCTCTGATTGGTTGATTAAATCAGCCAATCGGATTGAAGTTCAATCCGATTGGCCGATTGGATGAGCCAATTGAAATAACCTCGCATTCTATTGGCTCATCCAATCAGATTGAACTTCAATCCGGTTGGCTGATTAAATCAACCAATCAGATTTTTCCTACCTTAATTCCGATTGGCTGATAGAATCCTATCAGCCAATCGGAATTCGAGGGACGCCATCTTGGATGACGTCATTTAAAGGAACCTTCATTTGTCGTTAGTCGTTGGGAAGAAGAGGATGCTCCACGATTCCCCCATAGTAAACAATGGGGCAGTTTGGGCTGAAAAAAAACCTAACACCTGCAAAAAAGCAGCGTTAAGCTCCTAACGCAGCCCCATTATTTCCAATGGAGAAACACTTTCTAAGTCTGCACCTAACACCCTAATATGAACCCAGAGTCTAAACACCACTAATCTTACACTTAATAACCCCTAATATGCCGCCCCCACTATTGCTGACCCCTGCATTACACAATTAACCCCTAATCTGCCGCTCCGTACACTGCCGCAACCAACATTATCCCTATGTACCCCTATTCTGCTGCCCCTAACATCGCTAACACCTATATTATATTAATTAACCCCTAATCTGCCCCCCCAACGTCGCCGCTACCTACCTACACTTATTAACCCCTAATCTGCCAACCGGAGATCGCTGCTACTCTAATAAATGTATTAACCACTAAACTGCCTAACTCCCGCCTCAAAAACCCTATAATAAATAGTATTAACCCTTAATCTGCCCTCCCTAATATCACCAACACCTAATTTCAAGTATTAACCCCTAATCTGCCGACTGGACCTCGCCGCTACTCTAATAAATGTATTAACCCCTAAAGTCTAACCCTAACCCTAACACCCCCCTAAGTTAAATATAATTTTAATCTAACTAAATAAATTAAATATTATTAACTAAAGTTTTCCTATTTAAAACTAAATACTTACCTGTAAAATAAGCCCTAATATAGCTACAATATAACAAATAATTATATTGTAGCTATTTTAGGATTTATATTTATTTTACAGGCAAATTTGTATTTATTTTAACTAGGTACAATAGCTATTAAATAGTTATTTACTATTTAATAGCTACCTAGTTAAAATAATAATTACAAAATTACCTGTAAAATAAATCCTAACCTAAGTTACAATTAAACCTAACACTACACTATCAATAAATAAATTAAATCAATTAACTACAAGTACCTACAATTAAATAAACTAAACTAAATTACAAAAAAACAAACACTAAATTACAAAAAATAAAAAAAGATTACAAGAATTTTAAGCTAATTACACCTACTCTAAGCTCCCTAATAAAATAACAAAGCCCCCCAAAATAAAAAAATTCCCTACCCTAATCTAAATTAAAAAAGTTAACAGCTCTATTACCTTACCAGCCCTTAAAAGGGCTTTTTGCAGGGCATGCCCCAAAGAAATCAGCTCTTTTGCCTGTAAAAAAAAACACAATACCACCCCCCAACATTACAACCCACCAACCACATACCCCTACTCTAACCCAAACCCTCTTTAAATAAACCTAACACTACCCCCCTGAAGATCTCCCTACCTTGAGTCGTCTTCACCCAACCAGGCACCGATGGACCAAAAGAAGACATCCGGAGAGGCAGAAGTCTTCATCCTATCTGGGCAGAAGAGGACATCTGGACCGGTAGACATCTTCATCCAAGCGGCATCTTCTATCTTCATCCATCCGGAGCGGAGCAGAGCCATCTTCTTCCAGCCGACGCGGATCCATCCTCTTCTACCGACGTCTACTCGCCGAATGAAGGTTCCTTTACATGACGTCATCCAAGATGGTGTCCCTCAAATTCCGATTGGCTGATAGGATTCTATCAGCCAATCGGAATTAAGGTAGGAAAAATCTGATTGGCTGATTGAATCAGCCAATCAGATTCAAGTTCAATCGAATTGGCTGATCCAATCAGCCAATCAGATTGAGCTCGCATTCTATTGGCTGATCGGAACAGCCAATAGAATGCGAGCTCAATCTGATTGGCTGATTGGATCAGCCAATCCCATTGAACTTGAATCTGATTGGCTGATTGAATCAGCCAATCAGATTTTTCCTACCTTAATTCCAATTGGCTGATAAAATTCTATCAGCCAATCGGAATTGGAGGGACGCCATCTTGGATGACATCATTTAAAGGAACCTTCATTCGGCGAGTAGGCGTTGGTAGAAGAGGATGGATCCGCGTCGGCTGGAAGAAGATGGCTCCGCTTCGCTCCGGATGGATGAAGATAGAAGATGCCGCTTGGATGAAGATGTCTGCCGGGATAGGATGAAGACTACTCCGCTCCGGATGTCTTCTTTTGGTCCAACGGTGCCCGGTTGGGTGAAGACGACTCAAGGTAGGGATATCTTCAGGGGGGTAGTGTTAGGTTTATTTAAGGGGGTTTTGGGTTAGAGTAGGGGTATATGGGTGGTGGGTTGTAATGTTGGTGGGTGGTATTGTGTTTTTTTTACAGGCAAAAGAGCTGATTTCTTTGGGGCATGCCCCACAAAAAGCCCTTTTAAGGGCTGGTAAGGTAATAGAGCTGTTAACTTTTTTAATTTAGATTAGGGTAGAGAATTTTTTCATTTTGGGGGGCTTTGTTATTTTATTAGGGGGCTTAGAGTAGGTGTAATTAGCTTAAAATTCTTGTAATCTTTTTTTATTTTTTGTAACAGTGTTTGTTTTTTTGTAATTTAGTTTAGTTTATTTAATTGTAGGTACTTGTAGTTGATTGATTTAATTTATTTATTGATAGTGTAGTGTTAGGTTTAATTGTAACTTAGGTTAGGATTTATTTTACAGGTAATTTTGTAATTATTTTAACTAGGTAGCTATTAAATAGTAAATAACTATTTAATAGCTATTGTACCTAGTTAAAATAAATACAAAGTTGCCTGTAAAATAAATATAAATTCTAAAATAGCTACAATATAATTATTTGTTATATTGTAGCTATATTAAGGTTTATTTTACAGGTAAGTATTTAGTTTTAAATAGGAAGACTTTAGTTAATAATACTTAATTTATTTCGTTAGACTAAAATTATATTTAACTTAGGGGGGTGTTAGGGCTTTAGGGGTTAATACATTTATTAGAGTAGCTGCAATGTCCGGTCGGCAGATTAGGGGTTAATACTTGAAGTTAGGTGTCGGCGATGTTAGGGAGGGCAGATTAGGGGTTAATACTATTTATTATTGGGTTTGTGAGGCGGTTTAGGGGTTAATACATTTATTAGAGTAGCAGCGATCTCCGGTCGGCAGATTAGGGGTTAAGAAGTGTAGGTAGGTAGCGGCGACGTTGGGGGTGCAGATTAGGGGTTAATAAATATTATATAGGTGTCGGTGATGTTAGGGGCAGCAGATTAGGGGTTTATAGGTATAATGTAGGTGGCGGCGGTGTGCGGTCAGCAGATTAGGGGTTAAAAAATGTTATTAGAGTGGCGGCGATGTGGGGGGACCTCGGTGTAGGGGTACATAGGTAGTTTATGGGTGTTAGTGTACTTTAGAGCACAGTAGTTAAGAGCTTTATGAACCGGCGTTAGCCCAGAAAGCTCTTAACTACTGACTTTTTCCTGCGGCTGGAGTCTTGTTGGTAGAGGCTCTACTGCTCACTTCAGCCAAGACTCTAAATACCGGCGTTAGGAAGATCCCATTGAAAATATAGGATACGCAATTGGCATAAGGGGATCTGCGGTATGGAAAAGTTGCGGCTTGGAAGTGAGCGTTAAACCCTTTCCTGCCTGACTCTAAATACCAGCGGGCGGTAAGAAGCAGCATTAGGAGCCCTTAACGCCGCTTTTGACGGCTAACGCCAAACTCTAAATCTAGGCATTAGGGTTTATTTTATAGGTAAGTATTTATTTTTAAATAGGAATAATTGATTTAATTATAGTAAATTTATTCAGATTTCTTTAAATTATATTTAATTTAGGGGGGTGTTAGGGTTAGGGTTAGACTTAGGTTTAGGGGTTAATAACTTTATTATAGTAGCGGTGACGTTGGGGCGGGAGATCAGGGGTTAATAAGTGTAGGTAGGTTGTGGCGACGTTGGGGGGGCAGATTAGGGGTTAATAAATATAATATAGGTGTCGGCGATGTTAGGGACAGCAGATTAGGGGTTCATAGGTATAATGTAGGTGGCGGCGATGTCCGGTCGGCAGATTAGAGGTTAAATAATTTTATTATACTGTTTGCGATGTGGGGGGCCTCGGTTTAGGGTTCATAGGTAGTTTATGGGTGTTAGTTTACTTTATAGCACTGTAGTTAAGAGCTTTATGTTCTGGCGTTAGCCCATAAAACTTTTAACTACTGACTTTTTTATGCGGTAGGAGTCTTGGAGGTAGAGGCTGTACTGCTCACTTCTTCCAAGACTCGTAATACCAGCGTTAGGCAAATCCCATTAAAAAGATAGGATACGCAATTGACGTAAGGGGATTTGCGGTAGCCAAAAGTCGCGGAAGAAAAGTGAACAGTACACCTGTACCTGCCATACTCGTAATACCAGCAGGCATTAAAAAGCAGCATTAGGACCCCTTAACACTGCTTTTTAAGGCTAATGCAGAACTCGTAATCTAGGCGTATGTTTTCAAAATAAATGAGAGAATTGGGAGAATGTAAAGTAATTTGATGACATTCTATATATGATGACTTTTGATACAACTATTTTTTTTTTATTTTTTTTTTATATTTTGATACATTGAGTGAGTTTGAACAGGGGTAGGAGGATGCGTAGATTGTCAAAATGGGTTAAGCCACATTTTTGGGAAATCTGAAAATTGTGTATTTTTAAAATGTATCTATTGTTTGTATGCCTTAGAACAGACATCCTATCTGTTATCATATTAGCTGGCTGAGCATCATGGGAAATGTTGTTCCAAAACCTCTGGAGGGCCAAGTTTGAGGATGTCTGCCTTAGAATAAAACTAACACTAAACTAAATTTACTTTAAAAAAAAATTTCATAAGAGAAGTGCTCAGCTGGGGACACTTGGTGCTTAATAGCCCAGGGTGCAGCTCCTTTCTGCCAAATCTGTGCTTTCCATTAAAGAGAACTTTCCTATATAATAACTTTCTGACCCCATTAAAAAGTACAGTCCAGCCTGAAATACCAGGCAATTCTCATCTGAAAAAAGGATTTATACAGCTAACGCCAGACATACGTTTTGGCCTATATGGCCCTTGCCACTGGAGGTGCAGCTAAATCTCTCTAGGCACAGTGAGTACGGGGTTCACGTCTGGTTACCCCCATTACCCTTATTAAGAATATAATACATTTTCAACTGGGGATGGATACTTGGTCTCCTGAAAAAACATGTTTAGTTTGTGTGTGTACCTCACAGGAAAAACAGTTGAAATGTATGTGCAATTGCAATAAGGGCCAAACAACTAAAATAGCTCCAGCACAGTGGTGTAAAAATGGTTCAGCAGTGAAGTGGTTAAAATAGTATAGAACAGAAGTAAATGAATAACTGCACTACTTAAAGTGATGGTAAACTCTCCCCTTTTTAAATTCCGATCCACAATGTTAATTATATTTTAGATGAAGTTCCATTCATCAGATGTAATGATTATGTGCTATAACTTACTTTTTAATATAGAAATAAAAAATAAATACCAACAAATTCAAACCTTTAGCTCACAGCAAAATGAACTTTTGAAGTTGGTGGCGGAGCACAGGGTATTTTAATTTTATATCTATTTTAAAAAGCAAGTTATAGCGCATATTCATTACAAATGATGACTGAAACACCATCTATAATATCACTAACATTCCAGAACTGATTTTAAAAAGGGGAGAGTTTACCATCACTTTAAGTGGATTTTTCTGGCTCAGTTGGCTTAGTGCTTGAGCACTATCCTTTTTTCTTGTAATATGAATGTAAAAATAGAAAAGATATTGATTGAGCTTTAGCAACATGAAAACGCAATAGCACCACATGTATTCTAGATGTAAATGGGTTATTGTTAGTGTTTTAAATTATTTGGAATGGGAGTGAAGAAATATAAAACGAACACGAAAAGCAATCCAATGGACATAGCAAGGTTATTGTAATTTGTTGGATTTAGCAAGGGTTAAACAGAGTTTAAAAAGGGATCTGGTTTAAAAATAAAGGCCTAGATTTGGAGTTCGGCGGTAGCCGTCAAAACCAGCGTTAGAGGCTCCTAACGCTGGTTTTGGCCGCCCGCTGGTATTTGGAGTCAGTGATTAAAGGGTCTAACGCTCACTTTTCAGCCGCAACTTTTCCATACCGCAGATCCCCCTACGCCATTTGCGTATCCTATATTTTCAATGGGATCTTTCTAACGCCGGTATTTAGAGTCGTTTCTGAAGTGAGCGTTAGAGCTCTAACGACAAAATTCCAGCCGCCTGAAAATAGCAGGAGTTAAGAGCTTTCTGGCTAACGCCGGTTCATAAAGCTCTTAACTACTGTACCCTAAAGTACACTAACACCCATAAACTACCTATGTACCCCTAAACCGAGGTCCCCCCACATCGCCGCCACTCGATTAAAATTTTTAACCCCTAATCCGCCGACCGCCACCTACGTTATACTTATGTACCCCTAATCTGCTGCCCCTAACCCCGCCGACCCCTGTATTACATTTATTAACCCCTAACCTGCCCCCCACAACATCGCCGCCAGCTACTTAAAATAATTAACCCCTAATCTTCCGACCGCAAAGCGCCGCCACCTACGTTATCCCTATGTACCCCTAATCTGCTACCCCTAACACCGCCGACCCCTATATTATATTTATTAACCCCTAATCTGCCCCCCTCAACATCGCCGACACCTGCCTACACTTATTAACCCCTAATCTGCCGAGCGGACCTGAGCGCTACTATAATAAAGTTATTAACCCCTAACCCGCCTCACTAACCCTATAATAAATAGTATTAACCCCTAATCTGCCCTCCCTAACATCGCCGACACCTAACTTCAATTATTAACCCCTAATCTGACGACCGGAGCTCACCGCTATTCTAATAAATGTATTAACCCCTAAAGCTAAGTCTAACCCTAACACTAACACCCCCATAACTTAAATATAATTTACATCTAACGAAATAAATTAACTCTTATTAAATAAATGATTCCTATTTAAAGCTAAATACTTACCTGTAAAATAAATCCTAATATAGCTACAATATAAATTATAATTATATTATAGCTATTTTAGGATTAATATTTATTTTACAGGCAACTTTGTAATTATTTTAACCAGGTACAATAGCTATTAAATAGTTAAGAACTATTTAATAGTTACCTAGTTAAAATAATAACAAATTTACCTGTAAAATAAATCCTAACCTAAGATATAATTAAACCTAACACTACCCTATCAATAAAATAATTAAATAAACTACCTACAATTACCTACAATTAACCTAACACTACACTATCAATAAATTAATTAAACACAATTGCTACAAATAAATACAATTAAATAAACTAGCTAAAGTACAAAAAATAAAAAAGAACTAAGTTACAAAAAATAAAAAAATATTTACAAACATAAGAAAAATATTACAACAATTTTAAACTAATTACACCTACTCTAAGCCCCCTAATAAAATAACAAAGCCCCCCAAAATAAAAAATTCCCTACCCTATTCTAAATTAAAAAAGTTACAAGCTCTTTTACCTTACCAGCCCTGAACAGGGCCCTTTGCGGGGCATGCCCCATGAATTTCAGCTCTTTTGCCTGTAAAAAAAACATACAATACCCCCCCCACAACATTACAACCCACCACCCACATACCCCTAATCTAACCCAAACCCCCCTTAAATAAACCTAACACTAAGCCCCTGAAGATCTTCCTACCTTGTCTTCACCATACCAGGTTCACCGATCCGTCCTGGCTCCAACATCTTCATCCAACCCAAGCGGGGGTTGGCGATCCATCATCCGGTGCTGAATAGGTCCAGAAGAGGCTCCAAAGTCTTCCTCCTATCCGGCAAGAAGAGGACATCCGGACCGGCAAACATCTTCTCCAAGCGGCATCTTCGATCTTCTTCCATCCGGTGCGGAGCGGGTCCATCTTGAAGCAGGCGACGCGGATCCATCCTCTTCTTCCGTTGTCTCCCGACTAATGACGGTTCCTTTAAGGGACGTCATCCAAGATGGCGTCCCTCGAATTCCGATTGGCTGATAGGATTCTATCAGCCAATCGGAATTAAGGTAGGAATTTTCTGATTGGCTGATTCCATCAGCCAATCAGAAAATTCCTACCTTAATTCCGATTGGCTGATAGAATCCTATCAGCCAATCGGAATTCGAGGGACGCCATCTTGGATGACGTCCCTTAAAGGAACAGTCATTCGTCGTTCAGTCGTCGGTCCGGATGGATGTTCCGCGCTGGAGGTCTTCAGGATCCTGCCGCTTCGCTCCGGGTGGAAGACCATAGAAGATGCCGCCTGGATGATGACTTCAATCGGATGGAAGATCCTCTTCTGCCCCGCTTGGATGAAGACTTTGACCGGATCATGGACCTCTTCAGCCCCCGCTTGGGCTTGGATCAGGACATCGGAGGAGCTCTTCAGGACGGATCGGTGAACCTGGATGGTGAAGACAAGGTAGGAAGATCTTCAGGGGCTTAGTGTTAGGTTTATTTAAGGGGGGTTTGGGTTAGATTAGGGGTATGTGGGTGGTGGGTTGTAATGTTGGGGGGGGGTATTGTATTTATTCTTTTACAGGCAAAAGAGCTGAAATTCTTGTTGCATGCCCCGCAAAGGGCCCCTGTTCAGGGCTGGTAAGGTAAAAGAGCTTGTAACTTTTTTAATTTAGAATAGGGTAGGGAATTTTTTATTTTGGGGGGCTTTGTTATTTTATTAGGGGGCTTAGAGTAGGTGTAATTAGTTTAAAATTGTTGTAATATTTTTCTTATGTTTGTAAATATTTTTTTATTTTTTGTAACTTAGTTCTTTTTTATTTTTGGTACTTTAGCTAGTTTTTTTAATTGTATTTATTAGTAGGAATTGTGTTTAATTAATTTATTGATAGTGTAGTGTTAGGTTAATTGTAGGTAATTGTAGGTAGTTTATTTAATTTTTTTATTGATAGGGTAGTGTTAGGTTTAATTATATCTTAGGTTAGGATTTATTTTACAGGTAAATTTGTTATTATTTTAACTAGGTAACTATTAAATAGTTCTTAACTATTTAATAGCTATTGTACCTGGTTAAAATAATTACAAAGTTGCCTGTAAAATAAATATTAATCCTAAAATAGCTACAATGTAATTATAATTTATATTGTAGCTATATTAGGATTTATTTTACAGGTAAGTATTTAGCTTTAAATAGGAATCATTTATTTAATAAGAGTTAATAAATTTCGTTAGATGTAAATTATATTTAAGTTATGGGGGTGTTAGGGTTAGGGTTAGACTTAGCGTTAGGGGTTAATACATTTATTAGAATAGCGGTGAGCTCCGCTCGGAAGATTAGGGGTTAATAATTGAAGGTAGGTGTCGGCGATGTTAGGGAGGGCAGATTAGGGGTTAATACTATTTATGATAGGGTTAGTGAGGCGGATTAGGGGTTAATAACTTTATTATAGTAGCGCTCAGGTCCGCTCGGCAGATTAGGAGTTAATAAGTGTAGGCAGGTGTCGGCGACGTTGAGGGGGGCAGATTAGGGGTTAATAAATATAATATAGGGGTCGGCGATGTTAGGGCAGCAGATTATGGGTACATAGGGATAACGTAGGTTGCGGCGGTTTACGGAGCGGCAGATTAGGGGTTAAAAAAAATATGCAGGGGTCAGCGATAGCGGGGGCGGAAGATTAGGGGTTAATAAGTGTAAGGCTAGGGGTGTTTAGACTCAGGGTACATGTTAGAGTGTTAGGTGCAGACGTAGGAAGTGTTTCCCCATAGGAAACAATGGGGCTGCGTTAGGAGCTGAACGCTGCTTTTTTGCAGGTGTTAGGTTTTTTTTCAGCTCAAACAGCCCCATTGTTTCCTATGGGAGAATCGTGCACGAGCACGTTTTTGAGGCCGGCCGCGTCCGTAAGCAACTCTGGTATCGAGAGTTGCATTTGCGGTAAAAATGCTCTACGCTCCTTTTTTGGAGCCTAACGCAGCATTTGTTTGAACTCTCGATACCAGAGTTAAATTTATGGTGCGGCCAGAAAAAAGCCCGCGGAGCGTTAACAGCCCTTTTACCGCCAAACTCCAAATCTAGGCCAAAGTGCTGTCATAAATGAGAACGTTTTTGTGTGTTTCCTTCTATTATTTACCACTTTAAATAAGAAAAATCCTGCAAATCAGCTTAGAAATAAATATTATTTATCCATCTGTCTTAATTGCACCCACACTTTATCTAGCTCATTTTAGAATAGAATAGAATAGAATAGAATAATGTATTTGCCAAGTATAAAAAAAAGAAAATGATAGAAGGAATATATTATGGTGCAAAGGTATGAGATGACAATGAACAAATACAATCAGCAGTGTAAAAATCTAACCATCAAATATATTCACAAAGAGTGACTAAAGTGTAATTTATCATACCAAAAGTGAAATAAGAAGTATTCCTGTTTGCTATTTTATAGAATGAGGAAAAAACTATTAATACAACAGTTTGTTCGAGTTCTTTAAACTCTAAACCTTGACCTACGATAAAAAGATAGACGGTTAAAAAACAATGGCCAGGGTGCGATGAATCAGATAAAAAAAAAATTCAGACTCTCTTATATATCCATGAAAAGTAAATGTCCTTAAGAGAAATAAGTTGACACCCAATTATTTTTTCCTGCAGATCTCATAATTTGGAGTAGTTTCTCCTATAATGATAATGTAGCAGAGCTATACCAGGTTAAAATAAAGGATAATAAAACTGATTATTTTTTTTTAATTGCCCTAAGAAGTACAAACGTTGAGACTTTTCATTTATAGTAAAACCAGGTGATAAGCCTGCCCAGAGGGCAGTCTATTTTTTAAAAAAACTACAAACCCCAAAGCTAATATTACAAAAAATAAAAAATGTAAAATTACAGAAAAAAAATAAACAAAGATATCCAAATTAAACCTAAACTAATACTCCTATAAAAATAAAAAAATCCCACCAAAATAAAAACACCCCTTTATCTACCAATAAAATACAAATAGCCCTTAAACGGGCCTTTTGTAGGGCATTGCCCTAAAGTTAACAGCTCTTTTGCTAAAAAATAAAAACAAACAACCCCTAACATTACAAACCCCCACCCCCCAAACCCACAAAATAAAAAAAAAACCCTAACCTAAAAAAAAACTAATCTACCCATTGCCCTGCAAAGGGCATTTGTATGGGCATTGCCCTTAAAAGGGCATTCAGCTCTTTTACAGCCCAAAAAACCCTAATTTTTAAAAAAAAGTCACCCCAAAAAACAAAAAAAAAAGCCTATGATTAATCCCCAAATAGGTACTCAACGTTCCTGAAGTCTGGCGTTGAAGGTCTTCTTTCAGGCGGCTACGGATCCGGAGTGGCGATCCTCAGTGGCGTGGAGGCTCCTCTTTATTCAATCTCTGTTGTACACTAAAAATTGAATGGAAGGTACCGCATCCTCTGCCCCGTTACCACTTTCTGTTGGGGTACCTCAAGGCTCTGTCCTTGGTCCCTTTCTCTTTTCAATCTACACGTTGTCACTAGGTTCCTTAATAAAGTCCCATGGGTTTCAATACCATTTTTATGCCTATGACACCCAAATCTACCTCTCTGCACCAGACCTACCTCCTTCCTTACTAACCCATGTCACTAACTGTCTTTCTCACATCTCATCTTGGATGTCCTCTCACTAACTTAAGCTAAATCTCTCCAAAACTGAACTCCTTATTTTTCCCCCTTCTTCCAATGTCTCCACCCCCGAAATTTCTATAACTGTTGATAATTCCATCATTACCCCTACCACGCACGCCTGCCCGATGTCTTGGGGTCACACTTGATTCAGATTTTTTCTTCACTCCTCACATTCAGTCCTTGGCTAAAGTCTGCCGCTTCCACCTTAAAAACATCGTTAAAATTAGACATTTCCTTACACAAGATACAACCAAGATTTTAATCCACTCTCTCATCCTTTCCCGCCTCGACTACTGCAACTCCGTCCTCTCTGGTCTTTCTAGCTGCCGCATAGCTCCTTTACAATCCATTATGAATGCCTCTGCCAGGCTCATCTTCCTTACTCGTCGCTCTTCCTCTGCTGCACCTCTCTGCCAATCCCTTCACTGGCTTCCTCTTGCCTCTAGGATAAAACATAAAATCCTCACCCTGACATTTAAAGCTCTCAACTGCACTGCTCCCCCCTACATCTCAGAACTTGTCTCTAGATACTCCCCCCTCCCGTCCCCTTCGATCAGCTCAGGATCTCCTCCTCTCCTCCTCTCTTGTTACTTCCTCACATTCACGTTTACAGGACTTCTCCAGACTGGCCCCCATCTTGTGGAATTCCCTACCTTGCTCTATAAGACTCTCCCCTAGTTTTAACAGCTTCAAGCACTCCCTAAAAACTTTACTATTCAGGGATGCATACAGCCAACACTAACCTTCCCTAACGCCATTGCTTTCCCCTTGAACCCCATAGAATGTAAGCCTATGGGCCTAGCTGTTTACAGATCGCTTCATAAGAGCCGACTACAACAGTGAAACTCTCAGCAGGGCCCTCTAACCACTTGACCCCTACAAAAGCTATCCTGTACACCGACTATGTTTACAGCGCTGCGGAATCTGTTGGTGCTCTACAAATACCTGATAATAATAATAAAAAAATAAATTCCTATTAGCTAAAATGTTAAAATCAGCCAATTGGGTTATAGCTACTAAAATCCTATTGGTTGTTCAAATCAGCCAATAAGATTTCTGTAGCTCTCATCCTATTGGCTGATTTCAAAATGTCAGCCAATAGGAATGAAAGGTACCCCCAAAAAAATGGACCGCTGCCGCTGAGGACCTCCGCTCCTGATCCGCACATCGGGGAAGCCAGCTTCACACCTCTTCTCTGCGCCACCTTCACTCCGGATGAAGATAGAAGATGATGAGCTGTCTGGAAGACCTTCTCCACCGGACTTCAGGAACGGTGAGTACCTTTTTGGGGCTTAGTTTTAGGCTTTTTTTGGGGGGTGTTTTTTTCTTAAATTAGGGTTTTTTGGGCTGTAAAAGAGCTGATTGCCCTTTTAATGGTAGTAAAAGAGCTGAATGCCCTTATACGGGCAATGCCCATACAAATGCCCCTTTTAGTGTTAGTTTTTTTATTTTGGGGGGTTTTGTGGGTTGGGGAGGTTTACTGTTGGGGGGGCTTAGTATTTTTTACGTGTATAGGAGCTGTTTAACTTAGGGCTATGCCCTACAAAAGGCCCTTTTAAGGGCTATTGGTAGTTTAGATTACGGGGTGTTTTTATTTGGGGGGGCGGGCTTTTTTATTTTCATAGGGATATTAGATTTAATTTTTTTTATTTTTGATAATTTAGTTTTATTTTTTTTTGTAATTTTAGACTTTTTTATTTTTTTGTAATTGTACATTAATTTTTTTTGTAATTTAATGCTAGGTTTTATTTTTAAATGAATGTTAAGATTTTTTTATTTTAAAGGGGGTTGTTAGGTTAGGGGGCTTAGTAATTAAATTAGTTATTTGTGCTGGGGGGTTGGCAGTTTATAGCGATGTGGGGGTTTAGCGGTTTAGGGATTAATAGGTTAATTAGGTTTATTGCGATGTGGGGGTTGGCGGTTTAGGTGTTTGTTAATATTTATTGCGGGTGCTTAGGTTTTTTTTGTTAATACTTCGTTCGGGTTAACTTTGTTAAGTTTTTCTATTAATTCGTGCAGGCGGTTAGGTTTTTTGTTATTTTGTGCGTGCGGTTTTGTTTTTACTTTATTATTTAGCGATGTGGGGTTTGGTGGGCTAGGTTTTCTTTTGTGTTATACTTCGCTCGGGCGGTTAAGTTTTTTTATTAATTCATGATTTTTAGATTTTAGTGCGGGCGGTTGAATGTTTTTTTTTTCCTAATGCTTTGTTTGCCTATGCTGCATCCGGGTGGATTCTTTAGGCTGCGTGTGCAGCCAACATTCTTTTGACTGCCTTGCGCAGCCACCATTCCTTTGAGGATGCATGCACAACTGGTGATGGTGAAGGACGCGTTACAAACATGATTATAGTATAGATAATTAATGTCCCATTTCAAATCATGTTGAATTGTTGTGCCAAGGAATTTGTACGATGCAACTCTATCTACTATGCAATCTTTAATTTTCAGAGAAGAGGTGATGGAGACTTTTTTTTCTAAAATCAATTACCATCTCTTTGGTTTTATGAACATTTCATTCTTAATTGTTTGCTTCACTTCACTTCCCTTTTACTATGGATCACTTTACCTGTGCATAGGCTATTGGTGATATACTTACTACCTTAGTGAAATTTGCATAAAGACAATTTAAAAAAATAAGAGAGTTTAAGACCTAGAATACATTGCATATGGTTAGTTAGTGGCATAAGTACCCGTGCTTGGGACATTTTATAGACTTTTATACCCATAGGAGAAACCAGAAAATATTTTACATTATTTCACTATTATTTGATATAACTAGATCCATTCCAAGTCGTTTCCTATATTAATTGTAAGATGTAATTATCTTTCACTGCACTCAGAAATCCATCTCCCTTAGGTTCCCTGCTGATATCATTGTTCCAGTCTGTTTCATGGTAATTAAAAACTCCCATAATTACTAATTTGCAATGGTTTGCAGATTTCCCTGTCTATAATAGTAATTGAGCTTCCTCAGAGTCAGTTAGATTGAGAAGGTTGTAATGCAGCCTAAACAATTTATTTTTATATTTTTATACCTATTGTTTATGTCATCCCATAACTCAACTTCATCTGCTTAATCTCCTTTTAATGTATACTTTGAAGAGGCACAAAGATCTGCCTATTTTAGTTACTCTTCTTTTACAGTATTTCTCCATCAGTGCGTAAAGGGTCCCCCTTTTATGACTGTTTTTTACCTTTATTTTGTATTTTTCAAACTTTTATGCCATCAATTTCCAATGCATCATAATTTTGTACAAAAACATCATATAAACGTTTGGAGAATATTTACTTCTTTTTCTACACATCTCCAAACCATTAGAAAGCTGCTATTTTAATTTTACAAATCGATAAATTTAGGTACATGAAGAGAAAACTATAGATAAACATTCAGAAATTATTCAAACACCTAGCGTGCATTATATAGAGGCAATTACCCACCCATTTAAACATCAATTATCACCCATTAGCAAATCTATTTTGGTTTGATAATAAAAAAAAAAGGGGGATGACCAATGTGCCCATCTAGGGAGCATGGACAGGGAAACAGAAATCAGCCCGGCTCCAATCCGTAGGTAAAAATAGAAGGAAACTTTATTAAGTTGGCTTAAAATTTTGTTACAGAAAAAAAAACAACAGTAGTAGTTAACTTGCGAACAACACCATAGCATACAGGCCAGCAAACAATGCTTACCGCTATCACTTAAAAACAAACAGGTGCTACGACCGAGCGCTGCATGACGTAACTGACACGTTTCGGATTTCCCCGTAATTATAGGTAGTCATACCATGGCTACTGCCTCTTATATAGCCCTGTAGCACACCTTGGTTACGCTGTGGGAGTGCTCTAAAATGCTAACAGGCTATAATATAGAAACGTGTATTCTCACTTTATTTAACACCTTAACGGCACGTAAGGTAGGTGTGTATATTCTAGGGGATAATAGGCATTAATGTATTTCAGCTCTCTTAAACAACTACTCAAATAATTAATTTTGAATGAAAGCCAAAAATTACGTCAATACAATTTAATATTGGAGACCTAAAGATCCCATTCATTTAACTATATATATATATATATATATATATATATATATATATATATATATATATATATATATATATATATATATATATATATATATATATATAGTATATGTATCATCTATCTCTTATTTATTTATTATAATACATAGTTCATTTTTACCACAAAGCCATGGGATATGGTCATCTAGATCTAATTATAGTGTTGGATCATAATTAATAGCCATAGATACTTGAAAAAATAAATAAAGTATGAATTTCCCCTCAAATTAAATAAAGCAAAATAGGTGGTAAACTAATAGCCCTTACAAAATCCCTGATGCATGAGGCATGGAGTATTAAAGAAACATTTAAGTTTGGGGGGGGGGGCAGAGTTTGATACTGGAGAGAGCAGATGTGTATATGAGTAGCTCCTCTGCCTAATTTGATTTATTAAGTAGTATTAACTGAGAATTTGATATCACCCATCAGATAATATGCAGCAAAAGGAAAGGCTGCCTCAATCAACACTTGTTAAAAGTGGAAAGTTGGTGATTGACCGATACTGACGCAGCTACTTAGTTGTGCGGTCATGGGCCTACAAAATCGAAGCGGACCTATTTCTCCCACTACCTGCTCAGAGCCACAGCCGAGTGCTCAACACCAGTGTGCTAGTACTCATGTACCAGGGAACTCAAGCAAAACAGCCGATAGCGGTGAGTCATACAAGTGACCGGCTCCACGCGGAGGCTAAGCGCCTCCCCAGACAGACTCAGCCGCAGCACTGGGTGCCCACCAACCTGTGTAACATACACATTGAATTAGCTAGCACACTTTAACTGCAGGCACAGGGACACAACCGGGCTGTGTTATTGCTGACGCAGCTGACTAGGCACTTCGACCCTTGAATATTTTTGGCATGCACGCCATCTTGGAAAGGCCTCCTTCTCTGTGGGGTAGCTGAGAAGTCAGCCCTACTGGGCCACCCACCACCCACTCACACTACCTGTCTATCACACTAGCGGCACAGACTCTCAGTCCCTCCGACTGAATACACAGCTCCACTGCTATTGCCGTCACAATCAGACAAAATAACAGGCACACAGATAACGGCCTTGGAGACAGCAGTGGGCCTGAGCCTGATGCTGGGGTCAATCCGGAGAGCTGGATGAGTTGTTGTGATACCTAAGGGAAGAAATGTACCATCAGAGAAGTTGAGGGATGTCATCGCTACATTCCATTTCTTCACATGCAAGACAGATCCTAAAAGCACGTTCCGAGATATAACAAAGCACCTTAGACAATTGGGCCTGAAATACAGATGGGGATATTCAACCAAGCTCCTAATTCACAAGGATGGGCACCTATACATCCCGGATACTCCTACCAAAGGCCAACAGTTGCTGAAAGATTGGGCTCCGGACAAGGGATCTATTATAAGGCGGATGACCTTCAACCCTCCTGAAGAGGATCATTCAGGTTTGCCCTCTTCTTCCTTGACACCAGGGCCGAAGGAATGGAGACCACTGCCACTGAGAATTTCCTCAGCTAAATGGGACAACTTTAAGATTGACCCACCCGGGGAATGGCCTAGCTGACAGGTTGTCCCTCATCAGAAGACTGATAAGTATTCTTTTTTCAATATATAATTACATTCACTTGCCTTGGATTTACCATCCTTAAGAGCAATGTCACTTTTTTTCATATATGGGACATGCGGACATAGACTAAACTTCTATGATACCACAGTTATATGACTTTTATACTAGTCTAGTAGCCCAGGCCTGGCTTTACTCATGTGACACTATGATGGCAAAAACAAACCACCTCCTCTGGCCAGTCGAAGGACTTGGTTTGCTGGGTCTGATATGGGACCTATTCTGGCGACCTTCCCTCACTTCAGATAATTATGTGTAAAGTAATGTTTGCCATGTGGTTTTCTAAATGTTATGTAATATTCTGCTGTTTTGTTTATCACAAAGAGTTCATATGCAAAGCCACCACCCCAAAGCAGGCATTCCGAGCCATAACAATTTTAAGGCTAGTGTCCCCCTGACCCACTTCTCCAAGGTTTAAATATCTGGCCAGTGAGGGACTTCCGGTGGGCGGGCGCACCAGCAGGACGCACTAAAGAGGAGCTCCGTGCTGGCAGTGAACAAAAAGGTGTAAAATACCTTAATAAGTGCCCAACAACTCACATCCTAGGCAGCATAGATTACAGATAGCTGTCGGAAGACATCGGAGTTAGGAGCGGACATCGAGCTCCACACCGGAGGGCAAACAGTAAAAGCCGGTTGGCGGACCACAGCAGAAACACATCCCGGGGCAACAGCACCGCATAAACGTCCTGGATTGTGAGTAAAAAGGGACACAAAAGTTTGCAAGGAGAGGAGGAAGGGCTATATAACCCGCAATTAAGAGACTCACACTTAGGCGCAAAAATAAGCACCCTCTTTAAAACGGCCCACACTTGTTGTAACTATATCTACACATAAACTGCCTACTTATGTTACTACACACGAACAAAGGCACCACAAGGGCTGTTTCCCTGTTATTATATAATTCTAAACTTAATGTATATTGGTTAATAAAGCTTATATTATATAGGGAATGGTGCTAAATGCATAAACAATAATATTCCAAAAAAACTGAGAAGACTCACACAAAGATGTGGATATCTCCTGTAAGTATGCACGTGTAAGCACTCTTAGCCTAGACTGTGAGGCAGTTATTCCAAACCGGGTTGAAATAAAATATAACTTTTATTATAAATTGCTCTTAAAATAAGGGTAACACACAAATTAAAATCGACACTAGCACTATCATGTAATCTGACAATATATATTCACTTGGTGGAGGACTGTAGTATCAGTGGCCTATAGTGAATGTTTATGTGCCCCCTGGGTAGTGCTATAATTACTTGGCTATACTTAGAATAGTGGGTCCCAAATGCTGTGTATGTATAATCAGTCTATGTCATACACCCTCTATAAGGATATTTGGATACCCTGATGGTCCTAGTATATGTAATGTAAGCCAGGAATTTTTCCACTCTATCCCTGCATACTTTTAACAAATAGTGGCTGCTATTCAGTCTTGTTTGGACAACCTGTCCTCTCTTGTTATGTAATATTTACAGAGAAAGTGTTGTCTCCTAATAAAAACATTGTAATTTTGAGTTACATGTATCATTAACAGATTAGTATTTGTAGCGTACGCAAGTCCTTTGGCAGCCCTCATGTATATATGAAGTGGAGGGACACAGAGAATATACTGTACAAACAGAATAATACTGAATTGTACCGTTTACCCGGTTTTGAAATGTACTAAACAATTGTGGCGAGTAGTCCTTTTTCACACTGACAGCCGTTAAAGACGATACATAATACCAGAGTTGCGTATGAACCAAATATTCTTTAATTATAACGTTCAATCACACAGTAGATCGTGACACTAAACAGTCACACAGAGGCAACTCTAGAATACCATATAAATATTGCTCTCTAACAAATACATACATATTACATAACAAGAGAGGACAGGTTGTCCAAACAAGACTGAATAGCAGCCACTATTTGTTAAAAGTATGCAGGGATAGAGTGGAAAAATACCTGGCTTACATTACATATACTAGGACCATCAGGGTATCCAAATATCCTTATAGAGGGTGTATGACATAGACTGATTATACATACACAGCATTTGGGACCCACTATTCTAAGTATAGCCAAGTAATTATAGCACTACTCAGGGGGCACATAAACATTCACTATAGGCCACTGATACTACAGTCCTCCACCAAGTGAATATATATTGTCAGATTACATGATAGTGCTAGTGTCGATTTAATTTGTGTGTTACCCTTATTTTAAGAGCAATTTATAATAAAAGTTATATTTTATTTCAACCCGGTTTGGAATAACTGCCTCAGAGTCTAGGCTAAGAGTGCTTACACGTGCATACTTACAGGAGATATCCACATCTTTGTGTGAGTCTTCTTAGTTTTTTTGGAATAAACTGCCTACTCCTAACAGCCTTCATCAAACGCTGGAAACCCAGAATCAGGGATAGCAGAAGCGACCTCACTGCATTAGCCTTGGGCAGACTTTTCTATAATCTTACCCCTCATTTGATTAATATGGGGGGGAGGGCTTCATAGGAAATTAGCTCTACACGCCAGAAGCCTGAACTAGTTGTTAGGGACAATAGACTCTGTACAAACACTCCGTGATCCCAGAAACACAGGGAGTGACACGGACCACGCAGTTTCACCTCATTGAGAATCCCATCTATACCAAGGACAGTTTAAACATTATTCTTTGAGACGCACTAGCAGCCATGACACACTAGGCGGGGGCCAATAAACCCCCCCCCTTTTTTTGAAGACCCTCCACGCTGCAACTTACGATGGTACACTGAATCCCATTCACAAATCACTGATTCTATCTATATTATAGGATAACTCAACGACCAAGAGCCACTTGCATGCAAAGATACTATCTCCCATACCAAAAAAAGACAGACAAAATGTCAGGAAGGCAAAAGCAACCTGATAGGTGACAAAAAAATCAGGCGGAGATTCCAGAAACTGACCAGCTACGATCAGAGGCTCCAGATCTCACTGTGCAGGACACACACCCAATTGTGGCACAGCTCTCAGCTCTCTTTTTGCCTAAGATTGAACAACTCCAAATGGGTATGGATACACTATCCACAGACTTTAAAGCATTTTCGTCACGCCTAACCACTGTAGACCAAAAAGTAGAAGAAGGAGAAGAAAGATTCAGAGAGACCTCCACTTGGGCAGACTTTTCTATAATCTTACCCCTCATTTGATTAATATGGGGGGGAGGGCTTCATAGGAAATTAGCTCTACACGCCAGAAGCCTGAACTAGTTGTTAGGGACAATAGACTCTGTACAAACACTCCGTGATCCCAGAAACACAGGGAGTGACACGGACCACGCAGTTTCACCTCATTACATTGGGACAATGTATTTTCTAATAAAAATACAGAGAATAAATGGATAATATTTAAAAATGTGTTAAATAAATATACATATCAACACATACCATATGGTTATAAAAGTAAAAATAAAAAAACAAAGCCATTATGGCTAAATAAAAATGTGTTAAGAGAAATTAGGAAAAAACGTAGGGCATTTAAATTATTAAAAGAAAATAGTACAGACTCAGCATACAATATTTATAAGGAATGTAACAAAGCATGCAAAAAAGCAATCAAATTAGCCAAAATTGAAAATGAAAAATTAATTGCTAAGGATTCTAAGTCTAACCCTAAAAGGTTCTTTAAGTACATAAATAGCAAAAAATCTAAGAAGGATAATATAGGTACATTAAAATGTGTGGAGGGTAGCATGATAAATAATGACAGGGAGAAGGCTGAGGTACTAAACCAGTTTTTTTTCTTCAGTATACACAAGAGAAGAACCATTGAATGATACTTTTGAACATAATAGAACATGCCAGTCCATACCACTAACTGGGTTTTGTTTAGAGGATATCAGGAAAAAACTGGAAAATATTAAGGTAAATAAAACTCCAGGCCCAGATGGAATACACCCAAGGGTGTTGAGGGAACTTAGCACTGTTATAGACAAACCTTTACTCTTAATTTTTCAAGACTCATTATCCTCAGGCATGGTACCCCAGGATTGGCGTAAAGCTGATGTGGTGCCACTCTTCAAAAAGGGAAGCAGGGATGATCCAGGAAGCTATAGACCAGTTAGTCTGACATCAATAGTGGGGAAGATATTTGAAGGGATTATAAGGGATTATATTGATGAACATATTCGTGTAAACAAGATTATGAGTTCTAATCAGCATGGCTTTAGGAGAAATAGATCATGTCAAACTAATCTGATTAGATTCTACGAGGAAGTAAGTCAAAATATAGATAAAGGGGAATCAGTGGATGTGATATACTTAGATTTTGCAAAGGCATTTGATACAGTGCCACATGAGAGATTAATGCACAAAATTAAGGGACTGGGAATAGCTGAAAATGTTAGCTCATGGATAAATAACTGGATAAAAGATAGGGAGCAACGAGTAGTAGTAAATGGATCATACTCAGATTGGACAAAGGTAATCAGTGGCGTCCCCCAGGGATCAGTACTGGGCCCTGTTCTTTTTAATATTTTTATAAATGACTTGGAGCAAGGATTAAATATTTTTGCAGATGATACTAAGTTAAGTAAGGTCATAAGGTCAGAGCAGGACGAACTGTCTTTACAAAGGGATTTGCTAAAATTAGAACTATGGGCAAGTGAATGGAAAATGAGATTTAATACGGAAAAATGCAAGGTTCTACATTTTGGAAGTAAAAATAAGCAGGCTACGTATTTTTTAAATGGGACAAGACTTAGCCAAACACAGGAGGAAAGGGATTTGGGAGTAGTAATAGATAACAAGCTAAAGATGGGTGCACAATGCAGGGCAGCGGCTTCAAAGGCTAATAAGATACTAGCATGTATTAAAAGAGGTATTGATTCAAGGGAGGAAAGCATAATTCTGTCATTATATAAAGCCCTGGTAAGACCTCACCTTGAGTTTGGAGTGCAGTTCTGGGGACCAATTGCTAAAAAAGATATTGCAGAACTAGAAAAAGTTCAGAGAAGGGCCACAAAGCTAATAAGGGGATTGGAGAAATTAACCTATGAGGAGAGGCTAGCCAAACTGGGTCTGTTTTCTTTAGAAAAAAGGCGCTTGAGAGGTGACATGATTACTTTATATAAATATATTCAAGGCCCATATACAGAGATGGCAGAAGCTCTGTTTATTCCAAGAAAATTGTTTCTGACAAGAGGTCATAATTTAAGGTTGGAGGAAAGGAGATTTAATCTCCTGCAACGGAAACGTTTTTTCACTGTGAGAGCAATAAAATTGTGGAACTCATTACCAAAGGAGGTAGTGAATGCCAATACCATAGATACATTTAAAAATAGTCTGGATAAGTTTCTGTATACTAACAAAATTCATGGATATGATTGCTAGTATTAAATGGGTCACATTTTAATGGGGTTATTTAAGCTTAACTGGAGCTTTTTGTAAGTATTTTAGATTTGTATAGGTTGAACTCGATGGACTTCAGTCTTTTTTTCAACCTTATCTACTATGTTACTATGTATGTTACACTTCAATTACCGACCTCCAGAAGCAGAACAAGATGCTACAAACTAAATTGGAAGATTTGGAGAACAGATCAAGGAGGAACTATGTTCGCATAGTGGGAGTTCCAGAATCTATCCCATCAAGGGATCTAATAGAATTTGCAGAGACAGTTCTCCCGAAATTACTCAAGCTCCCCGCTGAGAATGTACCGTGTATAGTTGAAAGAGCCCATAGAATTGGGACCCCAATTCAAGGGGATGCCCAAGACAGACCCCCAAGACAGATCATGATACGGTACTTAAACTTTAAGGACAAAATGCTTCTGATTAGAGCCTACAGGCAGATGCCCTCTGTTACTTACAAGGGGAAAAGAATACACATTTTCCAGGACTATTCAGAGGATGTAGCAAGACGTAGAAGAGAGTTCTCTCCTTATTGCAGGGAATTGATTGCTCAAGGAGAATCTGTGGCGCTCCTTTATCCAGCTAAGCTGAGACTGCAAATGACACAAGGCCCGAGGTTGTTTGAGATTCCCAAACATCTGCAAGCATTTCTGGACCAAACCAGGAGATCCCCAGTGAGCATGCAAGGAAACAGACAAAGGGAGGAAAACGAAACTTGAATTGGGAAAGTAATTGCTAACACCATTAAGACTCTCACTTTAGGCTTACCAGCCGATACTGACCGTTAGGAGGGTCGGTTAGAACTCTTAGTGGTACAGACCACGGATCACATGCTCTTACTTAAAATATGGGGGGGGGGTGGGCTGTTGAATCCATTACTGTTCAATTGTTAGACTTGTTGTTGTATTGACAGGGATTGTTTTACATGGTTTTTGTTTGTTTTTTTTTTTGTTTTTTTTCTCAGATTTAAGTTCACTAATTACCATTTTTCAAAAAGAGGTAATATACTCTGTATTTAATCGTTGCTTCTCATTTCAGAGACAAGGAAGGAAATACTAAACTGATCTCAGAGATTGTGGTAAGATTGTACTATCTCCCTCGACCAGCTAATAGTAAGTAACCACAGGTGACCAAACACTCATAACACATCACTATCAGTAAGGAATAGCTAACCACCTGTATAGGGATGAGCATTAGGAAGATAGTATCGTGGAATGTGGGGGGTATAACCTCCCCCATAAAGAGAAAAGCAATACTAAAATATCTAAAAAATCAGCATGCAGATATTGCGATCCTAGAAGAAACCCACTTATCAAACATTGAAACAAAAAGCTAAAACAGGGGTGGGTGGGAGAGGTAATCCATACTACATATCAGGAAAAGCGAGCCAGGGGAGTAGCCATATTATTTAGAAAGAACCTGGAATATACCATAGACAAACAACTAATAGACGAGGAAGGGAGATACGTCCTTCTTAAACTGAAATGTACAAACAAAACTCTTACTGTTTGGGGGGTATACGGCCCTCACATTAACAAGAAAGAATTTTGGAGAGACTTAAGTAATAAGATACTGCAATTTGCAGACACTCCTATAATCCTGGGGGGAGACTACAACATAGTGCTGCAATTCCCGGCTGACAGATTTAGAGACCCTGCCTCAGATATCAGACAGATTACAACTCAACGCAACTCTAGGAGAGACTCCATCATCTTGTCTAAGTTTAAACACTCCTTAGCTTTAACGGATATCTGGAGAGATAAACACCCCAAGGATAAAAACTACACATGCTCCACCCCAGCTAAACATACACTCTCCAGGATAGATTTATTCCTTGCATCCAATACCTTAGGGCCAATTATAACGGACACAAAGATTGACACCCCGACAATTTCGGACCATGCACCCATTAGTCTAAAAATCTCCCTCACACCCAAAAGAGAAGGACCACGCAGGTGGTTCTTTCCAACATATCTCTATGGGGATGTAAACTTCAAACGCTTATTAGTGGGGGAGTGGCAGGCATATGAGACCCTAAACGAGGCACACAAAGGTAACACTCTCCTATATTGGGAGGCGAGTAAGGCGGTGCTGAGAGGGACTATAACGTCATATTCTGCAGGTAAACTGAAGCAGAGAAAACTAAGATCAGAATTATTGTTGAGAAGACTGTTGAGTGCAAGAAACAAATATTTACGCAACCCTAATTCCATAACGCACCAGTGCTTTGTAGAGGCGAAAGCCGCAAGAGACACAGCATTACACCAAGACACAATAAGAGGAATGACAATGACACAGGCTAAACTATATCGGTATGGAGATAAGACTGGGAAATTCTTAGCCAGACTTACCAAGCTCAAGAGACCTAACAGACACATAAATGCCATTAAAGAAGGAAATTTCATCCCCACAGCTACACCAGACATACAAGCAGCCTTCACAAAATATTATCAAACTCTGTACAAAGAGAATACAGTAGACAAATCTCGAGAAGACCAGTTTTGGGAATCCATACACACACCTTGCATATCAGAAGAACATTGAGGCCTCTTAAATAACGCAATCTCAGAAACAGAAACACTGAAAGCAATATCAACACTTACCCTTGAAAAGACACCAGGCCCAGATGGGCTTCCTGGGGAATTTTATAAGCTGTTGGGGGGAAACGTAGCTCCAGTGCTCACCTCCCTCTATAACAAAATTATGACTGGAGAAGTGTCCCTCAATGATCGCTTCACAGAGGCCAATATTAGTGTAATCCCCAAGGCAAATAAAGACCCACTCCTTCCCCAATCATATCGGCCCATCTCACTAATGAACCAAGACTATAAACTGTTGACAAAAATATTGGCGGATCGCTTAGCAACGGTCCTGCCCACCCTAATACACCAAGGCCAAACAGGTTTTGCAAAGGGAAGATCCTCAGTTTTAAATATTAGGAAGCTCGAATTTGTCCTAACTCACTACTGGAATAAGGCTGGGGGAAGAGAGAGAGGGACCCCGGATGCATGTGCGTTGCTTGTGGATGCGGAAAAGGCCTTTGACATGGTCCTCTGGACCCATCTCTTCAACACTCTAGAGAAATTTGGTATCACGGGCCTTTTCGCACACACAATCAAGACACTATATGCTAACCCTAAAGCTTCTATATTAATTAATGGGACCCCATCACCCCCCCTTCCAACTGGGTAGGGGAACTAGACAGGGATGCCCGTTATCCCCCCTACTCTTTGACCTATCGATTGAGCCCCTAGCCATCAAAATAAGAATGGAAATGGAGGGATTGTGGATTGGAGGGGGGCAATGTCACCTGTCTCTATTTGCAGACGACATGATACTCTATATACAAAATCCAAAAGAAAATATACCACAAGTCATGCAAATCATTTCTCAATTCGGATTAGTCTCAGGCTATAAAGTTAATACAGACAAAACTGAGCTGCTCTGGCTACGAAAGACATCACCACACTCAAACATACCTTTCAATTTCAAATATGTCACTAACTCGTTCACATATTTAGGAATTAAACTCTCATTGAACCCAAGGGAATGGTATCACCTCAACTATCGCCCCATGCTTAGAGATATCCAAGATATGTTGCATAGATGGGACAAGCTGCCCATCTCAATGTCCGGAAAGATTGCTCTCATCAAAATGATACTGTTCCCAAAACTCTTATACTTGTTTCAGATGATACCAGAAAACTTGCATAAATCTGACCTTAACCTACTCAACAAAGCCTGTCTTTCGTTTGTATGGGCAGGGAAAAAACACAAAATAAAGGCCTCTAGGATGACAGCAGGGGTTAGTTCTGGGGGCTTTGCGATCCCACACTTTGAGGCATACTGTGGGGCGGCTCAAATTAAGTATGTGCTAGACTGGATGACGGGAAAACAAAACTTTACACTGCCAGCACTAGAAGAACAGCTAGTGACCCCATGCTCACTTCAAGCTTTGCCACATATGTCACCCTCACACATCCATAAATTAATAAATGACTATCCATTGCTACTTCAACCTCTTCGAACTTGGTGGAAGATGTGTAAAAAATTAAAGTTCAATCATAACTACACAAAGTTTCTCCCACTGAAGGGAAACCCAGAGTTCCCCGCGGGCATAGACACAGGGGTCTACACTGTATGGAAAAGTAGAGGTTTGACCTTAGTGTCTCAGATGGTCAATAATTTAGACCTGACAGTTAAGACGTTTGGAGACTTACAAACACAATACAACCTCCCACACAAACACCATTTTGCGTATTTACAAGTGAGACACTACGTTAATGAACTAATTAGACAAGAGGAATTCACAAACCAAACCCTAGGAATGAACAGACTGCTCCGCAGGAGAGAACAGGGAGAGACATCCATTTCCCATATCTATAAACTATACATTCAACAAACTAACAACGAATCCACTAAACATATCAGTGATACCTGGACATTTACCCTAAGGGTAGAAATCACACTAGACACAGTAAAACGCAGCATAAAGAGGGTGAGAGGGGCGACCTTATCGACGACAATTCGAGAATCGCATGCCAAACTGCTACAAAATGCATACATACCCCCTAGATTTGTAGCGCTGAATATCTTTCGACATTTCTCTTGTAATTTGTAGCGCTGAATATATTTCGACATTTCTCTTGTAATTTGTAGCGCTGAATATCTTTCGACATTTCTCTTGTAATTTGTAGCGCTGAATATCTTTCGACATTTCTCTTGTAATTTGTAGCGCTGAATATCTTTCGACATTTCTCTTGTAATTTGTAGCGCTGAATATCTTTCGACATTTCTCTTGTAATTTGTAGCGCTGAATATCTTTCAACATTTCTCTTGTACATAATCTTTCATCAGTGTCAGGGATACACTGAATCGTATACATTCATGCAGCTCAATACCTACACCATATAAGTTTATTAAGAGTTTATTAAGATTAGAAGGAAGGTATATCCCAGCGCCAACCAAACCTTATATGCCTGAGACAGTGGTACCTAGCTACCACTAGGTGAAGACAGAAATGTGAAAGGTGTACTCAGGCGCCAACAATACTGAGGCTAAGGTTAAAAATGAGGATTTATTACATATAATCACAAAATATACATATACATATAAAACTGCATGGATCCACGCTAAAATGGTCTAAAAAAATCCTAAAACAATCTAAAAGCAATCTAAAAACAATCTATTATAGATGTGAGGAACAGACTGTTAAGTGTGTCCCAATGCGGTACAATTGGACCCTAAAAGTTACTGAGGGACTAAATTAAACTAAATTAAACCAGTGATAGTTACATAGTGGATGTCAGTGACCTTGTGATGAATGTTAAATTGCAACAATTAAAACATAGCAAATCCTGGAGAATGTAGAAATATAAAATATAAAAAATATATTGTGACTGTGTGTACGGTGCCCCTAAAAAGGGGGGTGGGGTGCTGAAAACCTGAAAAGTTCAAAAAATGTTCCAAACAAATTCCAATGTGATTCCAAAAAAATAGTATAAATCCAAAACAATTCTGTGGTGTGTCTTAAATGTGTCCTAAATAGTTTGCAGAGGTCCTGTTAGTGTCCAAAAGATATAAAGTCCAAAAAATTAAAGTCAAAGTAGAAGTCAATTTTCTCTGTACTTATCCGGTGTGGTATATCATTCAGTGCACACAAAAAATATAATAAAATATAAAAATCCAGCAGAAAAATAGCAAAAAATAGCAAAAAAAATAGCAAAAAATAAAAATAAAAATAATAATAACAGAAAAAAACCTGCGAAGAGAAGATGAGACACAATGTGTGAAACCTTTTCAGAAATATCCTCCTAATGAAATAGAGCTTACCAGGTCTACGCGTTTCGGCCTCTCTTAGGCCTTTATCAAGACTGAATGGTAAGCTGTTGATGTTGGCCTTTTATAGGGCCTTTAGTATTGTGACCGGAAATAGAAGCAGTTAGTGACTTCCGGTTTTTCGTTAACAGTTATATTTCACATTAATATTGTTAATGGTCTTATTTTATAAGTTGTGATATCCTCCTGTGAGATATTTATTCACATTACCTCTTGCTTTTTACTTTTTATCTTAACTGTTTGCTTTCAATCCTTAGCCTCTGTGTACCTAATGACGTCACTTCCGGTTTGGGTCCGTAATTTATAGTTAAAACAGTTTTGCTCTTAGTTCCCCTGCTAAGGATTGCCCTCTTATTGATTACCGAGAATATTCTTCTGTTAGACTATTTGATAAGGGGTATGTGTAATGATCGGATTACGCGAGTTACTGCGTTCCGGTTTTCTAAGGATCCCATTGGTCGTGACGTCATTGGTTGGCGGTGTTGGTTGGCGGTGCGCGATTCTTAGCCTTCTTCCTTTTGTAAATAGTGAGGGTGTGTCAGGTCCCCTGAACTCTGATTGGGTGTCTATTTGTATACATAGTGCTGGATATTTTTATAACTCCATCGCTGTTTGCAGATGTTACTGTTGTTATTGAGGGGGGATATTTATGTTCGCTCAAACAATTTCTATAGTCTGTAAACAATATATAAAGTGTTTGAAAAACCTTATATTTTGGGGGATATTTAAATCGAGATGTTTGACTTAGGTTGCTTTTCAAAAGCATTTTATGCTGTTTAAGAATATAAAAGTGTTAATACTTAATAAATCTTATAACATTTGTAGATGCTATTTGCTTTTCAAATCTTTTTGTGCTATTGAAATTAAAACATACAAAATGTGTTAATAACTTATAACAGATAGTGGGCATATCATGTTTTGTTTGTTAAGTGTAAGGAATATCATATTTTGTTTGTTAAGTGTAAGATATGTAATCAGAAACACTGTTAAGGGTGTATAATACATATATACTTATCCCTTACTGTGAGTGGTTTTCCAAAAATTTCTAATTGTTTTGAATTGTTTTCATACATAGTATAAAATTTCTTATCGACTATAGATTGACAGCGGTTCTGTCATCTTATCCATTACTAGTTGGGGGGGGGGGAGGAGGGGGGAGGGTAATCATTCTAAGTACTAATCATATTCTATTTTAAAAGACAGTCAGCCAGATCTAGCTTTTAGGTCTGGCGTCTTCATCTTTATCTGGATGAAGTGTAATTTTTCAGTCTTTAGTCTGGCTTCTTCATCTTATCTAGATAAAGTGTCATGTGATTATATGAAGATGAACCTACTTCTTTCTTTACTCATAATAGGATGGATATTTTTAATATCTATATTCGGGCTGTAGGCATATACAATATGGACACTTCTACTACTGATCTTAACATTACTGGGAAGGATGAAACCTTCTATTTCTTATTTATAGATGATCATCATATTCCAGAATGTCTATCTTTGAATTAGGCAGCGTTTACATTATCTATGTTTGCTTTCTTGTCTCCTTATATATAAAAATATAAAAATAAAAATAAAAATAAAGGATAAAAATATCGCTGGTGTTGTCTGGAAAGGCTACTAGGGGTATACAGTATGTTTACTTTCACCTCTGGGTAGGTTGATTTGGTCCTGTGCTACACCACTGTATTTTAGTGGATATCCCAAATTACTGGGGGCTTGACAGAGAGTTTTGGAGAGAGCTATGGGGGAGTTAAATTTGGAGGTCAGGTATCTAGCTGTCATAGTGGATGCTTGTCAGTAGGACTTTCAAATTTCATTAAATCTAAGGGGGAGATTCCATTACACCCTTGTTCCAACTTATATCTAGAGGGGAGAGTTTTTTGAAGATTCTTAGTGAACATAATCAGATCAAATTGTATAAGTGGGAGAGATCTTCCTTATTGTTCAATCCCTTTGGGTGGAGGCAATCCAAATTGAAGATCCATCTTGACTCGGCGGTCAGTAATTTCTTTGTATAGTTTCCTCCTCTCCAGTCTTTCCGGATCTTTTGAATTCCCATGAAGGATAGTTCTTTAATATTACCTTTATGTATGGTTGAAAAATGACTGTACAGCACTGTATCCGTATTTAACTTTTCAATTAGTAGTAAATGTTCACGTATTCTATCTCTTAGAATTCTTGATGTTTGGCCTATATATTGGAGGCCACATGAAAATTGTAGCATATAAACGACCCCTGCATCTTGACATCGGATTAATTCATTCACTTTATGTTCTTCTTTGGTGATGTGACTATGGAATGTGGTAGCTTTCTTTCCACGTTTACATGCTTTGCATAGCAGGCATGGGAAAAAGCCTTTTACTTCTTTCCCAAATGTATCTAAGATCCCCTGCTTCTTCTTCTTTTCTATACTTGGGGCCAGTTTACTTCGTAAATTCTTCGTCTTTCGATATACGAATTTTGGTTTTGATGGCAGTTTATCGCCTATTAAGTCATCTTCTTGCAATAGTGGCCAGTGCTTTTGGAATATTCGCTCAATTATATCTTTGTTTTCACTATATTCTGTGATCATCACCACATTAAGGCGGTCATCTTCTGTTATAGATGTTTTTTCTTTGTACTTTAGAAGTTCCTTTCTTTCTATGTTTGCAACTTCTTGGATATTCTGATCCAATGCGTCTTGGTCGTACCCTCTCTCTAGAAATTTGTTCTTAATGATTTCTGCCTGTTCTCCCCATTTTTCCTCTGTCGAGCAATTCTTCTTAATCCTTAATAACTGTCCTTTTGGGATGTTACTCTTCCAGCTTCTGTGGTGGCAGCTAGTACTATGTATATAATTATTGCTGTCGACACTTTTAAAATGTGTGGATGTTTCGATCTTGCCATTTCTGACTGCAATATTCAAATCCAGGAAAATCAGCTCCTTGGTACTGCAAGTATAGGTAAACTTCAAGTTGTTCGTACTTTTATTCATGACCTCGATAGTGTAGTCCAAGTCCTCCTGAGTGCCTTTCCAGACGATGATGATGTCATCTATATAACGGCGATAGAGGACCAGGTCCGCGCCTGCTGGGCATGACTCCCAGAAGATGTTTTCCCACTTGCCCATATATAAGTTAGCATAGCTAGGCGCGAACCTGGTCCCCATTGCTGTGCCGCAAATTTGTTGGTAATAATTTCCATCGTCATGGAAATAATTGTGGGTCAATATATACTGAATACCATCTAAGATGAAGTCTTTTTGGTCCTCAGGGACTTCTGGGTCTTTATCTAGGAAGTATTTGACTGCCTCCAAACCATCTTCATGGGGGATACACGTATATAGTGACATCACATCACAGGTCGCAAAGATGTAGCCCTTCTCCCATGGGATCTCCTCTAGGAGGTTTAATATTTGCGTGGAGTCTTTGAGATATGACGGTAGCTGTTTTACATATCTTTGAAGGTTAAGATCAATGTATTCCGAGAGGTTACTACTCAGAGAACCGATACCCGAAATTATCGGTCTTCCTGGTGGTTTCTGTAATGTTTTGTGAATCTTCGGTAGATGATATATTACCGGAGTGATAGGATGGTTTATATTGATGTAGTCATATTCTTTCTTGCTTAATATTCCTTGTTCTTTAGCCTGATCCAGAATCTGCAGTAGTTCCTTCTTATATACACCTAGCGGATTTGAGGGTAGTTTTCGATATGTCTCTTGGTCTCCCAAGATCCTAGCATTTTCCAGTTTGTAGTCAGCTCGGTCCATAATGACAATTCCACCACCCTTGTCCGCTGGTTTAATGGTCAGATTGTGGTTGTCTTCTAGTGTCTTGATCGTCTTAATCTGTTGGTTTGTGAGGTTTCTTGTTCTCAACTTTAATTTTTTAGATTGTAGCTCCTTAATTTCTTTGCAGACTATTGTCTCAAATGCCTCAATTGAGGCCCCCTTGCTATTTATGGGGAAAAAAGATGACTTTGGTCTCAGGCTTGTGTGTCTGTAACTGTCATTTTGTTCATGTGGGCTCCCCATTGTTCTTTCTGTTGCTGACTTAGCAAATAATCTTTTTAATGTGAGTTTTCGGATGAATTCTTTTGTGTTAATGAAGGTCTGGAATTTATCCAAACTTCTCGTCGGTGCAAAGGAGAAACCGAACCTGAGGATGGTGTTTTCTTCTTCAGTTAGAGTGTGCGAGCTTAAATTGAATATCCCCTCGGTATTTCCCGTGGTGTTTATTCCATTCTTCTCGCTCCCTTTCTTATTTAATTTCGCCCCTCCTCGCCTTCCTCTGTGTGTCTTCTTCTTGTCGAGGTTGTTGGTTTGTCTTGTTCTGTTTCTCTCTGTGGTCTTGGGGCTCTCTCTCTCTCTCTGCTGTATGTATGGTTCAATCCTAAAAAAGATTGATCTGTCATGAAACCACCAGGAAGACCGATAATTTCGGGTATCGGTTCTCTGAGTAGTAACCTCTCGGAATACATTGATCTTAACCTTCAAAGATATGTAAAACAGCTACCGTCATATCTCAAAGACTCCACGCAAATATTAAACCTCCTAGAGGAGATCCCATGGGAGAAGGGCTACATCTTTGCGACCTGTGATGTGATGTCACTATATACGTGTATCCCCCATGAAGATGGTTTGGAGGCAGTCAAATACTTCCTAGATAAAGACCCAGAAGTCCCTGAGGACCAAAAAGACTTCATCTTAGATGGTATTCAGTATATATTGACCCACAATTATTTCCATGACGATGGAAATTATTACCAACAAATTTGCGGCACAGCAATGGGGACCAGGTTCGCGCCTAGCTATGCTAACTTATATATGGGCAAGTGGGAAAACATCTTCTGGGAGTCGTGCCCAGCAGGCGCGGACCTGGTCCTCTATCGCCGTTATATAGATGACATCATCATCGTCTGGAAAGGCACTCAGGAGGACTTGGACTACACTATCGAGGTCATGAATAAAAGTACGAACAACTTGAAGTTTACCTATACTTGCAGTACCAAGGAGCTGATTTTCCTGGATTTGAATATTGCAGTCAGAAATGGCAAGATCGAAACATCCACACATTTTAAAAGTGTCGACAGCAATAATTATATACATAGTACTAGCTGCCACCACAGAAGCTGGAAGAGTAACATCCCAAAAGGACAGTTATTAAGGATTAAGAAGAATTCCTCGACAGAGGAAAAATGGGGAGAACAGGCAGAAATCATTAAGAACAAATTTCTAGAGAGAGGGTACGACCAAGACGCATTGGATCAGAATATCCAAGAAGTTGCAAACATAGAAAGAAAGGAACTTCTAAAGTACAAAGAAAAAACATCTATAACAGAAGATGACCGCCTTAATGTGGTGATGATCACAGAATATAGTGAAAACAAAGATATAATTGAGCGAATATTCCAAAAGCACTGGCCACTATTGCAAGAAGATGACTTAATAGGCGATAAACTGCCATCAAAACCAAAATTCGTATATCGAAAGACGAAGAATTTACGAAGTAAACTGGCCCCAAGTATAGAAAAGAAGAAGAAGCAGGGGATCTTAGATACATTTGGGAAAGAAGTAAAAGGCTTTTTCCCATGCCTGCTATGCAAAGCATGTAAACGTGGAAAGAAAGCTACCACATTCCATAGTCACATCACCAAAGAAGAACATAAAGTGAATGAATTAATCCGATGTCAAGATGCAGGGGTCGTTTATATGCTACAATGTTCATGTGGCCTCCAATATATAGGCCAAACATCAAGAATTCTAAGAGATAGAATACGTGAACATTTACTACTAATTGAAAAGTTAAATACGGATACAGTGCTGTGCAGTCATTTTTCAACCATACATAAAGGTAATATTAAAGAACTATCCTTCATGGGAATTAAAAAGATCCGGAAAGACTGGAGAGGAGGAAACTATACAAAGAAATTACTGACCGCCGAGTCAAGATGGATCTTCAATTTGGATTGCCTCCACCCAAAGGGATTGAACAATAAGGAAGATCTCTCCCACTTATACAATTTGATCTGATTATGTTCACTAAGAATCTTCAAAAAACTCTCCCCTCTAGATATAAGTTGGAACAAGGGTGTAATGGAATCTCCCCCTTAGATTTAATGAAATTTGAAAGTCCTACTGACAAGCATCCACTATGACAGCTAGATACCTGACCTCCAAATTTAACTCCCCCATAGCTCTCTCCAAAACTCTCTGTCAAGCCCCCAGTAATTTGGGATATCCACTAAAATACAGTGGTGTAGCACAGGACCAAATCAACCTACCCAGAGGTGAAAGTAAACATACTGTATACCCCTAGTAGCCTTTCCAGACAACACCAGCGATATTTTTATCCTTTATTTTTATTTTTATTTTTATATTTTTATATATAAGGAGACAAGAAAGCAAACATAGATAATGTAAACGCTGCCTAATTCAAAGATAGACAATCTGGAATATGATGATCATCTATAAATAAGAAATAGAAGGTTTCATCCTTCCCAGTAATGTTAAGATCAGTAGTAGAAGTGTCCATATTGTATATGCCTACAGCCCGAATATAGATATTAAAAATATCCATCCTATTATGAGTAAAGAAAGAAGTAGGTTCATCTTCATATAATCACATGACACTTTATCTAGATAAGATGAAGAAGCCAGACTAAAGACTGAAAAATTACACTTCATCCAGATAAAGATGAAGACGCCAGACCTAAAAGCTAGATCTGGCTGACTGTCTTTTAAAATAGAATATGATTAGTACTTAGAATGATTACCCTCCCCCCTCCTCCCCCCCCCCCAACTAGTAATGGATAAGATGACAGAACCGCTGTCAATCTATAGTCGATAAGAAATTTTATACTATGTATGAAAACAATTCAAAACAATTAGAAATTTTTGGAAAACCACTCACAGTAAGGGATAAGTATATATGTATTATACACCCTTAACAGTGTTTCTGATTACATATCTTACACTTAACAAACAAAATATGATATTCCTTACACTTAACAAACAAAACATGATATGCCCACTATCTGTTATAAGTTATTAACACATTTTGTATGTTTTAATTTCAATAGCACAAAAAGATTTGAAAAGCAAATAGCATCTACAAATGTTATAAGATTTATTAAGTATTAACACTTTTATATTCTTAAACAGCATAAAATGCTTTTGAAAAGCAACCTAAGTCAAACATCTCGATTTAAATATCCCCCAAAATATAAGGTTTTTCAAACACTTTATATATTGTTTACAGACTATAGAAATTGTTTGAGCGAACATAAATATCCCCCCTCAATAACAACAGTAACATCTGCAAACAGCGATGGAGTTATAAGAATATCCAGCACTATGTATACAAATAGACACCCAATCAGAGTTCAGGGGACCTGACACACCCTCACTATTTACAAAAGGAAGAAGGCTAAGAATCGCGCACCGCCAACCAACACCACCAACCAATGACGTCACGACCAATGGGATCCTTAGAAAACCGGAACGCAGTAACTCGCGTAATCCGATCATTACACATACCCCTTATCAAATAGTCTAACAGAAGAATATTCTCGGTAATCAATAAGAGGGCAATCCTTAGCAGGGGAACTAAGAGCAAAACTGTTTTAACTATAAATTACGGACCCAAACCGGAAGTGACGTCATTAGGTACACAGAGACTAAGGATTGAAAGCAAACAGTTAAGATAAAAAGTAAAAAGCAAGAGGTAATGTGAATAAATATCTCACAGGAGGATATCACAACTTATAAAATAAGACCATTAACAATATTAATGTGAACTATAACTGTTAACGAAAAACCGGAAGTCACTAACTGCTTCTATTTCCGGTCACAATACTAAAGGCCCTATAAAAGGCCAACATCAACAGCTTACCATTCAGTCTTGATAAAGGCCTAAGAGAGGCCGAAACGCGTAGACCTGGTAAGCTCTATTTCATTAGGAGGATATTTCTGAAAAGGTTTCACACATTGTGTCTCATCTTCTCTTCGCAGGTTTTTTTCTGTTATTATTATTTTTATTTTTAGCTATTTTTTTGCTATTTTTTGCTATTTTTCTGCTGGATTTTTATATTTTATTATATTTTTTGTGTGCACTGAATGATATACCACACCGGATAAGTACAGAGAAAATTGACTTCTACTTTGACTTTAATTTTTTGGACTTTATATCTTTTGGACACTAACAGGACCTCTGCAAACTATTTAGGACACATTTAAGACACACCACAGAATTGTTTTGGATTTATACTATTTTTTTGGAATCACATTGGAATTTGTTTGGGACATTTTTTGAACTTTTCAGGTTTTCAGCACCCCACCCCCCTTTTTAGGGGCACCGTACACACAGTCACAATATATTTTTTATATTTTATATTTCTACATTCTCCAGGATTTGCTATGTTTTAATTGTTGCAATTTAACATTCATCACAAGGTCACTGACATCCACTATGTAACTATCACTGGTTTAATTTAGTTTAATTTAGTCCCTCAGTAACTTTTAGGGTCCAATTGTACCGCATTGGGACACACTTAACAGTCTGTTCCTCACATCTATAATAGATTGTTTTTAGATTGCTTTTAGATTGTTTTAGGATTTTTTAGACCATTTTAGCGTGGATCCATGCAGTTTTATATGTATATGTATATTTTGTGATTATATGTAATAAATCCTCATTTTTAACCTTAGCCTCAGTATTGTTGGTGCCTGAGTACACCTTTCACATTTCAGTTTATTAAGATTACACAGGGAACATACACATCCCAGACCTATATACATCTCTTAAACTAGTGTTGTAATTTAACAACATTTTTTTGCTACCTTTACCCATACATTGACCTATTTGTTTGCGGAACAACTGAGCGCTGGTACTTTTTCTTGAATACTATCATACCCCCTAGAATCTATAAAAAGTGGAGACCAGACTCAGAGGGATATTGTCAGAAATGCAGGGCACCAGACGCAGATTTGCTGCATGTGCTGTGGAACTGCCCGAAAATAAACAGATTCTGGAGAATGATTTCTTACTGGATAAAAACCACCTTTCATACAACCCTAGAACTCACCCCAGAATTAATAGGTTTTTTAGAATCCCCGACAATAACCTCAGATAATATCAGGAAATGGACTATTAACATAATTCTGCAAGCCAGGAAACTTATATTTAGGGGGTGGTTAAGTGCTAAGGTCCCTGCAATATCACAACTTAAAGCAAGCATGAGGAAGCAATTGCTTAGTGAGGCAGCAGATGTCTTGGGAGATGTGCAGAATAGAACGAGACCTTTTATGAAAAAATGGGAAACATGCATACACACACTAGGTATCCCCACACAAAAACAGATACTGTTCCCCCTTAAAAATTCGGAATTTTTACTAGAAGAGAGGCTCAGGGGTAAATGGGACTTTTTATATGCTGAGAGTGAAGAAAGAAATAGACACAATCTTCACCTGAAAACCTGATTTGTGGTTGCTGCTGAGAGAGGTAGAGAGGAGGTAAAACTGTCTGTGACTAGGAGAGGGAGGTGGGAAAAGAGAGAGAAAGAGATAATATATTGAAAAGAAGGTACTGCCTGAAGAAACTCAGAACTGTATAAAGTTCATGTACAGATACGCATATTTGATCTACAGTTGTTTTAGAATAATTGCATTGCAAACACAATTGACCTGAAACTGTATTACATGCATGAAAATGTAATTGCAGAAGAATATCTGTAAGAAATTGTTTATTTGTTCATGGCAACCTTTGAATGAAAATAAAGTTTATAAAAAAAAATAAAAAAAAATCTGGCCAGTTGCGAGAAGTAGGCCTTCTTAGGGTTATCTTTTTGGCAAATTATACAATATTAGTTCCACATACTACAGGTTGTGAAATGAAGTTACCCATGCAGTATTCTAAAGGTTATGTAATATCCTATTGTTTTGGTTTATCACAAAGAGATTAAATGCAAAGCCACTATCCTAAAGTAGGTAACTCGAGCCATAACAGTTTTAAGGCTAGAGTCTCCCTGGCCCATTCCTCCAAGGTTTAAATATCTGTCCAGTTGCTAGAAGTAGGCCTATAAGAAATATACTTTTCAAGGCCATCTTTATGTTAAATTATTCCGTAATAAGTAGCTATCTAGTAGCTATAACCCTAACATAAATAAACTTTACAAGTGCTTATGATGCTAGTGGAGATTCTTATTTGCTATGGCCCTATTGTTGTGAAACAAGCCTTAGAGCACTATCTATTTTGGGCCCATATAATTGCCTACCCTTATTATATACATTAGAGGTTCTATCGTATTTGTGACATTTATGCATAAGTGGATATTTTTTTTTTTTTTACATTTTATTTTTAGGTTAATCATCAACAGGAATATATCATAAATTATTACATCATTAGAAGAAAGAACACAATAATATCTCTTACAAATACAAACTTAAATCTCCAATACACATCAAAATAACAGATCATTCAATTTTAAACTTTATAACATATCCATCTGTTGCAATTTTATCGATTATACAAAACAACACAACAAATACTCTACTGTGACAGGCATAGTCGGTTCCCATTTATGTATAGTCTCCCACATACTTATTCATATAGAGAAGACAAATTTACATCAAATATTCCTCTGTTACTTTAATAGAATGGGAAGGAGAAAAAAAAAAATGGGGGACAGAAACAACCTCCCATCCTCCTCCTAATCCCCTCCCACTCCTCCACTGTCTTCAAGCCATACATTTGGAAAGTGACCCGCCAATACCTGTAGTTGAACATATGTAGTTTTCTTAAATGGTTTAACTAAAATAGTTTGAGTCGTGGCTGGAAACAATAAAATAAACACTTTCCAGTGTCTACAAAACAGTGCTAACCGTGCATCAGCTAGGCTTTGCAGACTACATTGTTCAAATGTGTATTGTACGACTAACGCCTTCTTAAGTTCTTTCAAACTAGGTGCTGTTTTAGCTTTCCATGATCTCAGAATTAAGCTACGGCCAAGAAGAATAATCAAGTTAATTAATTTGAGATTTTGCAAGACTACCTGCGGTTTCACCAAAAAAAATATTTCCATCGGCTGTATGTCATATTCTAATTTAAGGGTTACCTTCATCTGATACATTACTTTAGACCAGAACTGACCAATCTGTGGGCAGGCCCAAAAACAATGTAGAAGATCTGCCATTGGTGAGCTACATCTGGAGCATACGTTCCTTGTCTTATATCAACTGGATAGTCTGGCTGGCATTAAAGGATTACTTTCTGTTATAATTTTTAAGCTAAACAACTAACATATTAAAGTTAATAAACATTAATTAAAACCTACTGACCTATATTTTCTCCAAAACGAAGTTTCATAACGTTCTAAAAGTTATATCTTTTATTCGCCGATGATGTCACATTATCCTGCCCACTATTTTCAGCACTGAGTGTTCAAAATACTTAAACCAATAACTTTGTGTTTAAAGCGCCATTTTGAAACCTAGGTATTGTAAACGGATTGGTACAGAGCAAAGGATACCCATGGAGTGGGTTTGGAAAACAATTAAATTTGCAGACAAGATTTCTGATATACAGTAGAGATATGTTAATGAAATGCTATTGATAAAAAGCGTATTTGGGGTAGTTAGTAACAGGCATAGAAAATATTTACTTACAGTGGCCCTTTAAATATGTAATTAAAGATACTTTAATCTGTGATTCTCTCCACCTAGTTAGAACCAAACTTTTCTCTGTTACTTTAAAGGCATTCACTATGACTTGACTATCTATCTCTGGAAAGAATCTACTCCATTTTACAACTATTTAATAAACTTGCTGTGCAGATGGCCCGATTGAGAAGAGAGTAAAATGGAACAATGGAACATAACCCTCTTTGAAAGACATTGATCCTCATTTGTACCTCTCGAAGTGACCAGTCCGTCCCATATCTTTGCTTTAATTCCAACATAAAATGCCTTAATTGTAAATAAGCATAAAAGTCTTTGTTCGAAAAACCGAATTGGTTGCTTAGTTCCCTAAAGGTTACCGGAATTAAATCTGAGTCTAACATTTGATTGACATATATCAACCCCTTAGTAGACCATTTTCTGAAGACTTCATCTGTCAACCCTGGTGGAAAGATTGGATTACCTGTAATAGAAACATGTGGGGAGCAACCCCCTACCATACACAATTTTTGCCATGCTGTAATTATGTGTCTAAAAGTTATGAATGAGAAAATCGTTGAGGGAAGGGCAGTGTAAAATAGCATCTAAGCAAAAAGGTGCTGTCACGGAAGCTTCCCAAGCCACCGCGGCAACTTGATCTTGTTCTGTTAACCAGTCCACTGCAATCTTAACCCGTGCCACCAGACTATGGAGTTGTATATTAGAAAGGTTAAGCCCTGCTGCTTCTTTACTATTCATAAGTTGAGACACAGAGATACGATCTTTTGTGCCTTTCCACAGCAAGCCTTAGAGCACTATCTATTTTGGGCCCATATAATTGCCTACCCTTATTATATACATTAAAGGTTCTATCGTATTTGTGACATTTATGCATAAGTGGATATTAATATAATATTATACTAACTTTCAATAGTTTTACACCTAACATGCTATAAGGGATAGCTGGCTTAACTTAAGGTTATAATTTGTGTCCTGGAAGTATAAGGCTTTTGGCCTTCTTGGTTTGCGCTGCCAGAAATGATGTCTCCCTGCTTATTGACAAATAAGGCACGTTAATTTTCATACTGATGACCTGGTGGCTGGCGGCAGGAACTAGAGGTCAATACTAAAGTGGACAAACATGAGTTAATTGTATTTGATTGTGTTTACTGGTATTACTGTAAATATTCTGTTTTACCTTGCACCTTGGGAATTTTTTCCATTACAAAGATATACTGTACATGTACAGGAAGGTACCTATAGGTTATTTTAGCACTGTTCAGCAATGTTCTCTTTTTCATATTATATTTACTGTTTTGTATGTCTGAATGATTTATTCTAAGCCCTGATGGTTTCAGGTCTCATGGTTCGCGTAGCCGGAGACCATGTTCCTTCTTGGAGTGACAAACCGGGTATGACCCTAACAATATCAGGGGCCTGGTGCCTGGCTGCGGGAGGGGGATGGCACCACTGAATTAGACATGCACAAGTTTTATTGTGTCCCTTTTGAATGAAGAGGTTGCATTTTAATTAGACTCAATGATGCCACTGCTGGCAGCATGCTACTCTTCTACTAAGTTTAATAGGTCTGACCTTGCCCCTTAAATCTCCAGTCTAACATAAGGGGGGCTTGGAGTCATACAACACAAAGACAGTAGTAGGCTGAGTTAGGCAACACACTACCATGGATCACCCTCAGATAAAGATAAATTCAATAAACCAGCCCAAGGCTCAATACTTTGCTGCCGGTAGATTTAGTACTATGTGATCTAATTATTACCCTGGACACTGGGACGGAGAGTCCTCGGAAAGGGGGCCAAATTTTAGATGCCCATGATTAAAGATCAGAGCCTCCCAAAGGTCACATTAAGCTAATAATATGGGACGTTCTCATTTCTTCCTATATTTCTCCCTGCCACATATTCCTACCAAACCAGCACAGATGCAATCTAATTATTATATTATAGTCTCACCAAAATTCCCCTGGCTGTGAGACCGCTCTCCTGGTTTTCTTTTTGCTAGGAAACAGTAGGAAAGCTTTAAAGTAAAGCTGACTCTCTCCTTCCCCCCCCTCATGATAATAAAGATTACTCAGTAAACAACAGAACACAGATTCACTCAACTTACCCTTTCTATTCCATATTGAAAAGTGCTTATCTTTTTTTTTCACAGCATATTTATATTCTGAAGTAACAGTACTCCAAGTGTTTGGGCTCCAATTCTTCCCTTTTTTTCTCTTTCTCTCTCTCTCCTCTTTCTCTTTCCCTCCATCTCCTTTTGCATAGATGGCCCATATGGCCACCTTAAATTTCACTACATTAAATGCCAAGGGGCTAAATTCTCTGGCAAAAAGGAGTCTCCTACAAAACTACCTGAAGTCTTTAAAAACAGATGTTGCTTACATTCAGGAAACTCACTGGATTACGGACAATACTCCAACCCTAAAATTCTCACTATATCGGGTAGTCTACTGCTCTTCATATCATGAAAAAAGTAAAGGCGTTTCTATAATGATAGGTAGACAGGTGGCTTTTCACTTAATCCACCTGGAAGAAGACCCGGAGGGGCGGTTTTTAATATTAATCTGTAAACTGAACAACCATCTCTACACATTAGTAAATATATACACCCCAAATCAAGGTCAACTGCCATTTATTAGGAAAATACTTAGCCTGGTGGAACGCCTCAGACAGGGCACGGTAGTGCAAGGAGGTGATTTTAACCTTGTCTGGGATCCCCAAATGGATGAAAAAATTCTGCAGGTAAAAAACTGGACTCCTTTTTCACAGCTACAGCTCCTAAATTCAGAAACTTGATATATCAATACTTCTAAATTAATCGCAGATAGACTGGTCCATACAGTGGGCAAAAAAGTATTTAGTCAGCCACCAATTGTGCAAGTTCTCCCACTTAAGAAGATGAGAGAGGCCTGTAATTTTCATCATAGGTATACCTCAACTATGAGAGACAAAATGTGGAAAAAAATCCAGACAATCACATTGTCTGATTTGGAAAGAATATATTTGCATATTATGGTGGAAAATAAGTATTTGGTCACCTACAAACAAGCAAGATTTCTGGCTCTCACAGACCTGCATCTTCTTCTTTAAGAGGCTCCTCTGTCCTCCACTCATTACCTGTATTAATGGCACCTGTTTAAACTTGTTATCAGTATAAAAGACACCTGTCCACAACCTCAAACAGTCGCACTCCAAACTCCACTATGGTAAAGACCAAAGAGCTGTCGAAGGACACCAGAAACAAAATTGTAGACCTGCACCAGGCTGGGAAGACTGAATCTGCAATAGGCAAGCAGCTTGGTTTGAATAAATCAACTGTGGGAGCAATAATTAGAAAATGGAAGACATACAAGACCACTGATAATCTCCCTTGATCTGGAGCTCCATGCAAGATCTCACCCCGTGGGGTCAAAATGATCACAAGAACGGTGAGCAAACATCCCAGAACCACACCGGGGGACCTAGTGAATGACCTGCAGAGAGCTGGGACCAACATAACAAAGGCTACCATCAGTGACATACTACGCCGCCAGGGACTCAGATCCTGCAGTGCCAGACGTGTCCCCCTGCTTAAGCCAGTACATGTCCGGGCCCGTCTGAAGTATGCTAGAGAGCATTTGGATGATCCAGAAGGGGATTGGGAGAATGTCATACGGTCAGATGAAACCAAAGTAGAACTGTTTGGTAGAAACACAACTCGTCATGTGTGGAGGAGAGAGAATGCTGAGTTGCAACCACAGAACACCATACTTACTGTGAAGCATGGGGGTGGCAACATCATGCTTTGGGGCTGTTTCTCTGCAAAGGGAACAGGACGATTGATCCGTGTACATGAAAGAATGAATGGGGCCATGTATCGTGAGATTTTGAGTGCAAACCTCCTTCCAACAGCAAGGGCATTGAAGATGAAACGTGGCTGGGTCTTTCAGCATGACAATGATCCCAAACACACCGCCCGGGCAACAAAGGAGTGGCTTTGTAAGAAGCATTTCAAGGTCCTGGAGTGGCCTAGCCAGTCTGTAGATCTCAACCCCATAGAAAACCTTTGGAGGGAGTTGAAAGTCCGTGTTGCCCAGCAACAGCCCGAAAACATCACTGCTCTAGAGGAGATCTGCATGCAGGAATAGGGCAACATACCAGTAACAGTGTGTGACAACCTTGTGAAGACTTATAGAAAATGTTTGACCTCTGTCATTGCCAATAAAATATTGAGATGAACTTTTGATATTGACCAAATACTTATTTTCCACCATAATATGCACATCAATTCTTTCCAAATCAGACAATGTGATTGTCTGGATTTTTTTCCACATTTTGTCTCTCATAGTTGAGGAATACCTATGATGAAAATTACAGGCCTCTCTCATCTTCTTAAGTGGGAGAACTTGCACAATTGGTGGCTGACTAAATACTTTTTTACCCCACTGTATATTACCCTCCTTGATCCATGTCGATCAGGTGGGATTCACTAAGGGGCGCCAAGGCCCTCATAATACTAGTCGTTTTTTGTCTGTCTTCTCGCATGCTAAGGCAAGGGGGATATCTGTCGCAGCCCTGTCACTAGATGCTGAAAAGGCATATGACAGGGTCGGATGGGATTACCTCTGGGAGGTCCTGAAGATATTTGGATTTCCGAAACCAGTTATCTCGACAATTAGGGTTCTATATTCTGCTCCATATGCAAGGGTCAGGGGTACAGGCTTCTGCATGGAGCCCTTTGCTTAAGCTGTCCGGAATTTGATGGAAATTGCGGGGGGTACCTTTAGGCAAAAATGAGGAAAGAATCGTACTTTTTGCGGAACGATGTCACTCTTTTATTGACAGACCCTGCTACCTCTATAGGCTCAGTGCTTCAACTCATTGAGCAATTTGGCAGATATAGCTATTATAAAGTCAATTGCTCTAAAACCGAGGTCTATTTAATTAATGCCACTTCAGTTCAGTTAAGGGAGCTACAAGCATGCTATAAATTCTGCTGGTCACTTGAATATCTAACACCTCTTGGTATTAAGCTATGCTCAGACAGTGAGCAAACCCTAAAACTCAACTTCAACGCACTTATTCGGGAAATTAAATCCACCATAGTAAAAATGAATTATAGAGAAATCTCCTGGCTCGGAAGAATCGCTACTATAAAAATGTCCCTAATACCAAAAGTCTTATACCTCTTCAGATGCCTTCCATTGATTGTGCCACACAATCTTCTACATCAGATATACCAATTATTCCTAAGATATGTGTGGAACAATAAACCCCAAGAATAGCGCATAAAATTTTTCAGAGACACATTACAAGAGGGGGGCTTCCTTCCCTAACATATTTTTATATTATGAGGCAGCAAGGCTGACTCATATAGCTGCCTGGGGTCAGAAAGCAGAAAGACCAGGCTGGTATAGGCTAGAAGAGGCTGCTGTGCCGGGAGGTTTAAAATTGGCTTAGACCATATGGGTCCCCAGACATAAATCATTAACCAAGCTGATTGATAATCCTATAGTGAAACAGAACATTAACATATGGCATGACCTCAGACATTGAACTAAATTGCTCCTCACCCCTCCCCGATTCACTGCTTAAGTGGCCTACTATGGGGTTTTCCGAACATACACATAGATTTCTGGAAGGACCTCAATATAGTCCTCTTAAAAGATATTTATATTAATAATAACATAATTACAGGGACCCAAATCTCTCAACTCCAAGAGGGGAGCCCTCCTTGGCTCCACTTTGAGACACATAGAATTCTTAGCCTAATTAAATTGTGGAATTTCCCAAGATATGGCCTGCGAGATCTCACTAAATGAGAGGAGAGGTGGGTTAGTGGAAGTGGTATGAGAAAGTCCCTTACCTTTCACTATAATGCTTTATTGAAGGAGCACTCTTGGGGCATACCTTGGCAGCTTTGAAGCCTGGTCACAGGAACTAGAAATAATAATACCTGAGCAAGACAATTTTAGGGCAACCACTCTCACAAAAAAACGCTACACTGCGTAACTGTATTTGAAGTATATCTTTAAAGTTCTGCTAAAGTGGCATATAACACCTATGAGACTTTCCAAAATGTTCAGCTCTGCCTCCTTACAGTGCTGGAGGCAATGTGGGCAACAGGGAACAGACACCCACACGTGGTGGACGTGCCCGAAACTAATCCCGCTATGGAGTGACATACAATCATTGCTACAAACACTTGATATACATGTAACTCTCTCTCCCTAATTAGTCCTTTTCCATATGCTTGAAGAAACTCTCCCTGCCCACACAAAGAAATTATTAATATATGTGATGGCGGCTGTCAAGTTAAGCATCGCCAGAGCATGGAAACAAATTGAACCTCCCTCACTTACAAGCACTAGAGATTTTATAAATCACTTTGCAACCATGGAAAGATATGTACACATTACTCAAGACTCTATGGACACTTACTGAAGCGACTGGAATGACTGGCTTCAACCACAATCCCAATGAGGTCTATCTTTCCCTTCTATTATGTTTTATACCGCTCCTTTCTTCTTTTTTTTTTTTTTTTCTTCTCCACTGCCCTAGCGCCCACTTGGACTTAGAGTATGCAACTATTTGCTAGAAAAATATTTAAAGGCACAGATATTAAGGTTGGATATGACTGTTTACTTATCCTGCTACTAACTAGCTCCCCATCTTCCCCCCTACAATAAGTTTGTTTCTAATTTAACTCAAGAAAAAGTAATCCCCACCATTTAGTATTTTAAAGATAAAACAAGAATTGAGGTTCCCTATACAAGTAATGCTAAAAGACAGTAAAATATGATGGATGCATTGTCATTGTCTATTTTGTTTTTACCTGACAAATTGTATACATCTTCTCCTGCTTGTTGCAACTGTGTTATATTCTTTGTTGTCTAACAATTTTGATATGTAAACGGTTTACCTCAATAAAATAAAGCTTTAAAAAAAAACAAAAAAAAAACATTTTAGTTTGAACATACAATGGAGATCAAAAATACATATAAAAAATGCAAATAAAGGTCTGTTTGGTTAGAAATGATGATATTAGACATTAGATACAAATCTAGGACAACATATGGGCGTGACCTGAATATAAAACAACTAGACAAAATATACCTAAATAAATACTTAAGATCGTACAAATAAAAAATAGGTACCAATAATAAACAATAACATTAGTTCATCTTTGCTCCAATTTTATGAGCTGTTTGACACAAAGTTTTAAAATGTATATAATAATTAATTATTAATTTTTTTAATTTATCATTGCATACAGGTGCCACAGAAAGACATTAGTACATAGCCACATCATTCCCAGTGATTAATTAAGTCAAACACAGAGTTGAAGCCCTTTGGTAGGTGAGTCTGGAGTTTAAAAATCCAGGGGCCTGATCCAATATACGGCGCAGGTTTCAGTGTAAGCGCAGTAAACCTGCACCGCCCATAATTTCACCTCGCACATCGAGGTATTACATATATATGGCGCCGGCATTTCCTAAGTGCCGTAAGTCAGATAAACTAGCGATGTCCAGAAATAAGCGTAAATACAAATTTCTGGAGTCGCCAGTGACTTACGGCACTTTAGAAACTGCCGGCGCCTAATAAAAGTAAAGAAAATAACAAATCTCCCGTAAAAGTCTAACATGCCTCCCAAAAATAAGACCGACAAGTAAAACCCCTATCCGCAATCCCCCCTCTCACTACTAATAATAAATGCATTAACCCCTAGACCGACAACCCCCACAATGCAATATGCCTATTTAAACTATTAAGCCCTATATCCGCCATCAAACCCACACCGCAAGTAATAACTAAATTATTAACCCCTAAATCCGCCAACCCCAACATCGCAAACTACCTATTAAAACTATTAACCCTTAATCCGCCATTAACCCACAATGCAATACACCTATTAAAGTATTAACCCCTAAACCGCCATAGCCCACAATGCAATACACCTAACTCCTAACCTAACCCCCCCTAACCTAACACCCCCTAAATTAACTAAAATTACCTAATTTACAAAATACTAAAGTTACTCTTAAATTACAAAAAACTAAAACTACTTTAAAAATAAAACTAAACTAAGTATAAATTAAAGGGGCAGTCTAATCAAAATTCTGGAGTAGACTGTCTCTTTAAGCTAGAATTACAGAAAATAATAAAATCTAAGACTACAGAAAATAATAAAGTAAATTACAATTACTTTTAAAAAAAATTACACCTAATCCCTATGAAAATAAAAAAGCCCACCCAAAATAAAAACACCCCCTAATCTAATAAACTACCAGTAGCCCTTAAAAGGGCTATTTGCAGGGCATTGTCTCAAGATAATCAGCTCTTTACGCCGTATATGTGATACCAAACCAGTGCAAAAACCAGCGTCGCCGGCTTTTGCGGGCAACACTGCATATTGGATCGATCCCCAGAACGCTTCTCTGAGATAGAGTAATTCAACTCTGTCACCACCCCTTGGTGGACATGACACACGCTAAATCGCCTGCCACCTCACCACCCCAACGTCCTTTTCGTGTACATTAATGAAATGGCTTGCCAAGGCTGAACACTCTTTCAGTATTTATTTAGGTATATTTTGTCTAGTTGTAATATATTCAGGTCACACCCATATGCCCTAGCTTTATATATAATGTCTAATATCATCATTTCGAACCAAACAGACCTTTATTTGTATTTTTCATATGTGTTTTTGATATCCATTGTATGTTCAAACTAAATGATTCTTTAATACGCCGTCCCTGATGCATCAGGGATTTTGTAAGGGCTATTAGTTTACCACCTATTCTGCTTTATGTAATTCGAGGGGAAATTCATACTTTATTTGTTACTCTTTATTTTATTTATTTTTTCAATTATCCATGGGTATTAATTATGATCCAACACTATAATTAGATCTAGATGACCATATCCCATGGCTTAGTGGTAAAAAGGAACCATGTATAATAATAAATAAATAAATAAGATATATATATATATATATATATATATATATATATATATATATATATATATATATATATATATATATATATATATATATATATATATATATATATATATATATATATATATATAGTTAAATGAATGGGATCTTTAGGTCTCCAATATTAAATTGTATTGATGTCCTTTTTGGCTTTCATTCAAAATTAATTTTTTGAGTAGTTGTTTAAGTGAGTTGAAATACATTAATGCCTATTATCCCCTAGAATATATACACCTACCTTAAGTGCCGTTAAGGTGTTGAATAAAGTGAGAATACACGTTTCTATATTATAGCCTGTCAGCATTTTAGAGCACTTCCACAGCGTAACCAAGGTGTGTTACGGGGCTATATAAGAGGGAGTAGCCATGGTTTGACTACCTATGATTACGGGGAAACCCAAAATGCCTCAGTGACATCATATGGTGCTCAGTCGTAGCACCTGTTTGTTTTTAAGTGATAGCAGTAAGCATTGTTTGCTGGCCTGTATGCTATGGTGTTGTTCCCAAGTTAACTACTTGTGTTGTTTTTACTTTTCTGTAACTAATTTTAAGCCAATTTTAATAAAGTTTCCTTCTATTTTTACCCACGGATTGGAGCCAGGCTGATTTTTGTTTCCCTGTCCTTGTTAAGTCATCATCAAAGTTTTTACAGGACTCTCGTTGGTATACTGGAGATTCCCGCATGGCTATTTGATATTGTCTCTGTCCTAGGAGAAGTGGGTCTTGCCTGAACTCATGTCGGTCTAATGAGATACGGACACTATACTGTGAGTTGTGGGTTACCACACTGTTCCATTCTATATTGTGCCCTTGCACCTGATCGTGTATCTGAACTTGATCCTTTACCTGAGATGTGCCTTACAAGAGTATGAGTGCAAAGCTTCTCCATAAGTGCCGTGGAACATTTTCTATTGTTAATTATTGATGATCTAGGGAACATGTCTGCCCTTTTTTTTTTACAGGGAGCAGGCATCAGGGGCTATTTTTCCACTGCCAACAGCTATAGCACAAGAAAATGTATGTGCAGCAATGCCCCCTGATCTTGCTTGACCGATGCCGTAAGAGCAGGGCCTGTCATTCACCCCAATTTAACAAGTGTGGCCATTGCTTCTTAACTTGCGGTAAGCAAGCTTGCATGACTAAGCCTGCACCACAATGGTTCAAAATCACCTTCTATTGGCTAATAAATGGAGCCCATACTGTTAACGTAACACTGTAGCCTAAAGGATTTCATTTGTTTCTTTTTTCTTTTTACTTATAAAGTACTTAAGAGCAGAGGATTATCTTCAGTGACTAAATTAAACTTCACAAGGCACTAAATTAAACTTCACAACGCACAGAAAGTTATGATGAGGTGGAATTTTGTGGTCAGGTGGGTTTTGTACACTTATATTTGCCATGACTTCAGAATGCAATGACTGCAATTAACCAATTGAAATAAATAAATAATAAGAACAATACTCTTGTGCTAGGGTAAAATATTATTTCAATTATTGTAAATAAAGATTTTAGCTACATCATTTGGTCAAAGTATTTAAGCCTGCTAACCATGACAAAGTAATTATGATATACAGGTCCTAACACAGTAACTGTCTTGTCATAGTAACCTATTCTGCTTCTTTCTATTGATGCCTGGCACTAGGATATATATTTTTTATTAATATGGAACACCTGGACTTAATAACACCCTTACACTTTACATTTATGAAACCAAAACGGTGCACATAACACATAGGTTTCACAATTCACTAAATTGCAAATAGTAAGACATTGTTTTTCTAGAATAACTATGCAATGTTAAATGTTACTTCAATACACAAACAAAATTGAAAAAATTATAGGATTTTACTTGCATCTAGTTTAGTTTTAGGATAGGGCATTTTTTAGTGGTGTTTTTTATTATTTTTATTTTTTTCTACTGGTAGTGTTTTTTAATTTGTTGGTAACTTATGAGGTCTTAGGTTAGGGGTCTTTGGGGGGTTAAGTGTTAGAGGGTTAAGTAGTGTAGGGGTTATTGCAGTGGGGGGTTATGGCAGTTTAGGGGTTAATAGTGATGGGGGTTATGATGGATTAGGGATGAATAGTGTAGTGGGGTAGTTTGTTATGGGAGGTCATGGCGGATTAGGAGTTAATTTCTCCATGATATTCTTACCAAACAACCATCCTTGAAGGAATTTCTTGCCTCAAACCAATTAAAGAGGGAAAAATTGCTGGACATATGAGACCTGATTACTTCCGGAGAATGCTGCATACTATTTAATTTTTTTCTTTTAATAATCTCTTTTGCACATTGATTTTGGGGGGTTTGACCATGGGCAAAATGTATATATTCCAGAACATTGTGCTTTTCTCCCCATTGGTGAGTTATGTGATGTGTATAAGCACAAACATAATAGCACTGAAACAATTAATGCACCTGGAGACCTGAAGAAAAATGTTATAGGGCTAGAATAAAAGTATTAAATAACACTTTTATAATATCTTACAATAGTATTTCACACATACACATATACATATTAAATGTAACATATATGTTTTTGTTAAAGGGATATGATAAGGTGCTGAATTGGGAAGAGCTCAAATGCATATTTATATATATGTATGTGGATTTGCATGTGTGTATGTATTTTTATATATATATATATATATATATATATATATATATATATATATATATATATATGTATTTACACACACAGACATATCTATTTATCTATCTATCTATACATGCACACAACACAGACAGTCTGGCTCTATCCTGCAAGCAAACAGCTAGATTAAACACAAAATAAAAGTGGCCGAATGGTGATAGGCCCCAGGATAAGGTCTCTTCCTCCAGGTCTCTTTCTCCCTGGGTCCTTAACCTACATCAACACAATACATGCCTCAATCAAACACACTGAGATACAAACAAGGGAGACAAAGGCTTTTTGTAATTTCCGAAGAAACATAGGCCTAGATTTGGAGTTTGGCGGTAGCCGTGAAAACCAGCGTTAGAGGCTCCTAACGCTGGTTTTAGGCTACCTCCGGTATTTGGAGTCAGTCAAAAAAGGGTCTAACGCTCACTTTTCAGCCGCGACTTTTCCATACCGCAGATCCCCTTACGTCAATTGCGTATCCTATCTTTTCAATGGGATTTTTCTAACTCCGGTATTTAGAGTCGTGTCTGAAGTGAGCGTTAGAATTCTAACGACAAAACTCCAGCCGCAGAAAAAAGTCAGTAGTTAAGAGCTTTCTGGGCTAACGCCGGTTCATAAAGCTCTTAACTTCTGTGCTCTAAAGTACACTAACACCCATAAACTACCTATGTACCCCTAAACCGAGGTCCCCCCACATCGCCGCCACTCGATTAAATTTTTTTAACCCCTAATCTGCCGACCGCCACCTACGTTATCCTTATGTACCCCTAATCTGCTGCCCCTAACACCGCCGACCCCTATATTATATTTATTAACTCCTAACCTGCCCCCCACAACGTCGCAGCCAGCTACCTACAATAATTAACCCCTAATCTGCCGACAACAAAGCGCCGCTACTTAAGTTATCCTTATGTACCCCTAATCTGCTGCCCCTAACACCGCCGACCCCTATATTATATTTATTAACCCCTAATCTGCCCCCCTCAACGTCGCCTCCACCTGCCTACACTTATTAACCCCTAATCTGCCGAGCGGACCGCACCGTTACTATAATAAAGTTATTAACCCCTAATCCGCCTCACTAACCCTATAATAAATAGTATTAACCCCTAATCTGCCCTCCCTAACATCGCCGACACCTAACTTCAATTATTAACCCCTAATCTGCCGACCGGAGCTCACCGCTATTCTAATAAATGTATTAACCCCTAAAGCTAAGTCTAACCCTAACACTAACACCCCCCTAACTTAAATATAATTTAAATCTAACGAAATTAATTAACTCTTATTAAATAAATTATTCCTATTTAAAGCTAAATACTTACCTGTAAAATAAATCCTAATATAGCTACAATATAAATTATAATTATATTATAGCTATTTTAGGATTAATATTTATTTTACAGGTAACTTTGTATTTATTTTAACCAGGTACAATAGCTATTAAATAGTTAAGAACTATTTAATAGCTAAAATAGTTAAAATAATTACAAAATTACCTGTAAAATAAATCCTAACCTAAGTTACAATTAAACCTAACACTATACTATCATTAAATTAATTAAATAAAATACCTACAATTACCTACAATTAAATCTAACACTACACTATCAATACATTAATTAAATACAATACCTACAAATAACTACAATGAAATAAACTAACTAAAGTACAAAAAATAAAAAAGAACTAAGTTACAAAAAATAAAAAAATATTTACAAACATAAGAAAAATATTACAACAATTTAAACTAATTACACCTACTCTAAGCCCCCTAATAAAATAACAAAGACCCCCAAAATAAAAAATGCCCTACCCTATTCTAAATTACTAGAGTTCAAAGCTCTTTTACCTTACCAGCCCTGAACAGATTTAGATTTAAATTATATTTAAGTTAGGGGGGTGTTAGTGTTAGGGTTAGACTTAGCTTTAGGGGTTAATACATTTATTAGAATAGCGGTGAGCTCCGGTCGGCAGATTAGGGGTTAATAATTGAAGTTAGGTGTCGGCGATGTTAGGGAGGGCAGATTAGGGGTTAATACTATTTATTATAGGGTTAGTGAGGCGGATTAGGGGTTAATAACTTTATTATGATAGCGGTGCGGTCCGCTCAGCAGATTAGGGGTTAATAAGTGTAGGCAGGTGGAGGCGACGTTGTGGGGGGCAGATTAGGGGTTAATAAATATAATATAGGGGTCGGCAGTGTTAGGGGCAGCAGATTAGGGGTACATAAGGATAATGTAAGTAGCGGCGGTTTACGGAGCGGCAGATTAGGGGTTAAAAATAATATGCAGGGGTCAGCGATAGCGGGGGCAGCATATTAGGGGTTAATAAGTGTAAGGCTAGGGGTGTTTAGACTCGGGGTACATGTTAGGGTGTTAGGTGCAGACGTAGGAAGTGTTTCCCCATAGCAAACAATGGGGCTGCGTTAGGAGCTGAACGCGGCTTTTTTGCAGGTGTTAGGTTTTTTTTCAGCTCAAACAGCCCCATTGTTTCTTATGGGGGAATCGTGCACGAGCACGTTTTTGAGGCTGGCCGCGTCCGTAAGCAACTCTGGTATCGAGAGTTGAAGCTGCGTTAAATATGCTCTACGCTCCTTTTTTGGAGCCTAACGCTGACATTATATGGACTCTCAATACCAGAGTTATTTTAAAGGAGCGGACAGAAAAAGCCAGCGTTAGCTACGCGGGTCGTTACCGACAAAACTCTAAATCTAGCCGATAAAAAACAAGGAAATTGACTGCACTCTCAAACTGGACTGGGTACACATCATATTACCATCCACAACTCATAGTCCTAGGTACCAGTGATGTGCAGTCACTAGAGGCAGGTGAGGCAGTGCTTCACCTTTCATATGGGCAAAAATATATATTTTTTTATTGGCTTTAAAAAAAAAATTGTAATTTTTTTTCCCCAGCATTTTTTTTTCTCTCACAGCTATATGTTGTGCAATGGAGAGGCACAAGCAGGTCTGCCCACCATTACACAACATGCTGCGCCACCTACTGGATGCAAGTGGTTAAGATCATTGCATGGCCCATTAACTGCTTATTTGAGGCAGTCCTATTTGGGCTGAACCAATCCAGCGAGAGGCATTAGTAAGTGGAACATAGGGTTGGGGCTGGATGTTAAATCATATAAAACAAAACAAAAATGGAAAAAAACAACTTTCATATATTTTGTTGCTGTCCTGTGAACCTGCTAGCTTTGCTAAAGTGAAAAAGAGAGTTCTGTACTACCCCTCTAAGTGCAGTGGAATGTGCCACTGTCACTTCCTGAATCCTTACAGAGCAGGAAGCAGGGAGAGAGGCACAGAGAGCAGTGTTTCAGCCACATCTTATTAAAGTAAGATTTTACTGAAAGGGATTCTGTTAGTGAAAATGATAATTTAATGAATGTGGTTTAGTGTTTTTTTACTCTTTTACAGCAGGGTCGTTTTTGTATTTTGTTTACTCAAACTTTACACCCACTAACTTAGCTTGCCTCTGTACTTCACACTAAATTATAGAATAATTTTCTGAACTCTCTGTAGCTCTGCTGTTTTATTACTTTAAAATGCAGTGCCCCCCCCCCCTTGTGTGTGTGTGTGTGTGTCTCTCTATCTATCCATCTCTCTCCTTATGTGTTGTTCTCCCCCATGGTCTCTTTCTCTCTCTGTCTCTCTCTCTGTCTCTCTGACTCTCATCCCTTATGTAATGAAAGAATCTATAAGCATAATTTGCAGCATTCAAGTAAAAAGTATGTTTTAAACATATTTTAATTGGCATGGATTTCTAGATCTCATAATCAGAGCAAGCATTGTGTTATCTGGCAAGAGTTTCTGTTACAATCCTTTTAGACTAAAATCAGATGTTTACTAAGTTGACCAGTTTTCCAAGACACCATTTAAAGGGACATGAAACCCATATGAAACCCATATGCAAATTTAAATAACTTTCCAATTTACATCTAGTATCTAATTTTCTTCATTCTTTTGATGTTCTTTGTTGAAAATCATATCTAAATATGCTCAGTAGCTGCTGATTGGTGGCTGCACATAGATACATCATGTGATTGGCTCACCCATGTGCATTGCTATTTCTTCAACAAAGGATATCTAAAGAATGAAGGCGTATCCTAGCCACTGCCTCACCAGCCTCTGATGTCACTGCACTTCACTGCTAGGTACTCACCAGCACTCACAGACAGCTGAGCAGCTTTTAGGAACTCAGGCAGTTAACCCCTGTCTGGGTGCAAAGCCCACAGGAAAAATTACAAAACAAAATTATGAACACAACACATAGAAAGTCTGGCACTCTCTTGCAAGCACACAGCTAGATTAAAAGTAACATGGAAGAGTTTGTTACAGCATTTGGCCAAATGGTAATAGGCTAAGGATAAATATCAAGGTCTCTTCCTCCCTAGGTCCCTAATCTTCAGCCACACAATGCAAGCCTTCAACCAAACACACTGAGATACAAACAAGGGTGACACATGCCTTTTGTATTTTCCCTGGACACATACAAAACATAGAAATTGACTTTAGCAAGAATGTGTCCTCATTTCAGTTTGAGCAGTCCATTTCCATGTTTTGATTATAATATATACAAATATTAGAAACATTTCAAAATTAAACAATATTCTGATTTACCAGAGGAGTGGCTTAACCAATTTTAACAATGTATGCATGCTCCTACCCTGTCTAAACTAACTCAATGTAGAAAAAAAATATTAAAAACTTACCTGATAATTTTCTTTTCTTCTGACGGGAAGAGTCCACAGCTGCATTTATTTTTTTTGGTAATTCAGAACCTGGCCACCAGGAGGAGGCAAAGACACCCCAGCCAGTCTTAAATGCCTCCCCAACTTCCCTCATCCACCAGTCATTCTGCCAAGGGAACAAGGAACAGTAGGAGAAATATCAGGGTGAAAAAAAGGTGCAAGAAGAACAAAAAAAATAATACTGCCGCCTCATAGATAGAACACGGGCGGGGAGCTGTAGACTTTTCCCGTCAGAAGAAAAGAAAATGATCAGGTAAGCATATTTTAAGTTTTTCTTCTTAAACGTGAAGAGTCCACAGCTACATTCATTACTTTTGAGAAAACAATACCCAAGCTATAGAGGACACTGAATGCAAACAAAAGGGCGGGTACAGAAGGTGGCCCCTTCGAAGGGCACCACAGCCTGAAAAAAAACAGCACCTACAAAAAACTGTAACACTTAGACAAGGGGTTAAAAACCTGAAAGGACCCAGTAACTGTCCATCAGTTAAATATCCTACAAGGCCGAGCTAGAGACCATGTAAGTGAGATGTGAGGCTAAGCACTTTGGGAAATACTTAAGTCGCTCTACACATAGGTGCTCTAGCTCACCTGAGGGGGGTAAGATACTATAAATTGAGTAAGGAGCGCCAAAGGTATGTAAAGGATATATTTATATATTAAATGTAAAATATAACAATAAGTACATATTGGATATAGATTCCAATATGTGAATATAAAAACAATAAAATCACAATAATTGATAAAATCACAATCAATAGATTACTAAACAAAGCTAAAAACAAGCTATAAGGTGCACCTTAAAAAGAGAAAAAAAGGTTGAGTACTTGAATGTCTCTGATTCCTGTCGTTCAGTTAAAAAAGTCACATCAAAGAAATATCCAAATTTTATGTGTTCCAGTGTTGTGGTGCTCCGGTGTGTAGTGGTGAAGACTCTAATACCAAAAAAATATAAAAAAATAGGGAATAATGACGCTAGAACTTAACAAATGTGTCCAACAAGTGAAAAAATGAACTAGATGTGATAAAAAATATATCAAAATGTGAAAAATAAATAAAAAAAATGAAAAAAATAAGTATCTAAGGCCTAGAATAGAGTTGGGCGGTAGCCATGAAAACCAGCGTTAGAGGCTCCTAACGCTGGTTTTTACCGCCCGCTGGTATTTGGAGTCAGTCAGGAAAGGGTCTAACGCTCACTTTTCAGCCGCGACTTTTCCATACCGCAGATCCCCCTACTCCATTTGCGTATCCTATCTTTTCAATGGGAGTCTTGGCTGAAGTGAGCGTTAGAAATCTAACGACAAAACTCCAGCCGCAGAAAAAACCCAGGAGTTAAGAGCTTTTTGGGTTAACGCCGGTTCATAAAGCTCTTAACTACTGTGCTCTAAAGTACACTAACACCCATAAACTACCTATGTACCCCTAAACTAAGGCCCCCCCACATCGCCGCCACTCTATTAAATTTTTTAACCCCTAATCTGCCGACCGCCACCTACGTTATCCTTATGTACCCCTAATCTGCTGCCCCTAACACCGCCGACCCCTATATTATATTTATTAACCCCTAACCTGCCCCCCACAACGTCGCCGCCAGCTACCTACAATAATTAACCCCTAATCTGCCAACCGCAAAGCGCCGCCACCTACGTTATCCTTATGTACCCCTAATCTGCTGCCCCTAACACCGCCGACACCTATATTATATTTATTAACCCCTAATCTGCCCCCCACAACGTCGCCGCCAGCTACCTACAATAATTAACCCCTAATCTGCCGACCGCACCTCACCGCTACTATAATAAATGTATTAACCCCTAAAGCAAAGTCTAACCCTAACACTAACACCCCCCTAAGTTAAATATAATTTAAATCTAACTAAATAAATTAACTATTATTAAATAAATTATTCCTATTTTAAACTAAATACTTACCTGTAAAATAAACCCTAATATAGCTACAATATAACGAATAATTATATTGTAGCTATTTATTTTACAGGCAACTTTGTATTTATTTTAACCAGGTACAATAGCTATTAAATAGTTAAGAACTATTTAATAGCTAAAATAGTTAAAATAATAACAAAATTACCTGTAAAATAAATCCTAACCTAAGTTACAATTAAACCTAACACTACACTATCATTAAATAAATTAAATACAATACCTACGAATAAATACAATTAAATAAACTAACTAAAGTACAAAAAATAAAAAGAACTAAGTTACAAAAAATAAAAAAATATTTACAAACATTAGAAAAATATTACAATTTTAAACTAATTACACCTACTCTAAGCCCCCTAATAAAATAACAAAGACCCCCAAAATAAAAAAATGCCCTACCCTATTCTAAATTAAAAAAGTTCAAAGCTCTTTTACCTTACCAGCCCTGAATAGGGCCATTTGCGGGGCATGCCCCAAAAAACATACAATACCCCCCCCAACATTACAACCCACCACCCACATACCCCTAATCTAACCCAAACCCCCCTTAAATAAACCTAACACTAAGCCCCTGAAGATCTTCCTACCTTATCTTCACCATACCAGGTTCATCGATCCGTCCTCCGAAGTCTTGATCGAAGCCTCAGAAATCTTCATCCAAGCCCAAGCGGGGGCTGGCGATCCATAATCTGGCTGAAGTCTTCTATCAAGCGGCGGCTGAAGAGGTCCAGAAGAGGCTCCAAAGTCTTCATCCTATCCGGGAAGAAGAGGAGATCCGGACCGGCAACCATCTTGATCCAAGCGGCATCTTCTATCTTCATCTGATGACGAACGGCTCCATCTTGAAAACCTCCAACGCGGATCCATCCTCTTCTTCCGACATCCAACTGAAGAATGAAGGTTCCTTTAAGGGACGTCATCCAAGATGGCGTCCCTCGAATTCCGATTGGCTGATAGGATTCTATCAGCCAATCGGAATTAAGGTAGAAAAATTCTGATTGGCTGATGGAATCAGCCAATCAGATTCAAGTTCAATCCAATTGGCTGATTGGATCAGCCAATCAGATTGAGCTCGCATTATATTGGCTGTTCCTACCTTAATTCCGATTGGCTGATAGAATCCTATCAGCCAATTGGAATTCGAGGGACGCCATCTTGGATGACGTCATTTAAAGGAACCATCATTCGGCGAGTAGGCGTCATTAGAAGAGGATGGATCCGCGTCGGCTGGGAAGAAGATGGCTCCGCTCTGGAAGAAAGAAGATGGAAGATGCTGCTTGATAGAAGACTTCATCCCGATGATGGACTTCCGACTTCAGCTCGATGATGGATTTCTTCAGCCGCCGCTTGGATCCAGACTTCAGCCCGAGGATGGACGTCACTCTTCAGCCCCCCGCTTGGGCTTGGATCAAGACATCGGAGGCTCTTCTGGACAGATCGGGACCCGGTGAGGTGAAGAAAAGGTAGGGAGATCTTCAGGGGCTTAGTGTTAGGTTTATTTAAGGGGGGTTTGGGTTAGATTAGGGGTATGTGGGTGGTGGGTTGTAATGTTGGGGGGGGTATTGTATGTTTGTTTGTTTTTACAGGCAAAAGAGCTGAATTCTTTGGGGCATGCCCCGCAAAGGGCCCTTTTCAGGGCTGGTAAGGTAAAAGAGCTTTTCGATTTTAATTTTAGAATAGGGTAGGGCATTTTTTTATTTTGGGGGCTTTGTTATTTTATTAGGGGGCTTAGAGTAGGTGTAATTAGTTTAAAATTGTTGTAATATTTTTATAATGTTTGTAAATATTTTTTTATTTTTGGTAACTTAGTTCTTTTTTATTTTTTGTACTTTAGTTAGTTTATTTAATTGTATTTATTTGTAGATATTGTATTTAATTAATTTATTGATAGTGTAGTGTTAGGTTTAATTGTAACTTAGGTTAGGATTTATTTTACAGGTAATTTTGTAATTATTTTAACTATTTTAGCTATTAAATAGTTCTTAACTATTTAATAGCTATTGTACCAGTTTAAAATAAATACAAAGTTGCCTGTAAAATAAATATTAATCCTAAAATAGCTATAATATAATTATTATTTATATTGTAGCTATATTAGGGTTTATTTTACAGGTAAGTATTTAGCTTTAAATAGGAATAATTTATTTAATAAGAGTTAATTTATTTAGTTAGATTTAAATTATATTTAATTTAGGGGGTGTTAGTGTTAGGGTTAGACTTAGCTTTAGGGGTTAATCCATTTATTACAGTAGCGGCGAGATTCGGTCGGCAGATTAGGGGTTAATAATTGAAGTTATGTGTCAGCGATGTTAGGGAGGGCAGATTAGGGGTTAATACTATTTATTATAGGGTTATTGAGGCGGGAGTGAGGCGGATTAGGGGTTAATAACTTTATTATAGTAGCAGTGAGATGCGGTCGGCAGATTAGGGGTTAATTATTGTAGGTAGCTGGCGACGACATTGTGGGGGGCAGATTAGGGGTTAATAAATATAATATAGGGGTCGGCGGTGTTAGGGGCAGCAGATTAGGGGTACATAGGGATAATTTAGGTTGCGGCGGTATATGGAGCGGCAGATTAGGGGTTAATAATAATATTCAGGGGTCAGCGATAGCGGGGTCGGCAGATTAGGGGTTAATAAGTGTAAGGTTAGGGGTGTTTAGACTCGGGGTACATGTTAGGGTGTTAGGTGCAGACTTAGGAAGTGTTTCCCCATAGGAAACAATGGGGCTGCTTTAGGAGCTGAACGCTGCTTTTTTGCAGGTGTTAGGTTTTTTTCAGCTCAAACTGCCCCATTGTTTCCTATGGGGGAATCATGCACGAGCACGTTTTTGAAGCTGGCCGCGTCCGTAAGCACCGCTGGTATCGAGAGTTGAAGTTGCGGTAAATATGCCTGTACCCTCCTTTTTTGGAGCCTAACGCAGCCCTTCTGTGAACTCTAAATACCAGCGGTATTTAAAAGGTGCGGCCAGAAAAAAGCACGCGTAGCTAACGCACCCCTTCTAACGCAAAACTCTAAATCTAGGCGAAAGTGAAGAAAACAAAACAAAAATATGAGAAATATCCTTATAGAAACTCTTGTCTGTGGTGTGTAGAATCTTCTAAAGTGTTGAATAAAAGTATCTTTCTAGTAACCTGTAAAGATATATCACAATAGTGCAATAGTGCTAAAATTCTTATATAACAAATTGAAATGAGGCTTACCAATACTGTCAATGCATTTCGGCCCCAGGTCATAGGCCTTTATTAAGACTCAAGTCTTTTTTTCTCTTTTTAAGGTGCACAGCTTGTTTTTAGCTTTGTTTAGTAATCTATTGATTGTGATTTTATCAATTAGTGTGATTTTATTGTTTTTATATTCACATATTGGAATCTATATCCAATATGTACTTAGTGTTATCTTTTACATTTAATATATAAATATATCCTTTACATACCTTTGGCACTCCTCACTCAATTTATACGAGCTAGAGACCACTCAGATCCCTAGATCCATTGAGCACTAAAAAAGCCCCCAAGGAGCCAAGTCCAGCGGGCATTCTGACCACACAGAATTAACCCTCGACCCGAAGGAAGAACCTTCACCTACCCCCAAGTTGGAAAATGGAGGACCCATAAGACATCTAAAGGACCACCAATGAAGGAAAGAAACCTTGAAAACAACTAAGAGAACCCAAGGTTGCTAAAGACAACCACCCAAGGAAGAACTCCCTAGAAGTACAAGAACCAGGGATCAACACTACCCTAGAAGAGTGTGATAACGAGAAAACCCCAAGGTTTATCCTCAGATCCCTGACAAAACATCATACGCCTTATGGTGCTACAAGGAAGCCACAAGCTCCCCACTGAACCCTTGTCCAGCAGAGACAGTAGCTAACTAGTCAAACATAGGTAGGAAACCCACATAAACAGAAAAGAATTCAGAACCTGCCGACAAGGATGATAATCCCAGCAGAGAAAAAGCTATCTCGTGAAAACACATAGCCACCTCTGAACAAGAACTTGTGAACTCCAGTCTCAAGACAGCAAAGCTGACCCTAAGCCAACATGGGAAACCATCCCACAGAGAATGCCAAAAAATTATTGACGACAACTCTCGTCTAGAAATCAGACCTTAGAAGAACATCCAAACGCCAGCAGCATATGCAACCAGTGCAGGGATGAACACTGTGACCCCTCACCAAAGCAGGAACAAGCATAGAGAGCTGGCACAGCAGGATTCAAACTTCAAACCTCCAGCTACTAGGTAGGGAGATAACCCTCCTGCCACTTAGACCTGCAGCAACTGGAAGCACTCAGTCAAGACTCAACGGAGCAACCAGATCCCCTACCCCCCTTCCGTGGTAATTAACCCAGTCCAAAAAATTGGCAATGTCTGAATACAAAGAATACAAAATTCTCCGAACCACACCTCAGAAGAAAAAGGAAGGGGCACCAATATTTAAATTAGCTTCTCAGGACAGAAGGCAGCGTACTCAGGATCCTTAACCCCTACACCACTGCCTTCCCAAGAAGGACCACTCCCAAACAAGGGAAACAGGACACTAAACTACAGCGTCCCAATACCAAAGCCCAGCCCCATGACCTCTTGCACGCAAGGAGGGCAGAACCCTTCGGAAACAAGAAGAGAAAGAGCTATGAGGCCTCATGGAAACTGTAACACTGCAATACCTCCCGGAAGGAGGGTAAACATAAAGGAACCACTTTCCCAGCCAAAGACTTGGCGAAGGGAGAAGAAATGGTAAAAACCATTTATAAGATACCGACAGCTCAGTTGAACCAACAAACAATAGCTGCCACTGACAACAACCGTACGATTTCACCTGAGAAAACTAGCCCTTAGACAAATAACAAATTGTCCCTGAAGGGACAATCGGAAGCTGCAGAAAACAAAGTCTTGAAAACCGGATTTAAAACAGCTTGCAAGCACACAATCAAGGTGCAAATAGCTGCCCGATCAAAGTTCTTACTCCAGTGATCTAATACGGAGGAGTGCACCCTCTGTGCACTCCCATATCCCAATGTCCCTGGACATTGGACTCTCGAAAGAGATACAGACCAAAGAGGCCAAGGAGACATCTTAACAGGTCTAGGAAGAGGGCAACCAGCACCCGAAGGTGCAACTGGATCTCGGACCCTCTGCTGTAAATACAAAGAGTCAGATCTCTTAGTGAGTCAAAGGGAACACCCCCCTCTAAAGACCACAGGGTTACAAGGGACAGGCTCCAAACCAGTCCATAAGATGAGAAGATATATCTCTAAAAGCCCCTTACAGGATCAGTCTCCTGGAAATCCTGTACCTCATAGGAAAACACAGTGGAGCCTCACAACTCCTGGCAGACCAGTCGACCAGGGGAGAATGCTGGGGAAAACAAAGGGGAAGAACCCCAAACCCCTGCGCTCCCATAGAAGAGCGTGCAACATACTAAGGAGGAAGTAAAAAAAGGACATACCCGAACTTCCAAACACAGATGATCCGACTACCCAAGAAGGGAACAAAGTAGCTCCAACAACCTACTAGAGGCACCTGGGAACTAGCCACAAAAATTAGACAGATACCAAGAGTGAAAACGATATCGCTATTTTTTTTGGTGGAGCCTAGAGGTCCTCCAACCTCCAAACCCAATGGGAATATAGAAACTTCAGTCTATAATGGAAGGCAAAATGCTCCCCCACCGGATTAATAGATGACCCTCAGAGGCCATCGCTTCCACAGAAGTTCGAACTGACCCTGGTTAACAGAACACAGACAGTATCTTAGAAATACTTCTCCTGGGAGATATAAATTGTGCCAGCGCCATAGATATGGCCTTGCGGAACCGTACCGTAACCTCTGGAGGAAACAAGCCGCCTTCTGGAGAAAGAGTAACGGCCATAGAGACTCCTGCTTGCATAGCGAAAGAAAATTCTGGGACACGCGCCTCACTGGACATGGAATCCTCAGGGGCGGATGGCTCAACGCACTCTACGCTCTCTGAATCAGGGGTAGAGAGTACTCTAGCACGGCAATCGGAACATAACTGATGGGCATGTCCAACCTGGGCCATTTCATACTCCTCACAAGACGTATACTCTGAGTCAGAGATGTCTGTCTCTAAAAAATCCGAATCCTCTATAACTTGGAGATTTAAAATATGGACAAAAAACTGAACGGCACCTTACACCCCCAATGGCTGGGGCACTCACCACCTCCTTTAAACCAGACATCCAATGAATAGACTCTCTCCATCATCACTCAGTCAGAGTACGGAAATGAAAATACAACGTGACCACACCCAGTCACGCGGTGCACCATGTAAGCTTAGAAAAAAAATGTGCGCCAGTCCAAAAGGACCATGCAGTCTGATGATTAGGTCATTATGTTCTGAAAAGCCCTGAGCCCAAGCATCACTACACATTAGCAGACAGAATCACATAACAAACATGATTAAAGTCCCCCTGTTCAATAACCCCCCACAGGAGATATTAACCATTGATTACATAAGATAAAAGGAGTATCACTGGGACCCTGACTTCTTTCATTAATATTACATTCCCATATTGAAATAAAATTAAACAATCATACCGGAATCTACACTGTGGAACAGGAACACGGCCCTTCAAGTGTGACAGATAATAGTAGCATCGCTTCTGACATGGACTTGAGTCGGGATGGTTTTGCAGAGACGACACTCCATGCATCTCCAGACTCTAACTTTCATCCATGCTCTCACTGAGAGGCTGGCAGGATTACTTAAAACTCCAGTCCCATTTTGAAGAGTACTACCCTCCATAAGAGACTATCTTCATTCTTCTGACACTTCTCTGCCAACCTCCTGTGATGAAAGGCAATGAATGACTGTGGGATGAGGGAAGTGGGGGAGGTATTTAAGCCTTTGGCTGGGGTGTCTTTGCCTCCTCCTGGTGGCCAGGTTCTGTATTCCCAAAAGTAATGAATGCAGCTGTAGACTCTCCCTGTATTAAGAAGGAAATCACTATGCAGGAATTAGATAAAGAGGAAAGGTTTTTCCTGGAGGCAAAGACACCCTAGTAATGAATGCAGTTGTGGGCTCTTCTCATTTAAGAAGAAAAAGCACAAAACATAAAATAGTTGTACCAAATGTCATCATAATTTGAATTTCACAAATATCACATATTTTTACATTCTCCCATTTGTTTTATTTCTTAAAAACATTATTAGCTCAGACACAAATGGATATTTGAGCCCTAAGTTCAACAACACAACAAAATGAGGTTAAGGGGTTTATAATTATTACACACATGTTGATTGGAGTAGCCGTGTTATCCTAGAGATTTAGATATCAAAATAACAAGAGTATTGCATTGAGCAATGACACTTTTTTTTATTGGACTAACTATACATTTATAAGATGACAAGCTTTTGGAAGAGTGTCTTCCTTTTTCAAGTCTGATGCAATACTGACCAATTTGATGGAATTTACAGATTATATCTTAAAATACAGGCTAAAAAGACAAAGTGTTACAGAGGTCTGAATGCAGGGGGAGGAGGGGTGTCGTAAAAATCATATGAAGGGTTGAGGAGACAGGCAGATAGTGTCAATAACCATATATATTTCCCTATCTGTTATCTTTTACTGACACTATCTGCCTGTCTCCTAAACCCAATTACCAATGCTTATCTATCCCTCCATGGCTTAAAAAGATTTATGTGGAATATTTGCTCTTTCCTACGACGGTCAGGCTGACTAACTTTATAATTCACAGGGCTTACCTTTTCTATAATTTCATAAGGTCCCTGCAATGAGCCAAAAGTTTACTCTCAGCTGTAGGAACCAAAACTATTACCCTTTCATCCTGTTTAAATTGCCTTACAGTAGCACTCTGATCATAATACAATTTTGAGTATCCTGAGCTTTTCCCATATACTGGCAAACCAGGGGAAAAACATGAGCCATTTGCTCCTGCATTTTCTCTATATGCTGAACCACATTAGTACCTGGTACTCCCTGTTCCTCCCAAGTTTCCTTTAGTATGTCCAACATACCTTGCGGATGTCGACCATACAAAAATTCAAAAGGAGAAAAACCAGTTAAGCTCTGCAAACAATAAGTAAGGAAGAAGTTGATCCCAATCCTTCCCCTCTCTACTTTCCTTAACATCCCCTTAACTGTGTGCAGTTAAACCTCTCTACTAGCCCATCTGTCTGTGGGTGATATACCAAGGTTTTCAAAGCCTGTATTTTGAATAATTGGCATAACTCTTTCATGAGACAGGAAACAAAAGGAATACCTTGCTCAGTTAAAATTTCTTTTGGGATCCCAACCCATGAAAATACTTGTACCAATTCTTTTGCTATATTTTTGGCATTGGCCTTACATAGCGGAATGGCCTCAGAGTATCGAGTTGCATAGTCGACAATAACAAGAATGTATTGGTGACCAGGAGCTGATTTCTCTAATGGGCCTACCAAATCCATCCCAATCCTATCAAATGGTACATCAATAATTGGGAGAGGTATAAGTGGAGCCCTTAACTTGGGTTTTGAGGATGACAGTTGGCACTCTGGGCAGGAAGCACAATATCTCTTTATTTCTTCATAAACCCCTGGCCAAAAAACCTCGTTATGACCATTTCCTGGGTTTTCTCTACCCCCAGATGTCCACCCAAAAGGTATGAATTGGCAAAATCTAAAACCTTCCTAGTATGAGAGGTAGGCACAATTAGCTGTTCTATCTCTTGACATTCCTCTGATATTACTCAGTACAGAAGGTAATTTTTAACCATAAAATAGGGGTATACACTTTTTGTTTGACCTTCTACAGGTACCCCATTAACCTCTACTGCTCCATGCATTATGTAGAATGGGATCATTAGCTTGTTCTTGCCCAAAGCTACTGCTAATAATGTCCAGTTTACAGGGAACATTTTCAGCAATTTCACTTCCCTGATCTATTTCAGATTCTGTGCAATGAGTGGCACGCTTTTATTATTACGTTTTCCCTGCTCATTTAAGAAAACTTCATTAAGGGCTTTATTAAATCTGTATTTACTCTTCCTGCCCTCTCTTTTAGATTCACTCATTTTGGGATTGGATGCATACAAATCAGGGTGAATGAAAGGGAAAACTTCATGTAGACTCCTATCCCCTGTTTCAACCTCTGACTCTCCCAGTTTAACAGTAACTTGAGACTGTATTAGGGTGTGAAACTCTGGAAAGTTTCTTCCTATAACTAAGGGATAGGGCAGCCTCAGTACCACTACAGCAGTTATTTGTATTCATTTCCCAAGTACAGAGACACTTATAACAGCCGTAGGATAAGTAACAGTGCACCCATGAATACACAGTACCCATATTGTCTTATTTTTTTTCAACTGTGAATGTTCCAATAAATCCCCTGACACTAGAGTTAAGGCACTGCCAGAGTCCACCAAAAGTCTCTGTATCTCTTTTATTAAAGCATACTGACACCCGGAAGGTGTGTATGCTTTCTCCCATGTCTGCTAGGCAAATAAGTCCACAAAAGTCCAATGGTTCTTCTCCTAGGGCACATTGCATTGGTTCTGGTAGTTTTGGGCATCCTGCCCTGACATGTCCTTTGGCACCACACTCAAAGCAGGTTATAGGGTTCCTCCCCAAATGATCCACTCTTGGCAAAGTGTGGTTTATCTGATAGCGATCTGCTGGTTCAGCTTCGACTTTAGCCTCACATTTTCTGTTTCCTGGCCTCTAGGTCCTAAAAGTCTTTTATTGTCTCAGAGATACGGAAACAAATTTAGATGGCATAGGACAGGCTTTCTCAAGGTCCCTGGCAGCAAGGTATCTTTCCACTTGAGCCACCATAGAATCATATGTAGTGGGGCTTCCTTGTCCTACCCCCTCGCAGGGGCTACAGGGCAGTTCTCACAAGAACCTGTCAAGTACTAGCATTTCAACAATCTGTGCAGGACTTTGGGCCTCTGGTCTAAGCCATTTTCATGCCAAATGTATTGTCAAACATCTAGGATCTGGGAGCTTTCCACCTGTTGAAATGCCAGTTATAGAAATGCTGGGCTCTCACTGTACGTTACACCCAACAAACACCTGGCAAGAATTTCAGCTCTTAGCCATGTATAATCTCCAGCATCCTCTTCTTCCAACTCATAATAAGTCTTTTGGGCTTCACTGAGGAGAAAACAAGCAATGATTCCTGCCCATTGCTCTAGTGACCAGGTTTCCGGGATAGCTGGAAATGCCACCAAATATGCCTCCACATCATCCTCTGATGTCATTTTCTGTAAGCAGCTGCTTGCCAGAATCCTATTTACAGTTTCTGCTTGCACAGGTGCTCCCTGAGCAGTAATATGCTGCACAATATCCTAAAGCATGGCATGATCCTGTTTTTGGCCTCAGCCAGGGTCCCAATTTGCAAAGCTAAAAGTCTGTTACATTCTTGCTGAGCTGCAACTGATGCTGCAGTCTGACAATTTGATTCTTCTTGTATGGATGCAGCCTGCAACAGGGCCTTTAAAACATCTTCCATATTTATGTCAGTCTGTACTGTTAAGGCTTCCAGGGTAGAAAAGCAGGCACTAACAATCCCACTTCTGACATCACTTTTGCAAAGCCCTTGCAAAATTTAGTTTTTAGGCTGTTTTATTTTTATCAGCAGTTTTAAACATGGGGTGAACTTAACCTTTAAATCAAACATAAGATAAAAAAAATCCTACTTCTCTTTGGGAGACTAACTATGCATGCAATATTTCCTTATTAACCAGTACTGGACAGCTAAGCTGGTCCCAGTTAACAAAACAAAACAAATTTATCAGAATAGAACAATGATTGCTCACCAGTCTCTTGTTTCTGCCAGCTATACATTCAGACATGCAGCAAGCTCTCAGTTCCTCCCTCTCTGGAGTAAGCCTGCACAATGAGACACTGATTAACAAGAATCAGCTGTGGTGAGCTGCTTAACAAATTAACACTTTGTTAGAAGGGAAAAAGTGACCTTTCCAATCTCCTGCTAATATGAACTCCTTCTCTCACCCTGTCACAATATATATACTTACACACATACACATTTGATTCCTTCCTAGTTTAGCCCTTTTTAATATGTCATGGCCCTTTAATTCTAAAAAACAATAAATGTTAAAGGGACAGTCTACACCCACATTTTTATTGTTTAAAAAGATAGATAATCCCTTGTATTACCCATTCCCCAGTTTTACATAACCAATGCAGTTATATCAATATAATTTATACCTCTGTGATTGCCTTGTGTCTAAGTCTTTGCAGACTGCCTCCTTATTTCAGTTCTTTTGACAGACTAACATTTTAGCCACTCAGTACTGACTCCCAGGTAACTCCACGGGCCTGAGCATAATGTTTTCTATATGACACACATGAACTAACACCCTCTAGTTGTGAAAAAGTGTATACATGCATTTAGATAAAAGGCAGCCTTCAAGGGCTAAGAAATTTGCACATGAGACTCCTAGGTTTAGCTTTTAACAAAAAAAAAACAAGAAAACAAAGCAAAATTGATGATAAAAGTAAATTGGAAAGTTTTTTTTAAAAAATGACATGCCCTATCTTAATCATAAAAGTTTATTTTTTTTGCTAGACTGCCCCTTTAAGTCTGAATATAACTATTTCCATAGCATTATAATGGGTTTTGTAATGCAAATTAGCAAGCAATAATGAGTTGCTTCAGGTTTCAAACAGAGCTATATTTTAAAGCAGTATTTTTTATTGCGCTTGAGTGCAACACTTAGATCATCACAATGTGAGTGAAATGAACATGATTTCCCTTGGTTACAATTTTAAACAATATTATGTATTATTCTCTGCTCAATGTAGTGCTAAAGGTAATGCACCATGCACCACCTGTAATCCAGACATTTTTGTGTAAATGCTTTCACAGTTTTGACTTGTTTTCCTACAATTAACATGTATTTTGCTAGGGAATATTTTTATGGACTTAATCTAAGGTTTATTTAACTTTTTTTATTTAAATTTTTATTGATGTTTTGACATTTACATACAGACAAGTTAGAACAATCAAAATAAAGTATACAAGAAAAACATCAAAGCAATCAAGTTTAGCTCATATCAAAAGCAAAGAAACTAGAGACAAAGGGGGGTAGTTATCAACGTGTCAACTTTCCTGCCTTCACCGGCCCAATACGCCCGCCTAAGCTCGCCTACCATCGCCGCCGCGGACCTGAAAAAATTTGCCTAATTTATCAATAAATCTGTCAAAAAGCCGCGCACCAAGTACGGGGCGATGAGCAGCGGACTGTGATATTTATCACTCATCCGATCTCACTGCTCTTCAGCTTTTTGACAGCTTTATTGACAAGCTGTCACTAAGCACCCACACTAAACTGCACTGTTCTACCCCCTATACCGGCGCCACCGGAGCCCCCCACAACTCAATAAAGTTACTAACCCCTAAACCGCCGCTCCTAGACCCTGCCGCAACTCTTATAAATGTATTAACCCCTAAACCACCGCTCCTAGACCCCACCGCAACTCTTGTAAATGTATTAACCCCTAAACCGCCGCTCCCGGACACCGCCGCAACTCTTATAAATGTATTAACCCCTAAACCATTGCTCCTTGACCCCGCTGCAACTCTTATAAATGTATTAACCCCTAAACCACCGCTCCCGGACACCGCCACAACCTACATTATACCTAGTAACCCCTATCCTACCCCCTATACCACCGCCCTCTATAATAAAGTTATTAGCCCCTATCCTGCTGATCCCGCACCTCGCCGCAACTAAATAAATAGTTTAACCCCTAAACCGCCGCTCCCAGACGCCGCCACAACCTATAAACTTATTAACCCCTAATCTGCCCCCCCTACACCGTCGCCACCTATAATACATTTATTAACCCCTATCCTGCCCCCCCTACACCGCCGCCACTGTAATAAATTTATTAACCCCTAAACCTAAGTCTAACACTAACCCTAACACCCCCCCTAACTTAAATATTAATTAAATAAATCTAAATAATATTTCTATTATTAACTAAATTAATCCTATTTAAAACTAAATACTTACCTTTAAAATAAACCCTAATATAGCTACAATATAAATAATAATTACATTGTAGCTATCTTAGGATTTATTTTTATTTTACAGGTATCTTTCAATTTATTTTATTTAGGTACAATAGCTATTAAATAGTTATTAACTATTTAATAGCTACCTAGCTAAAATAAAGAGAAATTTACCTGTAAAATAAAAACTAACCTAAGTTACAATTACACCTAACACTACACTATCATTAAATAAATTATTCCTATTTAAAACTAAATACTTACCTGTAAAATAAACCCTAAGATAGCTACAATGTAATTAATAATTACATTGTAGATATTTTAGGATTATATTTATTTTACAGGTAACTTTGTATTTATTTTAGCTAGTTAGAATAGTTATTAAATAGTTATTAACTATTTAATAACTACCTAGCTAAAAGAAATACAAAATTACCTGTAAAATAAATCCTAACCTAAGTTACAATTAAACCTACCTTACCAGCCCTTAAAAGGGCCTTTTGTGGGGCATGCCCCAAAGAAAACTGCTCTTTTGCCTGTAAAATAAAAATACAACCCCCCCAACATTAAAACCCACCACCCACATACCCATAATCTAACCCAAACCCCCCTTAAAATAACCTAACACTACCCCCCTGAAGATCATCCTACCTTGAGTCGTCTTCACTCAGCCGAGCCACCAATGGAACCGAAGAGGAGATCCGGAGTGGCAGAAGTGATCCTCCAAGGGGCGCTGAAGAAGTCTTCCATCCGATGAAGTGGTCCTCCAGGCGGCGCTGAAGAAGTCTTCCATCCGGGCAATGTCATCTTCCAAGTGGGGTCTTCAATCTTCTTCTTCAGGATCCATCTTCATTCCGCCGACGCAGAACATCCTTCTTCCCCAACGGACTACCGATGAATGAAGGCTCCTTTAAGGGACGTCATCCAAGATGGCGTCCCTTCAATTCCGATTGGCTGATAGGATTCTATCAGCCAATCGGAATTAAGGTAGGAAAAATCTGATTGGCTGATTGAATCAGCCAATCAGATTGAAGTTCAATCCGATTGGCTGATCCAATCAGCCAATAAGATTGAGCTCGCATTCTATAGTCTATTCCGATCAGCCAATAGAATGCAAGCTCAATCTGATTGGCTGATTGGCTCAGCCAATCGGATTGAACTTCAATCTGGTTGGCTGATTCAATCAGCCAATCAGATTTTTCCTACCTTAATTCTGATTGGCTGATAGAATCCTATCAGCCAATCAGAATTGAAGGGACGCCATCTTGGATGACGTCCCTTAAAGGAGCCTTCATTCGTCGGTAGTCCGTCGGGCAAGAAGGATGTTCCGCGTCGGCGGAATGAAGATGGATCCTGAAGAAGAAGATTGATGACCCCGCTTGGAAGATGACATCACCTGGATGGAAGACTTCTTCAGCGCCGCCTGGAGGATCACTTCATCGGATGGAAGACTTCTTCAGCAACCCTTGGAGGATCACTTCTGCCGCTCCGGATCTCCTCTTCGGTTCCATCGGTGGCTCAGCTGAGTGAAGACGACTCAAGGTAGGATGATCTTCAGGGGGGTAGTGTTAGGTTATTTTAAGGGGGGTTTGGGTTACATTAGGGGTATGTGGGTGGTGGGTTTTAATGTTGGGGGGGTTGTATTTTTCTTTTACAGGCAAAAGAGCAGTTTTCTTTGGGGCATGCCCCACAAAAGGCCCTTTTAAGGGCTGGTAAGGTAAAAGAGCTTTGAACTTTTTTAATGTAGAATAGGGTAGGGAATTTTTTTATTTTGGGGGGCTTTGTTATTTTATTAGGGGGCTTAGATTAGGTGTAATTAGCTTAAAATTGTTGTAATATTTTTTAAATGTTTGTAACTTATTTTTTTTATTTTTTGTAACTTAGTTTTTTTTATTTTTTGTACTTTAGTTAGTTTATGTAATTGTATTTAATTGTAGTTATTTGTAGTTAATTTATTTAATTAATGTAATGATAGTGTAGTGTTAGGTTTAATTGTAACTTAGGTTAGGATTTATTTTACAGGTAATTTTGTATTTCTTTTAGCTAGGTAGTTATTAAATAGTTAATAACTATTTAATAACTATTCTAACTAGCTAAAATAAATACAAAGTTACCTGTAAAATAAATATAAATCCTAAAATAGCTACAATGTAATTATTATTTATATTGTAGCTATCTTAAGGTTTATTTTACAGGTAAGTGTTTAGTTTTAAATAGGAATAATTTATTTAATGATAGTGTAGTGTTAGGTGTAATTGTAACTTAGGTTAGTTTTTATTTTACAGGTAAATTTCTCTTTATTTTAGCTAGGTAGCTATTAAATAGTTAATAACTATTTAATAGCTATTGTACCTAGTTAAAATAAATTGAAAGTTACCTGTAAAATAAAAATAAATCCTAAGATAGCTACAATATAATTATTATTTATATTGTAGCTATATTAGGGTTTATTTTAAAGGTAAGTATTTAGTTTTAAATAGGATTAATTTAGTTAATAATAGAAATATTATTTAGATTTATTTAATTAATATTTAAGTTAGGGGGGGTTTAGGGTTAGTGTTAGACTTAGGTTTAGGGGTTAATAAATTTATTACAGTGGCGGCGGTGTAGGGGGGCAGGATAGGGGTTAATAAATGTATTATAGGTGGCGACGGTGTAGGGGGGGGCAGATTAGGGGTTAATAAGTTTAATATAGGTTGCGGCAGGGTCCGGGAGCGGCGGTTTAGGGATTAAACTATTTATTTAGTTGCGGCGAGGTGCGGGATCAGCAGGATAGGGGTTAATAACTCTATTATAGAGGGCGGCGGTATAGGTGGGGCAGGATAGGGGTTACTAGGTATAATGTAGGTTGCGGCGGTGTCCGGGAGCGGCGGTTTAGGGGTTAATACATTTATAAGAGTTGCGGTGGGGGCAGGGAGCGGCGGTTTAGGGGTTAATATGTATAGAGTAGCTTGCGGTGGGCTCCGGGAGCGGCGGTTTAAGGGTTAATACATATATTATAGTTGGGTGGGCTCTGGGAGTGGCGGTTTAGTGGTTAATACATATATTATAGTTGCGGCGGGGTCAGGGAGTGGCGGTTTAGGGGTTAACATGTTTATTATAGTGGCGTTGGGCTCCGGGAGCGGTGGTTTTGGGGGTAATACATTTATTTAGTTGCGGCGGTGTAGGGGGGACAGATTAGGGGTGTTTAGACACGGGTACATGTTAGGGTGTTAGGTGAAGACATTTCCCATAGGAATCAATAGGATGTCTGGCAGCAGCGAACATGAACTTTCACTATGGTCAGACTCCCATTGATTCCTATGGGATCCGCCGCCTCCAGGGCGGCGGATTGAAAACCAGGAATGCTGGGCCACAAAAATGTCGAGCGTACCTGATAGTTTTTTGATAACTAGCAATAGTAGTCAGATTGTGCCTCACTTGTGTGCGGAACATCTGGAGTGACGTAAGAATCGATCTGTGTCGGACTGAGTCCGGCATATCGAAGCTTACGTCCCAAAATTCTACTTTTGCCGGTATCTATTGCTTGATAACTAAGGCGAATCAGCCTCGCCACAAATACGCTGCGGAATTCCAGCGTATTTGAGGTTGATGACTTGATAACTACCCCCCACTGTAGTCAATTTATTAAGCAGCGGATGCTGCTTCAGAGCCCCATCGTTTCAGGTCCACCTGAAACGGAAGTTAAGAAGCAGCGGTCATAAGACCACTGCTCCTTAACTTTGCCGCCATCTTTTAAGTGGCGGACTGTAATCATCCTAATCTAATACGATCGGGATGATTGATGGCCCCTGCTAGTGACCAATTGGCTGCCAGTGAGCAGGGGTGGCATTGCAAAAGCATTTCCCCAGTATGCTGTCGGAATTTAGTGAGGTCGAGCGGACATGATTTGCTACCGCAAATTATGTCCGCTCGACCTTTGTTAAATCGACCCCAATGTCTGTTACTCTCTATAAGAACAAAACTCCTTTATCAATAAAGTAGAATATGGCCTTAATAATTATTTATATGTGAACACATATAAAAAAAATGAAAAAAATGTGCCATTAGATCTAAAAAAACCTTCTAAACTGTATAGAAGGCCATTATTGGACCTCTTGGATCTTCAATACTTAACAATTAAATTAATGTGAAGAAATACATGGTGAGAAATAGTTTGTTTTCCCCTTTTAATATATTATCGCCTAGATTACGAGTCTTGCGTTAGCCTTAAAAAGCAGCATTGAGAGGTCCCAATGCTGCTTTTTAACGCCCGCTGGTATTACGAGTCTGACAGGTACAGGTGTACCGCTCACATTTCTTCCGTGACTCAAGTTTACAGCAAATCCCCTTATGTAAATTGCGTATCCTATCTTTTTAATGGGATTTGCATAATGCTGGTATTACTAGTCTTGGAAGAAGTGAGTGGTAGACCCTCTCCTGTTAAGACTTCTACCGCATTTAAAAGTCAGTAGTTAAGAGTTTTATGGGCTAACGCCGGAACATAAAACTCTTAACTAAAGTGCTAAAAAGTACACTAACACCCATAAACTACCTATTAACCCCTAAACCGAGCCCCCCCCCACATCACAAACACTTAAATAAATATATTAACCCCTAATCTGCCGATCGGACATCACCGCCACTTTAATAAATATATTAACCCCTAAACCGCCGCACTCCCGCCTCACAAACACTTGTTATATTTTATTAACCCCTAATCTGCCACCCCCAACGTCGCCGCTACTATATTAAAGGTATTAACCCCTAAACCTAAGTCTAAACCTAACCCTAACCCCCCCCTAACTTAAATATAATTTAAAAAATCATCATAAAATTACTACAATTAAATAAATTATTCCTATTTAAAACTAAATACTTACCTATAAAATAAACCCTATGATAGCTACAATATAACTATTAGTTACATTGTAGCTAGCTTAGGGTTTATATTTATTTTACAGGCAACTTTGTATTTATTTTAACTAGGTACAATAGTTATTAATTAGTTATTAACTATTTAATAACTACCTAGTTAAAATAAATTAAAAAAATAAAGAATTTTAAACTAATTACACTTACTCTAATCCCCCTAATAAAATAAAAAAAAATAAAAAAAAAAAATTCCCTACCCTACACTAAATTACAAATAGCGCTTAAAAGGACCTTTTGTGGGGCATTGCCCCAAAGTAATCAGCTCTTTCACTTGTAAAAAAAAATACAATACCCCCTCAACATTAAAACCCACCATCCACACACCCAACCCTACTCTAAACTCCACCCAATTCCCCCTTTATAAAACCTAACACTACCCCCCTGAAGATCTCCCTGCCTTGAGCCTTCTTCACCCAGCCCGGCACAAGTGGATCTCCAGAGGGACAGAAGTCTTCATCCGATCCGGGCAGAAGAGGTCCTAAAAGCGGCAGAAGTCTTCATCCAGGCGGCCTCTTCTATCTTCATCCATCCGGAGCTGAGCGGATCCATCTTCAATCCTGCCAACGTGGAGCCATCCTCTTCCATCGATGTCCTAACGAAGAATGAAGGTTCCTTTAAATGACATCATGCAAGATGGCATCCCTTGAATTCTAATTTGCTGATATGATTCTATCAGCCAATCAGAATTAAGGTAGGAAAAATCCTATTGGCTGATCCAATCAGCCAATAGGATTGAGCTCTCATTCTATTGGCTGATTGGATCAGCCAATAGAGTGCGAGCTCAATCCTATTGGCTGATACAATCAGCAAATAGGATTGAACTTCAATCCTATTGGCTGATTGGATCAGACAATAGGATTTTTCCTACCTTAATTCCAATTGGCTGATAGAATCCTATCAGCCAATCGGAATTCAAGGGACGCCATCTTGGATGACGTCACTTAAAGGAACCTTCATTCTTCGCTAGGACATCGATGGAAGAGGATGTCTCTGCGTCAGCTGGATTGAAGATGGATCCGCTCTGCTCCGGATGGATGAAGATAGAAGATGCCGCCTGGATGAAGACTTCTGCCGCTTGGAGGACCTCTTCTGCCCGGATCGGATGAAGACTTCTGCCCCTCTAGAGGTCCACTTGTGCCCGGCTGGGTGAAGACAGCTCAAGGTAGGGGGATCTTCAGGGGGGTAGTGTTAGGTTTTTTTAAGGGGGGATTGGGTGGGTTTTAGAGTAGGGGTGGGTGGTGGGTTTTAATGTTGGGGGGTATTGTATTTTTTTTATACAGGTGAAAGAGCTGATTACTTTGGGGCAATGCCCCGCAAAAGGCCCTTTTAAGGGCTATTTGTAATTTAGTGTAGAGTAGGGAATTTTATTATTTTGGGGGGCTTTTTTATTTTATTAGGGGGATTAGATTAGGTGTAATTAGTTTAAAAATTTTGTAATTCTTTTTTTTTTCCTGTAATTTAGTGTTTTTTTTTTCATAATTTAGTTTATTTAATTTAATTGTAATTAATTGTAGGTAGTTTAGGTAATTAGTTTAATGATAGTGTAGTGTTAGGTGTAATTGTAATTTAGGTTAGGATTTATTTTACAGGTATATTTGTCTTTATTTTAACTAGGTAGTTATTAAATAGTTAATAACTATTTAATAACTATTGCACCTAGTTAAAATAAATACAAAGTTGCTTGTAAAATAAATATAAACCCTAAGCTAGCTACAATGTAACTAATAGTTATATTGTAGCTATCGTAGGGTTTATTTTATAGGTATTTAGCTTTAAATAGGAATAATTTATTTAATTGTAGTAATTTTATGATGATTTTTTAAATTATATTTAAGTTAGGGGGGTTAGGGTTAGGTTTAGACTTAGGTTTAGGGGTTTATACCTTTAATATAGTAGCGGCGACGTTGGGGGGGGGCAGATTAGGGGTTAATATACGTAAGTAGGTGTCGGTGATGTTAGGGACGGCAGATTAGGGATTAATAAAATTTAACAAGTGTTTGCAAGGCAGGAGTGCGGCGGTTTAGGGGTTAATATATTTATTTAAGTGGCGGTGATGTCCGATCGGCAGATTAGGGGTTAATATATTTATTTAAGTGTTTGCGATGTGGGGGGGGGGGCTCGGTTTAGGGGTTAATAGGTAGTTTATGGGTGTTAGTGTACTTTTTATCACTTTAGTTAAGAGTTTTATGTTCCGGCGTTAGCCCATAAAACTCTTAAATACTGACTTTTAAATGCGTTAGAAGTCTTAACAGGAGAGGGTCTACCGCTCACTTCTTCCAAGACTAGTAATACCAGTGTTAGGCAAATCCCATTAAAAAGATAGGATACGCAATTTACGTAAGGGGATTTGCGGTAAACTTGAGTCGCGGAAGAAAAGTGAGCGGTACACCTGTACCTGTCAGACTCGTAATACCAGCGGGCGTTAAAAAGCAGCATTAGGACCTCTCAACGCTGCTTTTTAAGGCTAACGCAAGACTCGTAATCTAGGCGATAATATATTAAAAGGGGAAAACAAACTATTTCTCACCATGTATTTCTTCACATTAATTTAATTGTTAAGTATTGAAGATCCAAGAGGTCCAATAATGGCCTTATATACAGTTTAGAAGGTTTTTTAGATCTAATGGCACATTTTTTTTATTTTAATAATATTAATAATAACTATTTGATTATTATACCTAGTTAAATTAAATACAAAGTTGCCTGTAAAATAAATATAAATCCTAAACTAGCTACAATGTAACTATTAGTTATATTGTAGCTAGCTTAGGGTTTATTTTATTGGTAAGTATTTAATTTTAAATAGGATTAATTTATTTAATGATGATAAATTTATTTAGTTTAATTTAAATTATATTTAAGTTAGAGGGTTGTTAGGGTTAGACTTAGGTTTAGGGGTTAGTAAATTTATAATAGTGGCGGTGACATTTGCTGCGGCAGATTAGGGGTTAATAAATTTAATATAGTTGCGGCAACATTGGGGGGGCAGATTAGGGGTTAATAAATATAATGTAGGTGTCGGCGATGTTGGGGGCAGTAGATTTGGGGTTCATAAGTATAATGTAGGTGGCGGCGATGTCCGGAGCGGCATATTAGGGGTTAATAATATAATGTAGGTGTCAGCGATAGCGGGGGTGGCAGATTAGGGGTTAATAAGTGTAAGATTATGGGTGTTTAGACTCGGGGTTCATGTTAGGGTGTTAGGTGCAGACATAGAATTAATTTCCCCATCTGAAACAATGGGGCTGCGTTAGGAGCTGAACGCTGCTTTTTGCAGGTGTTAGGTTTTTTTCAGCCAGCTCAGCCCCATTGTTTCCTATGGAGAAATCGTGCAGGAGCACATTTAGCAAACTCACCGCTGACTTAAGCAACGCTGGTATTGAGGTGAGATGTGGAGCTAAATTCTGCTCTACGCTCACCTTTTTGCGGCTAACGCCAGGTTTAAAAAGACCTGTAATACCAGCGTTGTCTTAAGGGAGCGGTGGGAATCTATGCCATTCTGATATGTGATATTCTCCATATTAAAAAGTCATATAAAACAGTATTTTTTGTCAGTTTGAACATTTGTAGTCATCATTTCTAAAAGAGGAATTTGGAGGAGTTGTGGGATACTGCAGAGTATTTAAACGTGAAATCTTGCTTAGTTTATAATTTTGAATAAATACACAGGAAACTGGATTTTTAACAGTGAAAATAACAAAAAAAAATTAAACAGCATAACCTAGGTCAGCTTATGAGTAAACTATTATTCGATTGGATAAATAAATGTTTTATTCCTTGTATACATTTTTTGGGATATCTAAGTAATTTACGGCTCCATTTTAGTACCAGGTTTCCATTGAAATATTTTGCGGATAGCGTGCAGTTGCTCTTTTCGTGTAGCTGTAAGTTAACGTTGTGTTAACGCTTCCATCTGATGTCGGATTTCTTGAAAATCAATTAGTTGCTAAGGTAACCCGACCTTACACTATAGAATTTACGTTTAACGTCCGTGCTCCTTACCGGTGATCACCTCTCAAGAAAAATAAAGAAACACTTATCCATATTTTTAATAATCAAATACTATTTTCTAATATAATTATATTTAACACTTCATAAATATAAGTACTATTTATTGCTGCCCTAGGCATAGGTCTAGTTTGCATTCTGTAGATATGTTCTTGCATATATTATTATATTTAAATATATACTGATATTTCTATTAGAATATAAGTTCAACTATTTCTATACATGAGACAACAATAAATATTACTTATAACAATTTATTTCTACATTAAAACACTTGCATTATTTGCAAGTTTTATAATTTCAATAGAAAATAGGTCTCAAAAAGCACAATTTTCCTCTTTTACACCTAGTTGAGCTGGGGGTAATATTTCTCAATGTATCGACAGCCTCCGACAGTGTATTAACGGTTAGCGCTTTCATTGGAAACCTGGTATAATTTATCGATTAACGGCTTCTATTACTTTCTATGGGACGCGAAGATCTTTTCGGCAGCCGAAGTCCGGCTGCCGATATTGAGGTATAACGCGCCATTGGAAACAGTCGATAAACGATATTGCTTCCGACAGCATATTTATCGCTTTGCGAGTGCACGCAAACTGAATTACGACTCAATGGAAGCGAGGCCTAAGTAATTAATTTTGGTGCAATGCTTTTTGCTGAAATAATGCATCGCTTTGTACTTATTATTTGGGCAATACTATTAAACATTTATATCCTTTGCATCCTTTGCATTATATGTAATTTATTTAAATTCCTGGAAGCTTTGTAAAAGTTGGATAAATCTGTAAACCTGTAAACAATTTAGTATAAGCAATAATATGAAAAAAACAATTATTGTTTAAAATAGCACCTGAGATAAGTAAGAAATCTGTAGAACTGTCCTCGTATATGTACAGATTATATCAATATCAATGTTTAATTTATCCCTGGAGTAATAAATTATTAATAATATTTCCCAATGTTAATGGAGTGTCATTATAATGTATTGCAGTAAAATGAGGTCATGTACAGTAAAGTGCAGAGATGCTGCCAAAAAGCAATGATATAATTTTAGAGTCATGACATTGACATTAAAAAGTTTTAAGGTAAATTGAATATTTGTTAATTTATTATAAAATCAGTTATCGCAAATTAAATCTTGTTATAGCATTAATTGGTATGAAATGTAGGGGGAATAGCAATAAATACAATTTACATAAAGTGTAATTTCCATTAAATTAACTATGTATCTTGTAAAGTAAATAGTGTGTTTAGGACTATCCATATTTCCCAATGATTTTGAATGTTCATATTGATATCTTGCTATAGTAATCTGATCTAGGGCTATAACTAGCACCCCAAACTAAATTACATAGTAACTGATAAATCCTTGTTATACTATAAGAAAAAGCCAGATAATAAAAGATGTACATGAATTTAATTTTCATGTACCTACTTTTACAAACTGTAATTTATATACAAAATGTTCACTTTCAGACTGATCTTGCTTTATGTCGTAGCTCTCACCAGAGTTACTGTCCCTGTTACAAGCATCCCCCTTTCTAACAATCCTGGGCTTTTGCAGGTTAAAGAAATACTTAGAGCATTAATCAGAATAGGACTGGCAGAGGATAACCAGCAAAGGGTTACTACAAATTCAACCAGGAAAAACACCCCAAAGAAGGAGTATTTATATGTAGTCAATGTCAGGTTCCAGATCAGGATATTAGGTACAAAAGCAGCAGGCAAAAGACTTAGTCAAAAACTTGCAGGAAGTCAGATCAAATCAGTCATAAGTGGTAAAATATCAAGAGGAAGTAATCATGGTAAATAAACAGGCAAAACCTTAAAACTTCAGAGATGAGGCAAAAATAAGAGCAACCCCAAAAGAGTGGTAAAAAACAAAGCCAGGTCAGAATACAACAAACAGCAAAATGTAGCAGCACACCCTGAGCAGGGATGGGCGAATGTTTCGCAACATTCAAAAATGAAATGAATTTTAACACATTCGTTTGTTCGAATCAAATTTCCAATGTTTACATAACATTCTAACATTAGATTTTCGAATGTTCGGTTTCGAATTTTACGATTACATTCGAAAATATTTATTTAGAAAAATTTGAATTTATATATGTAATAGTATTTCTAATGCTTTCTTTAAATGTAATATTCAAATTATGCAATATTCAAATTCGAAAAATTCGAATTTATATATTTGTAATAGTATTTCTATAATGCTTTCCTTAAATGTAATTTTTGAATTATGCAATATTCAAATTCAAAAAATTCGATTTTATATGTTTGCAATAGTATTTCTAATGCTTTCTTTAAATGTAATATTCGAATTATGCAATATTTTATATAGAAACATTCGAAATTATATATTTGTATCTATTATGTATCAATTTACTAGATTCCCTACCAGATGAACTATTGAACTTCTGAATAGTATTTGTTAAATAGAATGTTAAATTCGAAATTTTGAATGTGGACATTCGATCTAATTATAAACATTCGAATTCGAAAGTGACATTCGAAAACTGTAAATAGCATTCGATTATAGAATTTTTAAGAATATTCGTTCGTATCAACATTCAGATTTGTAATTTGAATTTCAGTAATAACATTCATTCTAACATTCAAATTCGGAAATTTACACATTCGCCCATCCCTAACCTTGAGTAGAAGGCTCTATAAATGTGCAAGGCCTGCATGATAATGACCTGCAGCAGCAGATAGGTGGAGCTACAGAAAAGGAAAATACAAGGTAACCAAAATGACAAGCTGGTATCACAAAATCCAAAGTGACACACTTGCAGTGCAACAGCTCAGCTTCAGACCCTGGTTTAGTTCCAGGGTGAGACATTACCATGGGAACCTGCCTAAACTATATTTAAAGGGACAGTCAACACCAGAATTTTTGTTGTTTTAAAAGATAGATATTTATTATCTATTGACTTGCGTTTTAGCCAATTAGTGCAGTGTCTGCCACAATCCAAGGGCGTGATCACAATGTTATCTATATAGTTTACATGAACTAGCTCTCCCCTGTTGTGAAAAGCAAATAAAAAAGCATGTGATAAGAAGCGGCCTTCAAGGGCTCAGAAATTAGCATATGAGCCTTCCTAGGTTTAGCTTTCAACTAAGAATACCAAGAGAACAAAGCAAAATTGGTGATAAAAGTAAATTGGGAAGTTGTTTAAAATTATATGCCCTATCTGAATCATGAAAGTTTATTTTGGACTTGACTGTCCGTTTAAGGGTTCCGGGGCATGAGAGCTTTGCTAAGGTGAAAGTTGTTAGGAGGTTTAATGGGATATTTTTTTTTTTTTATAAATATTTTTATTGAGGATTAAACATAGACATACAGACATTTCTTTGTAAGATAGCTAAAACAAACAGGCAGTATGTTCCATAGAAATGAAGTAACATATAAGCAGATAGGTACATATAACTGACATAAAATAAAATACAATATTGCAGCCCACTACCTAAGTGGTACCTGTAGAATAGAATAAAAGGAAGACATATCAAACGCTAATCCTCAGTTTTTCACCTCCTTACTACAAGCAAGGCCACTTTTGGGCCTCCAACACATCTATAATACAAAATAAGAGGGAGGAAATTTTAATATAAGGACCCTTTTTGACCTTTTGACATATACAGCAAATATAGTATGTATAACCATCAAATATAAAGGGAGGGTGAAATTATGGAAACAAAGCTGAAAAACATATAGATATGAAAAGAAAAAACATTTGGTGGTATAAGAACAGTTATCTCTTGGTTCAAAACTTGGAATATGCAGGAGTATTATCCTGCACGATGAATACAGGATATAAGCTATGGCAGCATATTAATCTAGAGTAGAAACGTTCATATTGTCACATAGTACTGATATATTCTCATCAACTGAAATAAGATAACCAAGTTGGTCATTGAAATATTCTTGCATTATGAATCTCTTTCCACCTATATTAATCCATATAGATACTTGCTTCTTAAAAATAAAACACGTGAATAAAAATTAAAGGGAAAGGTTCGTTGGAATCTGTGTTCCTTTGTTTATCAAATAAACAAGAATTTGGGGGGGGCGGAGCTGACTTCAAGGGAGCTATAACTAAGGGAGGGTAAAAATATTGAAAGTAGATGGAGGCCGATGTACCATATTTTTCTCTAATCCTAGTAGAAATATATGTAAGCAGATGTAAGCCGTTCAGAGGCCTTAATAAAACTAAGTTAGGGACTCTATCTGCATATAATTATGAACAGAACTAGTAGACCACTCAACTATAGTATGTGACCATCCAGACCTAAGAGTGATGTCTTGACATACATATTAGGATTTGTATTTATGCACATAAGGTTCAATAATTTAACACCCTGTATATAGATCCTCTAGGGATGGTATACAAGTAGTAGAGATGAGAATACAGTTATCTAGTGACAAAAAATAAAAATAAAAAAAAATAAAAAAAATTCTCTTTCTCTCTCTTTTGTTTATGTGGGTTAAGTACCATGTCTCTCCAAAAGCTAGAAAACAAATATAACATATAGCCGTAGGTGCCAGCTCAATTCAGAAGGCTAAACAATGGGGAATATTGTCACTTTTCAAAAAATGCAAAACAGCTATTGATTAACTTCAGTTCAGTAATAAAACACACTACCTGAGCATGGGCCCTATACCCAAGCAGCATGCTGGTAACAATGCATAGGTATTGTTTAACATAAATCATCTAGTATACTGGCACCGGTTAGAGTTATGTAACTTAGGGCTGAGTGGTGCCAGATATAAAAAACAATAAAGCAGTGCAAGAGACATCACATTACATTGCAGTAAAGAGAAATAGTTTGCCTTCCCCCTAACGTTGATTAACCCTCAATGAGCATGTAAAGGATTGCACTGCTGATGCAAAGGATTGCACTGCTGATACAAAGGTTCCTTAATCTGTTTTCTGCCTTAGAGTTGCAGTGTAAGAGACAGTATAAGGGACTCAAATGTATTTACCACCCAACTTCCTAACTTAGTGCTAACAGAGCAATTTGAACGAGAAATATGAACTGCGTACATATTATAAATTAATTAACAAAACTAAATTCAAGATGCTACTTAACATTTTTAGAGGTCTAAAACAAAAAGAGTATCTATAGTATGCCCACAGAACAGTCTCAGGTCTGGACTCAGCAGCCTACCCCACACCAGCCCGTCTGCTGGTTTGTATTAGGATAGTGGTAGCGAGTAAACTGTCCTTTTCTAAGTCCAAAGAGATGGAGCCAGCAGGTGCCCTGATCTGAAATGTCTCTCTCACCCGACTGTAGTACAACTCATCCGGTCGGCTGTTATTGCCGCGGTGTGATTTCCATATGCGGACAGCAATATTCTGTGGCCACATGAAGACTCCGGATCCGGTGTCCTCCCTCTCCGGGAACTCCATTGAGCTAAGTAAGTCCACCAAAGTTGCACAGGGCCAGACATCTGTTCCTTCTCTATACTGTTGCGTGAGAAGTGGAAGAGCCGCTCTCCCTTGCCAAACCGAATCAATCTGCATCACCATCTTCACTGAGCCTTTGAGTGTAGCTCCCGGTTCAAGTGCAAAAGTAGGTATCATGGTGACACATCTAGTGGCGAATGGTGTCTCTGCCATGGCGACCTGAAAATATGGATCCAGCTGAAAAGCCATATCCTGATCCCAGTCACCTCCCGATACTCTGCCACAGATTCCTGCAGTTAGCCTCCGAGCAATAGGCAGGTTTGCTTTTCATCACAGGACTACAAGTGACTGCCCTTATAGTCGTCATGCTGGGTTCTGTGATGTTAGTGTCGCCATGAGGACTAAGTCCCGATTCACAGTAGTTCCTTCCGACCTTCAGTGGTCGAACGCCATCTTGAAATCCACGTGGTGTAGCTAGGATTAGAAAACCTTGAGTGACTGATGCTTTAAGTTCAGATAGAAAATCTTCAAATAATACATTGATTTCATTTTCTAGTGAATACATTTCAAAATAGAACTCCTTGCTGTATGTATAGCTAAATCCCTCGCAAATCCGGTTATCTGTATACAAGTATGTGCGATCTGCACAGAAATCTCAGAGTTAACTGAACAACATAGGCAAGCGACACACTCTAGGAAGGTTTTTCCGTGATCCTCTGAAGCTGCGTGTATAAATGACAATTTGAGTTTTGTAGTTGTCTAATAAAAACTGTAAAATATTGTTAACATCTATATAAGGATCAGGAGCTTCTCTAAAATGCGTCCTGCCGGTTCAGCTCTTCGCTCCGCCCCCTCTAATGGGATATTTTTAAGAATCAGGCAAGCTGGCTCTAATCAGTATAGGAAAGTAAATTTCCCTAATAACTTTGATCTTGACATCTATACTGTACTCAGAGCACACACATTTAGTGTTAGTGAAGAACTGTTTTAAAACCTCAGTTCATATTTCCCCCTCAGATATACCTATGAAATGAGGATAGAGCAATGTATATCTAAAAACAATGCCTATAAAAAAATATAGATAGATTTAAAGGGACATTTAAATGAAAATATTACATGCATTTTGCATTACTGAGACTAGCTGTGCATTTTTAGCTTATTTAGGATGCCATTTAACAGCACAAATGATTGTCTTATATTTTCTTGGTCTTTTCACCAAGCTATAAAATTATAATGTTTATTTTTAATGTTTGACAGCTTACTATTTTAAAATTGTGTGAATAAATCGCATTTTTATCTATTTAAATTAGCTTCTTTCTAATTTTATTATAACCCCAAATGTAATTTTTCAGTCTTTGTATTCTTTATTATTGTTTGCAGTGTGACTAATATTTGTTGTGAGCTGTCTTGATATTTTTTTTTTATTCTCCATTGGTAGGCAATATAAAAATAGTTTGCATTAGTAATGTACGTGCATTGGTTTTTAAAAATAGTGTAGATTGAGAAGCCTTTCCTTGTAAGTTTTATATAGTTATTGCCTTCTAGTCACATTTCCCAGAACCTATCTGTCTAAATGTATTTTATGGCATTTGATTGGATTTGAATATAAAAGAACATAGTATTGTCCTGTTAGCGGTAGAGGATATATTTATAAAACCATTAAAACTATGGCTTAAAGGGACACTGTACCCAAAATGTTTCTCTCGTGATTCAGATTGAGCATGAAATTTTAAGCAACTTTCTAATTTACTCCTATTATCAAATCTTCTTCATTCTCTTGGTATCTTTATTTAAAATGCAAGAATGTAAGTTTAGATGCCGGCCCATTTTGGTGAACAACCTGGGTTGTCCTTGCTGATTGGTGGATAAATTCATCCACCAATAAAAAAGTGCTGTCCAGAGTACTGAAACCAAAAAAAAGCTTAGATGCCTTCTTTTTCAAATAATGATAGCAAGAGAACAAAGAAAAATTGATAATAGGAGTAAATTAGAAAGTTGCTTAAAATTGCATGCTCTATCTGAATTACAAAAGAAAAAATTTGGGTTCAGTGTCCCTTTAATTACAATAGCTTAACCATACCTACCATAACATGTGGTCATTTACTTCAAATTATGAACAGATCATAACTACTATAAATGTAGAATAGAAAATCAAAGAGAGTGCTTCAATTCTATTAGTCCTTAGTATGGAATATATGTATATCTTAATTTTACACTCACAATTAGGGGCCAAATTATCATGCTGTGAATGCAGCAGTTTCTGTGTGAGTCATTAGGCTCACCGGAAACATAAGTTAAGAAGCAGCGGTCTTAAGAACGCTGCTCCTTAACTTATCCGCCATTTCTGAGGTGGCGGACAGAAATCATCCCAATCTGATACGTTCGGGAAAATTGACACCCCCTGCTAGCAGACGATTGGCCGATAATTTGCTGAGGTGGCATTGACTAGAAATGCTTGTGCAATATTAACTGCCGACAGCGTATGCTGTCGATATTTAGTGATGTCCCCGCATCATAATAAACCGGCTTCTTGGTGTGGTGTATCAGAAGATATTTATACTAATATTTCAAAATACAATGATCGTTGGTGTATCAAACTATATGTCATATAAGCAACAAAAGTTTAAATTAATACATTTATGAAGCGGCTATCATAGAAACGATTGAGAAATATTTTATGTATATATTCCTTTAAAAAGGGGAAAATATAAGACAGCGCTAATAAATAAATCAATTACTCAGTAAAATGTATATGTTAAAATTTAATAAAAAACACATATATAAGTGTATTCACATATGAAAAAACATGACATAAAATAAGTGACAAGTACTAATATAGAAATGATACTTGAACTGAAGGTGTCACAATGTTATCGCTGGAATCACGGTCAACAGTTGGTAACTAATCCAGAAAGATCCATGTTTGTTTGGATTATCGGGCCATTATCCTGTTCTCTTGGTTGCATTTTATTTGTTACCAACTATGGATCATGATTCTTATGTTTTCCCTTTTTTAAAGGGATATATCATAAACATACTATAATATAAATATGTGTTCTAACTGTCAAACAAAATATAATAAATAACTTAGGAACTCTTAATATGTTCTTACGCCATGAACTATAAGGGACAAGGATCATATTTCAAATTTAGATAGAAAAGATAAATACATTAGCTTTAACCAAGTTACAGTGATGGTAAAATATCAGCTAGATTACGAGTTTTGCGTTATGAGTGAAAAAGCAGCGTTATGATTCATAATGCTGCTTTTTCCCTAACACTGCTATTACAAGTCTTGTAGGCATAGGTGTACCGCACACCTTTTTGGCCATCACACAACGTCAGTACCGCAACTTTTTCAATGGGACTCCCATAGTGCCACTATTACGAGTTTGCCTTGGAGACCAAAAAAAAAAAAAAGCCCTATACTGACAAGATCCGTACCGCCATCTAGAGTCAGTAGTTATGAGTTTTACATTACAAAGCTGTAGCATAAAACTCATAACTAAAGTGTTAAAAAGTACAAAAAAACACCCATAAACTGCCAATTAACCCCTAAACCGAGGCTCTCCCGCATTGCAAACACTATAATAAATGTGTTAACCCTTAATCTGCCACTCCGGACCTCGCCGCCATTATTAATATTTATTAACCAGTATTCTGCCACTCCCCGACATCGTTGCCACTATAATAAACTTATTAATCCCTAAACCGCCACCCTCCCGCATTGCAGAGGAAAGACCAATGGCACTACTAGTTATAAAGATTTTGTAAAAAAATCAATTCTAAGCTTTGTAAATGCAAAGTCAATAAGTTAGTGTTGCTGTGTATTAATAGTGATGTCGCGAATAGTTCGCCGGCGAATAGTTCCCGGCGAACATAGCATGTTCGCGTTCGCCGCGGCGGGCGAACATATGCGATGTTCGATCCGCCCCCTATTCGTCATCATTGAGTAATACTTTGACCCTCTACCTCACAGTCAGAAGACACATTCCAGCCAATCAGCAGCAGACACTCCCTCCCAGACCCTCCTACCTCATGGACAGCATCCATTCATTTGGAAGCTGTATTCTTAGTGAGAGGAGGGACAGTGTAGCTGCTGCTGATTTAATAGGGACATTGATATCTAGGCTAGTGTATTCAGTGTCCATTACAGTCCTGAAGGACTTATCTGATCTCTGCTGTAAGGACAGCACCCCAAAAAGCCCTTTTTAGGGCTAGAACATCAGTCTTTTTTTTCTGTGTAATCTAATTGCAGTTGCCTGCCTGCCAAGCTACTTGCCCAGTGCCACCACTCATATCTGGTGTAACAGTAGTGTAAATTATAAAAAAAAAAACTTTTTTGACTGTGAAACATCAGTCTGCTAGTGTAATCTAATTGCAGTTGCCTGCCTGCCAGCATGTGTGTCAGGTCCACTTGCCCAGTGCCACCACTCATATCTGGTGTAACAGTAGTGTAAATTTAAAAAAAAAAAACTTTTTTCACTGTGAAACATCAGTCTGTTAGTGTAATCTAATTGCAGTTGCCTGCCTGCCAGCGTGTGTGCCAGGTCCACTTGCCCAATGCCACCACTCATATCTGGTGTAACAGTAGTGTAAATTAAAAAAAACAAAAACTTTTTTGACTGTGAAACATCAGTCTGCTAGTGTAATCTAATTGCAGTTGCCTGCCTGCCAGCGTGTGTTCCAGGCCCACTTGCCCAGTGCCACCACTCATATCTGGTGTAACAGTAGTGTAAATTTAAAAAAAAAAAAAAAACTTTTTTGACTGTGAAACATCAGTCTGCTAGTGTAATCTAATTGCAGTTGCCTGCCTGCCAACGTGTGTGCCAGGCTCACAGCGTATACTGTGCCCACTTGCCCAGTGTCACCACTCATATATGGTGTAACAGTAGTGTAAACTTTTAAAAAAAAAAAACTTTTTTGACTGTGAAACATCAGTCTGCTTGTGTAATCTAATTGCAGTTGCCTGCCTGCCAGCATGTGTGCCAGGCTCACAGTGCATACTGTGCCCACTTGCCCAGTGCCACCACTCATATCTTGTTTAATAGTAGAGTAAGTGTACATTTAAAAAAATAAAAACTTTTTGGACTGTGAAACATCAGTCTGCTTTTTTGTGTCAGACTCACAGCGTATACTGTGCCCACTTGCCCAGTGCCACCACTCCTATCTTGTTTAATAGTAGTGTAAGTGTACATTTAAAAAAATAAAAAATTTTGGACTGTGAAACATCAGTCTGCTTTTTTGTGTCAGGCTCACAGCATATACTGTGCCCACTTGCCCAGTGCCACCACTCATATCTTGTTTAATAGTAGTGTAAGTGTACATTTAAAAAAAAAAAAGTTTTTGGACTATGAAACATCAGTCTGCTTTTTTTGTGTCAGGCTCACAGCGTATACTGTGCCCACTTGCCCAGTGCCACCACTCATATCTTGTTTAATAGTAGTGTAAGTGTACATTTAAAAAAATAAAAACTTTTTGGACTGTGAAACATCAGTCTGCTTTTTTGTGTCAGGCTCACAGCGTATACTGTGCCCACTTGCCAGTGGCACCACTCATATCTTGTTTAATAGTAGTGTAAGTGTACATTTAAAAAAAAATGACAGGCAGAGGCAGGCCAACCCGCAGGTGCCGTCGTGGTCGTGGTGCTGTGATTCCCTTTGCCCTAGAATAATGCCCAGTGTTCAGAGGCCACGTACCATGAACTCGAAAAGTTCTGAGGACATAGTTGACTTTTTAACACAGGACACCCAATCTTCTATAGCTTCCGCTCCGAACCTTGACGCACCATCCTCCTCCAGCTTATCTTCGGGCAGCACCTCTCAAGTTACCACTCGACCACCTGCCGCCACCACCAACACTAGCACCACTGCCGCTTCACTTGATCTGTCAGAGGAGTTATTTACACATCAGTTGGTAGAAATGAGTGATGCGCAACCATTATTGCCAGAGGATGTAGATGCTATTGGTTGCTGTGATTTTTCTGTATACATCAGTGTTTATTGTTCCATCTACGTTCTTATTTATTCACAGATCTAGAAATGTTATGTTAGTATGACTTGCTTCATACGTGAGCTTGATATTTAAATCATTTTTATTCAATTTAACCTGTAATAAATCTAATTCCTCTTTAGTTCCTTCCCATAGGAACAGCACGTCGTCTATATATCGAATCCACATAGGTATGTGTGACATGTGCTGAGAATTTGTGTCAGAAAAGACAATTTGTTGTTCCCACCAGCCTAAAAATAGGTTGACGTAGGTAGGTGCACACGCCGTGCCCATTGCCATTCCTCTGACTTGAAGGTAAAACCCATGATTGAAAGTAAAAAAGTTGTGATGAAGTACAAAGCTAAGAAGCTGAAGAATAAATTCATCATGAGAGGTATCTTGCATAGATCCCATTGTTAGAAAACTGCTGACAGCTTTGAGTCCCAAAGCATGACTGATGTTTGTATATATATTGTTAACATGTAGGTTATCCAGTTGTTTTAGTATATCCAGTGTGACTTTGACATACAAAGGGAGTTGAGATAAATATTCTCTTAATCTATAATCTACATATTTGCTGGCTTTTTCTGTTAGGCAATTTATCCCTGAGACGATCGGGCGGCCCGGTGGATGGTGTTGATTCTTATGTATCTTAGGGATCATGTAGAATGTTGCCGTAGTTGGATTTACTATTTTGAGGAATTTATACTCTTTGGTTGATATTATGCAGTCTTACTTGGCTGTTTCTATCATAAGCATGTATTTTTGAAGATACACCTGTGAAGGATTGAAGTTTAATTTTTTATAACAAGTTGTATCTCGAAGTTGTTTTTCAGCTTCTTGCAAGTACATATCAACCGGCCAAATAACCACATTACCACCCTTGTCAGAGTTCCTTATGATTACATCCTCCCAGGTTTTTATATCACATAAGGCTTGTTGTTCTTTATATGAAAGATTATAATTCGTATAATTGATATCCAAATTAATAATCTGGTTACACACCAGCTTATTGAATACTTCAAGGAAATGGTTCTTACTTGTTTTTGGCATGAACTGGGATTTATTTCTAATCTTATCTCTCCAAGTAGATGTTTGTGGAGATTCATTATCCCTTAGAAGATTTTGCATTATTTCTAAGGTGGTTAGTTCATCTTCTGTCCATGCAGAATTATATCCATTTCTTGTGAATTATCAGTATTCCTAGCATTGTATAGTCTCTTTAATGCTAGTTTTCTTAAGTAAAGTTGAACATCTTTGATCATTTCAAATGTATCACTCTTTGGAGTTGGACAGAATGATAAACCTTTAGATAATACTTTCATGTGTTCTTCTGATAGTAGTTTCTTAGAAAGATTGATAATTCTCATTTTTCATACTTATCTGAGAGAAGGGACTCGGATCTCGTTTGTACAGTTTCCAATTGTTTCTCTCTGATTTGTTTTGAGTATTGGCTTTGTTCTTCATTTGTCTTTTGGGTTTTCCCCCTGCCTCTTCTTGTGTGCTGCTGGAGAAGAGGCACTTTCTCCTAAAAAATCCTTCCTTTTTCTGCGTGTGATTCTTTCAGAATTAGTAGTAGCAGATGTTGATGCTTCTGTTTCAGACTCTGAGTTGTCTGTTTCTTCAATGTCCGTATCAGATATGTCACTTTCTACTATATTAACATGTGACGGTTTCTCTCTGTTATTTGTATTATTTCTTTTCCATTTCTACATTTTTTTGTTGCCATAGTCATTTAAAGATTCACATTTTTTCAATTTTTCATTAAGATCTTTGATTTGGGTCTATAGCAGGTCATATTAAGACTTATCGTGTTTTAAAAGTATTTTCATGAGTTTTTTCTGAACATTGAGATAGAGCCTCTTCCCATTCTGCACTTAATGAAGGATTTCTGAATTTGAAATATGGGAACAATTGTACTCTTAAGCCCCGGTGGATCATATGTAATTCTAAATATTTTTCAAATAAGTGGTAATTCCATCAGAGTTTGTCCTGTTTGTGCATTAGTTTTGTGGATTTCTTTTAATGTGTAATTCATTCTGTCATTTATATTAGTGTTGGAATTATTAGGATATTGAAAAACCTTGTTGAGGTATGCTTTTCATTTTTGTTGGTGTGAACATCTATTTTGCTCCCATTTGGTAGCCATATTAATAAAAATTATATTTATCCAGAATATAACTCGTAGTGTGTTCAATTGGATAAGAGAACTTCTGTAGACAGGTATATGATGTTTGTGTTACTAGGGGAGAGAGGTCCAATGGCACTACCTACAGATCTAAGTGATTGCACCCTTATTTTTAAATGCTTACTCAGTCTGTACTAATGCTATAACAGCTATAATTGTTATACAAGTCCCCGCTTTGTGAGACTAACATTTTCCAAAGTTCACCATATACTTTAGCAGCAGTAATGTATATATTTTGTGAGACACAATATGTTAGAAAGTGTGTGATTTTTCTAGTAGCAACTTATAAGTACAAGTTACAGAATGTATCATTGATATTACTGCTGCATCAACTCACAATACCTTATGCAAGGATAACAATAACTCTGTTTGATATAATTAGAACAATAAACACTTTATGAGAGGTTCACAAGAATGTAGTTATCTTTGATACTTATATTCTGACTCATTATATTCACTGTCATCATCTTATTAACACACTGTGTTTAAGCAACTTTTAATTGTGTGTGTGTGTACAGTCTGGTTGGACTTTATTTATTACTTTTCCCAAATAAAGTTATCTTGTATTGATGCAAAGACCAAGAAGCTAGACTGGCACTAAACAGGTAGAGGTAGGGGATTCCAAATGTCTAATGTATGTTATTTTAATGCTCTTTCATGTTATAGACAACTGCACACAATCGGCTAGATTACGAGTCTTGCGTTAGCCTTAAAAAGCAGCGTTGAGAGGTCCCAACACTGCTTTTTAACGCCCGCTGGTATTACGAGTCTGGCAGGTACAGGTGTACCGCTCACTTTTTTTCCGCGACTCGAACATACTGCAAATCCCCTTACGTCAATTGCGTATCCTATCTTTTCTGATTGGAACAGCCAATAGAATGCAAGCTCAATCCTATTGGCTGATTGGATCAGCCAATAGGATTTTTTCTACCTTAATTCCAATTGGCTGATAGAATTCTATCAGCCAATCGGAACTGAAGGGATGCTATCTTGGATGACATCACTTAAAGGTACCATCATTTAGTGTTAGTCGTTGGATGGAAGAGAATGCTCCGCATCGGATGGCTTGAAGATGGACCCGCTCCACTCCGGATTGATGAAGATAGAAGATGCCGCCTGGATGAAGACTTCTGGCCATCTGGAGGACCTTTTCTGCCCGGTTGGGTGAAGATGTCTCAAGGTAGGGTGATCTTCAAGGGGGTAGTGTTAGTTTTTATTAAGGGGGGATTGGGTGGGTTTTAGAGTAGGGTTGGGTGTGTGGGTGGTGGGTTTTAATGTTGGGGGGTATTGTATTTTTTTTTTACAGGTAAAAGAGCTGATTACTTTGGGGCAATGCCCCCCAAAAGACCCTTTTAAGGGCTATTTGTAATTTAGTATAGGGTATGGATTTTTATTATTTTGGGGGGCTTTTTTATTTTATTAGGGAGATTAGATTAGGTGTAATTAGTTTAAAATTCTTGTAATTATTTTATTATTTTCTGTAATTTAGTGTGTTTTTTTCGTACTTTAGTTTATTTAATTTAATTGTAATTAATTGTAGTTAATTTAGGTAATTTATATAATAATAGTGTAGTGTTCGGTGTAATTGTAACTTAGGTTAGGGTTTATTTCACAGGGAAATTTGTACTTATTTTAACTAGGTAGTTATTAAATAGTTAATAACTATTTAATAACTATTCTACCTAGTTAAAATAAATACAATGTTGCCTGTAAAATAAAAATAAATCCTAAGATGGCTACAATGTAACTATTAGTTATATTGTAGCTAGCTTAGGGTTTATTTTATAGGTAAGTATTTCATTTTAAATAGGAATAATTTAGTTAATAATAGTAATTTTTTTAGATGTATTTAAATTATATTTAAGTTAGGGGGGTTAGGGTTAGATTTAGGGGTTAATAACTTTATTATAGTGGTGGCGACGTTGGTGGTGGCAGCAGTTTAGGGGTTAATAATTGTAGGTAGGTTGCGTCGACATTGGGCGTGGCAGAATAGGGGTTAATAACTATAATGTAGGTGTCGGCGATGTTGGGGGCGATAGATTAGGGGTTCATAAGTATAATGTAGGTGGCGGCGGTGTCCGGAGCGGCAGATTAGAGGTTAATATTATAATGTAGTTTGTGGCAATGTCGGGGCGGCAGATTAGGGGTTAATAAGTGTAAGATTAGGGGTGTTTAGACTCAGGGTTCATGTTAGGGTGTTAGGTGCAAACATAAAAAGTATTTTCCCATAGGAATTAATGGGGCTGCGTTTGAAGCTGAATGCTGCTTTTTTGCAGGTGTTAGGTTTTTTCAGCTGATTCTCCCCCATTGATTCCTATGGGGAAATCGTGCACGAGCACGTTTTACCAGCTCACCGCTACCGTAATCAGCCCTGTTATTACAGTGAGATGTGGAGCTAAATTTTGCTCTCCGCTCACTTTTTTGCGGCTAACGCCGGGTTTCAAAAAACCTGTAATACCAGTGTTGTTTGTAGGTGAGCGGTGAGCATAAACTGCTCGTTAGCGCCGCAAGCCTTACCGACAAAAACTCATAATCTAGCCGAATGATTGGTGGCTTCTGTAGGTAAGGACATGATAACATCAAATAGCACCCCCCAAAAAGAGACTGGTTATAATCTAAAGAAAAACACAAATAAAGGGAACAAACTAGTTAGTATGTGCAGTGTAATAAATATCCACCCAGCTCATATAGTGTAAGTCTAAAGGAAAGGTCAAGTGCTAGCACATAGATAAAGTATTTGTCTAATTATATTAATATTTAACCACAATCAAATTACAACTTCAAAGATTTGATTTGAGTGCAGAAGGTGATATTTTTTTTCTGTTTATGCAATGTACAAGTTCAAAGATTCAAATATCCCTCATGTTCTAATCTGTATCTATTGTTATCCACTAACTAGTGATATTGCAGTTTTTCCAATGGAAAATACAGCTTCAACATTATAAATAATAAAACAGGATTTTTAACAAAATATATGATTGTGTATTTTGTAATTAAACATCACATATTAACATTTTAGTGATGTTTACCAAGTCTTATTTGTTTCCTCTGATAACTAAATAATATTCAATTAAATTAAATGACATTTGTTTTAATTGTACTTCTAGAATATGCTCTTGCTGCTATTTTCACTTTAGTAGTTTGTTAGTGCAATCTCCCAAATGCCTGACATTTTATAATAAGCTTTGAGCATAATTATATCAAATGTCACATCAATATTTACTTAAGTTTGATAAAAAAAATAGGACAAATGCAAATAATATGTTGCTTAAGCCATGAAGAATTCAAATTAAAACAAACATTTTTTCTTAAACAAATATTGCTATCTCACATTATTAACAAAAACTTTTCGTAATGGAAAATATATACATAGAGAAGCCAAAGGAAATATTGTGATAAATCAACACATCTAACAGAATTTGGATTACAAAGATATTCTCTGTTGTCATTTTGTATTTTATATATAAATAAAATATAGAACCTTATGTTAAAATAGATATCAGGTTCCACACCTACAATTTGCTTTAGTATTGTTTTTAATTATGTACATTTTAAAATATGTCTTAAATTAACTTTACTTTGACACCCCTTCAATGCAGGCTGGTGATGAAGAGAATAAATCATACAACACAGCACAACCATACAACAAACCTCTATTAAAGAAGGTACTGACTCGCTGTAATGTTATCTACAATGAAAGCCTTCTCGATTAACAATGTTTTCTACATTTTTCATTGTGTTTGCACTGATATAGGTATTCACTCATAAAAAATGCCATTATGACGCTTAAAATTAGCCTTGTTAGTCTGAGAACCTAAAACAACTAATATGTGTAATTTAAGATATATATTGGATTTCAAAACAAGCACTAATATTATCAGTAGGGGTGTGCATGGGAAAACATTTTCGCCTAGATTACGAGTTTTGCGTTAGAGGCTGTGCGGTGCTAACGACCAGTTTATGCTTACTGCTCACTTACAGACAGTGCTGGTATTATGGGGTTTTACAAACCCAGCGTTAGCCGCAAAAAAGTGAGCGTAGAGCAAAATTTTGCTCCACATCTCACCTCAATACCAGCGCTGCTTATGTTAGCGGTGAGCTGGTAAAACCTGCTCATGCACGATTTGCCCATAGGAATCAATGGGGGAGAGCCGGCTGAAAAAAAACCTAACACCTGCAAAAAAGCAGCGTTCAGCTCCTAACACAGCCCCATTGATTCCTAGGGGAAAATACATTTATGTCTACACCTAACACCCTAACATGAACCCCGAGTCTAAACACCCCTAATCTTACACTTATTAACCCCTAATCTGCTGCCCCCGACATCGCCAACACCTGCCTTATATTATTAACCCCTAATCTGCCGCTCCGGACACCTCCGCCACCTACATTATACTTATGAACCCCTAATCTGCCGCCCCCAACATCGCCAACACCTACATTTTATTTGTTAACCCCTACTCTGCCGCCCCCAATGTCGCCACAACCTACCTACATTTATTAACCTCTAATCTGCCGCCCCCAATGTCGCCGCCACTATAATAAAGTTATTAACCCCTAAACCTAAGTCTAACCATAACCCTAACACCCCCTAACTTAAATAGAATTAAAATAAATCTAAATAAAATTACTTCAATTAACTAAATAATTCCTATTTAAAACTAAATACTTACCTATAAAATAAACCCTAAGATAGCTACAATATAACTAATAGTTACATTGTAGCTAGTTTAGGGTTTATTTTTATTTTACAGGCAATTTTGTATTTTATTAACTATTTAATAACTACCTAGTTAAAATAAAGACAAATTTACCTGTAAAAAAAACCTAACCTAAGTTACAATTACTCCTAACACTACACTACAATTAAATGAATTACCTAAATTAAATACAATTAATTACAATTAAATAAAATTATCTAAAGTACAAACCCCCCCACTAAATTACAGAAAATAATAAAGAAATTACAAGATTCTTAAACTAATTAAACCTAATCTAATCCCCCTAACAAAATAAAAAAATCCCCCCCCAAATAATAAAAGCCCTACCCTACACTAAATTACAAATAGTCCTTAAAAGGGCCTATTGCGGGGCATTGCCCCAAAGTAATCAGCTCTTTTACCTGAAAAAAAATTACAATCCCCCCCAACATTAAAACCACCACCCACACAACCAACCCTACTCTAAAACCCACCCAATCCCCCCTTAAAAAACCTAACACTGACCCCTTGAAGATCACCCTATATTATAGTGGCGGCGATGTCCGGATCGGCAGATTAGGGGTTAAAATATTTATTTTAGTGTTTGCGATGTGGGGGGGGAGCTTGGTTTAGGGGTTAATGGGTAGTTTATGGGTACTAGTGTACTTTTTAGCACTTTAGTTAAGAGTTTTATGCTACGGCTACTACTGACTTTTAAATGCAGTACCAGGCTTGACAGGAGAGGGTTTACCGCTCACTTTTGGTCAGACTTGTAATACCGGCGCTATGCAAGTCCCATTGAAAATAAAGGATACGCAATTGACGTAAGTGGATTTGCGGTATTTCCGAGTCTGGCCAAAAAAGTGAGCGGTACCTTCAAGACTTGTTATACCAGCAGGCGTTAAAAAGCAGCGTTAGGACCTCTTAACGCTGCTTTTTAAGGTTAACACACAAATCGTAATCTAGGCCTTTGTTTGCTCAATGGATTTAAGTTCAGATTTTTCTCAGCATTCAGTTCAGCTGAACTTCGTTTATGTGGGCATTCCTTTTGGCCACATATTGAACAGCAAATATATACTACAATTTTTTAAAAAAATCTGATGTTTGAACATTTAAAATAACGTATCTTTCAATGCTAACAGAATATATATAACACATTGATTTAATTGGAGTCAATGACTAGCTCACAAAGTCCCAAAAATCATACAACTGCACATTCCTATAGTAAGAGTGAATAAAAATGTTGGAGCTTCCCCTAGTCTCCCACCTCCCTATACTAGGTTAAGGCTTGATTCTATACGCCTGCATGACTAAAATCCAACAGTTAGTGCCTGACTGGCTGTCCCTCATTCCAATCAATAGTAACACTATGGGAAGATGGGACAGTGTACGATGGACACATGAACGGTCAGACTCCCTGTACATCATTACAAACTCCTGCTGCATATTTTGTGATGCCAAAAAGCAGGAACAAATTAACACATTGATTTGGTCAATAAATCATTCATTCTACTTCCCTTTTATCAAATAAGGTATTTGACTGTTCTTGCATTGGACAACTCACTGAACTGTCATAAATGTGAATTAATCTGTATTAATCTGAAGTCATCTCAAGTCAAATGCACATCTCGGTGCACTTCAAATATATTAATATCTCCCATGAAATAGAAAGCACTCTCCTGTCAATTAATCATCTACCTTTAATATAGTGTTAACATTTTTGGAGGGGGTTAAGACCCGAAAAAGAAAAATTTGATACTATATTAAAGGTGGATGATTAAATGACCGTAGATTGCTTTATATTTCATGGGATGTATATATGTATATGTTCTAATATCTCAATGGAAGATCCTTGTCCCATACCAGAGCTCAAAGGTGAATGTAGGTCTCAATTGAGCCAAAAATGTTGGATAGTTAACAATTTGGGGCATATCTATCAAGCTCCGTATGGAGCTTGAAGCCCTGTGTTTCTGGTGAGCCTTGAGGAGGCAGACAGACATCACCGCAATTCATCCCGATCTAATACGATCTGGTTGATTGACACCCCCCTGCTAGCGGCCGCGAATCTGCAGGGGGTGGCATTGCACCAGCAGTTCATAAGAGCTGCTGGTGCAATGCTGAATGTGGAGAGCATATTGCTCTCCGCATTCAGCGAGGTCTGATCATGTCCAACAGGCCTTTCATAAATAGACCCCTTTGTATCTACTTGATACAGTACAGGACAATAATAAATAATAATTTATATAGTTTTACATACAACATATATATGATAATATATGAGTAACAGTTTTACAAATATATATATTAGGTGTTAAGGCTTTGCTCTCACCTTTTTGTACTAGCACCTTGCTTCAATAAACTTTTTTGAACCAGCCGTGGATGACTTTTCAGCCGCCTTTGTCCTCTTTTCTGGGGATTACCTATTTTTATATATATATATATATATATATATATATATATATATATATATATATATATATATATATATATATATATATAATGTTTTATAAAAAAAACTGATTCAAAGTACATATCTGTCCAATAGGAGGGTAATTGTTTTTCTATGGGCTCTGTTATATATAATCATTAATCACTTTGCATATCATAGGGAAAAAGAAAATCCTAACACTCTTAAACAAATCTAAAGGTTCCTTTAATTGTACTAAAAAAAGTAGTCCACAATTATTTCCATGCCATGCTACTTTATTTTATTTTTGCAAAATGCTATCCTTTGCACAATTGTAAATGCCAAATTTCAAAGGCATCCATTCACAAGTCAATATTGCATGTGTAAACATAGTGACTTGTGAAGCATTTGTTCAGCTTCAGTTGCTGAATGATAATCATTAGCAGCATTGTTCACTACATTAATGGAAAAAGAAATTGATGAAGATTAAAGAAACATTAAGTAACATTTCACCTTGACCAATAGGTAAATTGTGCAGTGGTTCAGATTGAACATGGGCTTATACAATATATCCTAGAAATGACATTCATAAACCTGGCAGAGACTTATCCACCCTACACTTTATTATTAACTTAATAGATAGGCCCTTTACTAAGCAGAAGTGTTTGCAAACTACTCCATTGCAGACAGAAGGGAAAGCTTAAAAGAGAACAAATGGAGGAGCTGCCATGGCCACAGAAGGATAAAGGCTACTCAATAAAGTTTTACTTGTTTGTGTATAAGATTTCTTAGGTTGAACATCACTCTTGTAGTAATCACAATTTTTCCTTTTTTTGTTGGAAGAAAACTGCATTTAGTTTGTCAAACAAGAAACAATTAAGTAAAAATAGTATAAAAATAATTGAATTTCAGAGTAAATATTTTAAATGTTTATATTTATTTAGTGATCTGTTATAAAAATGTTTTTCTTCATGTTTGTTATTGTAGGACACATTTAATCTTAATCCAATTTAAACAACAGTAAATAGATTATAACATAAAATAATTAAGAATCCAAACATGTACAAAAATGACTATTTACAAAAATCAGAAGATGAGAGTCTTGAACTCTATTTTCTCTGTTCTGTGTTGAACAGGGGTACTTTACAACTGGTGCTTAAGGTTCTGAATGCAAAAGTACTCACTGGGACTAGTGGTCACCACACTGCTGCTTGCTATCAGTGCCTTGGGCCCTGCTCCCCCTAAGTCTTTGAAGAGGAAGAGAAAAGCCGGTAGGCTCAAAACATAGTGGCTTCCAGGATACACATTGGGGGAGAGACAGGGAGACATTTTGAAAAAAAATTAACATTGCTCATTAACTACTGCATTTTTATATTTTCCTCTATAGCATTCATGTGGCACACCATGTTGAATATACATGTATAATACAATTTCAGTTTTAACAATTATTTTACACTTTTCTAACAGACACATTGGGCTCCATGTACAAAGCAGCATAAGCTGATCTGGAGCCCTTGCGGGGCATGTTCGCACATGCAAGCCTGCGTCCAGCAATGTAACAAGCAGCAGTCATTAGAACCCTGCTTTGTACACTCTTCTCCACCTCTGAGGTGGTGAAGAGAAATCACGTAAAAACTTACACACTCAAAGTGATTGACAGATCCTTCTCTCGCTTTATTGACCACGCAAGAGAAGGGGCGAGGCTTACACTCATTGGAGTGTGTAATGATGATACAGCTAGTGAACAAACAGATCTGCTGCCCGTATGCAGTGAAGGGTCTGCCATCACACAATGGACTAGATACTATGAGAGAGATTTATTATAATGTTAACATTCTCTTATGGACTAAAACTAAATACAGTTCCCCTTTCCATTGGAGTATTTTTATTTTTGAATTTCAGAACCTTGTTTCAACCTAAGCTGATTTTGTTTCACTTTCATGGCTTCATTTTATATAGACATGTTTCATTTTTGCAGCTCAACCTTTTTGCTAAACCATCTATTCTGTGTATAGTTAATATTTTATCAGATATTTTATGTGCCAATGTTATTTGGTTTAGTAGCCAGTTATTGGATACTTTTTATTTTGGTATTTAAGATCTTGTCTACTGCAGACCTATTTATCACAAAAAGAATATACAGCAAAATTACTTAAATTAAATACTAAAATGAGAATAGACTCTGCTGTATATTTTTGAGCAATTTATTATGACTGCGTGATAGTACACTAAAAGCGCAGTTATTATAAACAAATCCTGAATCTTACTTAAATGTAGCATTTGGCTACCATCAAACGTTTGGAAAAATGGCATAATATTAAATATTTTTAAAAAGACTGTTTCATATTACCTGTATACTAGGCTAAATAAAAAGATTTTATGTTATAATACTTTTATGTTGTACTAAGGTAAGATGTGTGTGTGTTTGTGGAAAAGTCTTCCATATAGACACCTTGAAAATGATTTTATTTCTGAAATACAAATGATACATACTCACATTTTCTCAAGCAATAGTTTTCTTGCAAACTCATCTGCTCTAACAGTATAAGATATTTCTGAGTATATTTTTAAAACTAAAAAGAAAAACAGAAATATTCTGCTTGCATAAGTATTAGATGTTAATATTTAGTTCAGCCACTGTTTGCAGCTTTAGCAGTTTTGCACACTGCCTGGAAATAAATTACACAAGGTGGTACAAGTTGGTAGGTGGCAATTGTGGACTGCATTTTTTTTAAATAGTGCCACAGATTCTCAATGAAAAAAGGTCAGGTCACTGTAGAATATTCACATTTTTTCTTCTTGAGTCATTACAAAGTTGCTTTTGTCTTGTGCTTGGGATCATTGTTTTGCTGAAAAGTGATTTTTAGCCAAAGCTTTAGCTTTTTATCACACTTAAAAACCTTCTTCAGTAATGCCCTGTATTTGCTCCATCCTTTCTTCGATAAATTATCACAAGATTCCAAGGCCCTACTGATACAAACACCCCCACAGGAGGATGCTGTCACCACCATACTTCACTGTAAGGATAGTGTTTGTTGATGTATGGGCAGGTTTTGAATTTTGTACAAAATGCTCTATTTCAGTCTAATATGGTAACAAAACTTTTTCCCATATTTTAGAGAAGTCACTCTCATGTTTTTTATCAAACTCCAGTTGTGCGTTTATATTTCTGAGTATTGGCTACTTTCTTGTAAACCTCTCATACAGGCCAGCTTGAAACAGAGATATTGAAATCATTTACTGGGGCAAATTTGCTCCAGTCTCAAACACTGGCCTTGGAAGCTTCTTTAGAGGGGTTGATAGCCTCTTTGTGGCTTCACTCACAAGTTGACCCCTTGCTTAATCGCTGCATTTCTGAGCATGACCTTTTCTCTGCAGTATCAAAGTGGTGTAATGTAGCCTTTAACTTCTGTGTAATTGATCCAACAGTGCTAACTGGGATGTGTAAACACTTTGATAAAACTTTGTACCCTTTTCCTAACTGTATTCTTTGTCTTACTGATGTAAAATGCTCTTTATTTTTCATTGCTTTAGCTTTCCATCAGATTTGCATAATGACCAATAATCCTTATCCAAAGCAGGACTTTTATCCAAAGAAAAATGTTCTCACAGGTAGAGGGGTAATTGTATTGCTATTAGGACACTTTTCAGTGTTGTAAATATGGAGCTTCCATAGAAAAGGGATTTAAAATTTGTGCAAACTGTGGCCTAGATTTGGAGTTTTGTCGGTAACGACCCGAAAAACTAACGCCGGCTTTTTTCTGGCCGCACCATAAAAATAACTCTGGTATCGAGAGTCCACATAAAGGCTGCGTTAGGCTCCAAAAAAGGAGCGTAGAGCATTTTTAACGCAGCTTCAACTCTCGATACCAGAGTTGCTTACGGACGCGGCCAGCCTCAATAACGTGCTCGTGCACGATTCCCCCATAGGAAACAATGGGGCTGTTTGAGCTGAAAAAAAAACAAACACCTGCAAAAAAGCCGCGTTCAGCTCCTAACGCAGCCCCATTGTTTGCTATGCGGTAACCCTTCCTACGTCTGCACTTAACACTCTAACATGTACCCCGAGTCTAAACACCCCTAACCTTACACTTATTAACCCCTATTCTGCTGCCCCCGCTATCGCTGACACCTGTATATTATTATTAACCCCTAATCTGCCGCTCCGTAAACCGCCGCTACTTACATTATCCTTATGTACCCCTAATCTGCTGCCCCTAACATCGCCGACCCCTATATTATATTTATTAACCCCTAATCTGCCCCCCACAACGTCGCCTCCACCTGCCTACACTTATTAACACCTAATCTGCTGACCGGACCTGAGCGCTACTATAATAAAGTTATTAACCCCTAATCCGCCTCACTAACCCTATCATAAATAGTATTAACCCCTAATCTGCCCTCCCTAACATCGCCGACACCTAACTTCAATTATTAACCCCTAATCTGCCGACCGAATCTTGCCGCTATTCTAATAAATGTATTAACCCCTAAAGCTAAGTCTAACCCTAATACTAACACCCCCCTAAATTAAATATAATTTAAATCTAACGAAATTAATTAACTCTTATTAAATAAATTATTCCTATTTAAAGCTAAATACTTATCTGTAAAATAAACCCTAATATAGCTACAATATAAATTATAATTATATTATAGCTATTTTAGGATTTATATTTATTTTACAGGTAACTTTGTATTTATTTTAACCAGGTACAATAGCTATTAAATAGTTAAGAACTATTTAATAGCTAAAATAGTTAAAATAATTACAAATTTACCTGTAAAAGAAATCCTAACCTAAGTTACAAATAAACCTAACACTAGACTATCAATAAATTAATTAAATAAACTACCTACAATTACCTACAATTAACCTAACACTACACTATCAATAAATTAATTAAATACAATTGCTACAAATATATACAATTAAATAAACTAGCTAAAGTACAAAAAATAAAAAAGAACTAAGTTACAAAAAATAAAAAAATATTTACAAACATAAGAAACATATTACAGCAATTTTAAACTAATTACACCTACTCTAAGCCCCCTAATAAAATAACAAAGCCCCCCAAAATAAAAAAATGTCCTACCCTATTCTAAATTACTAAAGTTCAAAGCTCTTTTACCTTACCAGCCCTGAACAGGGCCCTTTGTGGGGCATGCCCCAAGAAATTCAGCTCTTTTGCCTGTAAAAAAAAAACATACAATACCCCCCCCCAACATTACAACCCACCACCCACATACCCCTAATCTAACCCAAACCCCCCTTAAATAAACCTAACACTAAGCCCCTGAAGATCATCCTACCTTGTCTTCACCATACCAGGTTCACCGATCGGTCCAGAAGAGCTCCTCCGATGTCCTGATCCAAGCCCAAGCGGGGGGCTGAAGAGGTCCATGATCCGGCTGAAGTCTTCATCCAAGTGGGCCAGAAGAGGTCTTCCATCCGATTGAAGTCTTCATCCAAGCGGCATCCTTCCGGAGCGAAGCGGAAGCATCCTGAAGACCTCCACCGCGGAACATCCATCCTGGCCGACGACTGAACGACGAATGACGGTTCCTTTAAATGACGTCATCCAAGATGGCGTCCCTCGAATTCCGATTGGCTGATAGGATTCTATCAGCCAATCGGAATTAAGGTAGGAATATTCTGATTGGCTGATGGAATCAGCCAATCAGAATCAAGTTCAATCCGATTGGCTGATCGGATCAGCCAATCAGATTGAGCTCGCATTCTATTGGCTGATCGGAACAGCCAATAGAATGCAAGCTCAATCTGATTGGCTGATCGAATCAGCCAATCGGATTGAACTTGATTTTGATTGGCTGATTCCATCAGCCAATCAGAATATTCCTACCTTAATTCCGATTGGCTGATAGAATCCTATCAGCCAATCGGAATTCGAGGGACGCCATCTTGGATGACGTCATTTAAAGGAACCGTCATTCGTCGTTCAGTCGTCGGCCAGGATGGATGTTCCGCGGTGGAGGTCTTCAGGATGCTGCCGTTTCGCTCCGGATGGATGCCGCTTGGATGAAGACTTCAATCGGATGGAAGACCTCTTCTGGCCCGCTTGGATGAAGACTTCAGCCGGATCATGGACCTCTTCAGCCCCCCGCTTGGGCTTGGATCAGGACATCGGAGGAGCTCTTCTGGACGGATCGGTGAACCTGGTATGGTGAAGACAAGGCAGGATGATCTTCAGGGGCTTAGTGTTAGGTTTATTTAAGGGGGGTTTGGGTTAGATTAGGGGTATGTGGGTGGTGGGTTGTAATGTTGGGGGGGGTATTGTATGTTTTTTTTTACAGGCAAAAGAGCTGAATTTCTTGGGGCATACCCCGCAAAGGGCCCTGTTCAGGGCTGGTAAGGTAAAAGAGCTTTGAACTTTAGTAATTTAGAATAGGGTAGGGCATTTTTTTATTTTGGGGGGCTTTGTTATTTTATTAGGGGGCTTAGATTAAGTGTAATTAGTTTAAAATTGTTGTAATATTTTTCTTATGTTTGTAAATATTTTTTTATTTTTTGTAACTTAGTTCTTTTTATTTTTTGTACTTTAGCTAGTTTATTTAATTGTATTTATTTGTAGCAATTGTATTTAATTAATTTATTGATAGTGTAGTGTTAGGTTAATTGTAGGTAATTGTAGGTAGTTTATTTAATTAATTTATTGATAGTCTAGTGTTAGGTTTATTTGTAACTTAGGTTAGGATTTCTTTTACAGGTAAATTTGTAATTATTTTAACTATTTTAGCTATTAAATAGTTCTTAACTATTTAATAGCTATTGTACCTGGTTAAAATAAATACAAAGTTACCTGTAAAATAAATATAAATCCTAAAATAGCTATAATATAATTATAATTTATATTGTAGCTATATTAGGGTTTATTTTACAGGTAAGTATTTAGCTTTAAATAGGAATAATTTATTTAATAAGAGTTAATTAATTTCGTTAGATTTAAATTATATTTAATTTAGGGGGGTGTTAGTATTAGGGTTAGACTTAGCTTTAGGGGTTAATACATTTATTAGAATAGCGGCGAGATTCGGTCGGCAGATTAGGGGTTAATAATTGAAGTTAGGTGTTGGCGATGTTAGGGAGGGCAGATTAGGGGTTAATACTATTTATGATAGGGTTAGTGAGGCGGATTAGGGGTTAATAACTTTATTATAGTAGCGCTCAGGTCCGGTCAGCAGATTAGGGGTTAATAAGTGTAGGCAGGTGGAGGCGACGTTGTGGGGGGCAGATTAGGGGTTAATAAATATAATATAGGGGTCGGCGGTGTTAGGGGCAGCAGATTAGGGGTACATAAGGATAACGTAGGTGGCGGCGCTTTGCGGTCGGCATATTAGGGGTTAATAAGTGTAGGCAGGTGGAGGCGACGTTGAGGGGGGCAGATTAGGGGTTAATAAATATAATACAGGGGTCGGCGGTGTTAGGGGCAGCAGATTAGGGGTACATAAGGATAACGTAGGTGGCGGTCGGCAGATTAGGGGTTAAAAAAATTTTTTCGAGTGTCGGCGATGTGGGGGGACCTCGGTTTAGGGGTACATAGGTAGTTTATGGGTGTTAGTGTACTTTAGAGTACAGTAGTTAAGAGCTTTATAAACCGGCGTTAGCCCAGAAAGCTCTTAACTACTGACTTTTTTCCTGCGGCTGGAGTTTTGTCGTTAGATGTCTAACGCTCACTTCAGAAACGACTCTAAATACCGGAGTTAGAAAGATCCCATTGAAAAGATAGGATACGCAATTTACGTAAGGGGATCTGCGGTATGGAAAAGTCGCGGCTGGAAAGTGAGCGTTAGACCCTATTTTGAGTGACTCCAAATACCGGCGGTAGCCTAAAACCAGCGTTAGGAGCCTCTAACGCTGGTTTTCACGGCTAACGCCAAACTCTAAATCTAGGCCTGTATATTTTAATTTTTAGTTTTTGTCACAATATTTTTCAACATAAAAATATGTCATCTTAAAATAATTATTTTAGAGATTAAATGTTTTCAGATAAATGATCACATACATTAAAAGTTCAGCAAAGCAAATTGCATAGTAATAAACTAATTTTATTTTAAATGAATATAACTCTAATTATGCATTTTCACTAGAAAATATATGCATTTCTTTACTTTTACACAGAAGCATTTTCAGTGAGAGCGTGACATTTCTTTTCTTCATGTGACTTATGTTTGCATATAGAAAATCTTTCTAAAAATCCATTAATATTATTTTCACTCTTAAATACTGTCCTGATTATGTCACTTATAGTACCAAATATAATTTAATAGTATTTTCTGTGATGTTAATGCACTCTCAATGTTTTAACGGTTACACAAGCGATAAAGGAGAATACTTAAAATGTTCTCTAGAGATAAAAGTGCTTTAATTCAACAGCAGCTGCTGTTTTTCTTACCACATCTAAGAAACATTATTACAGTTCTGAAAAAAACATCATAAAGATCCATGAATAATGCCATTTCATTTTAAGATACCTCATTCCTGCTAAAAATGACATGAGGCACATTTGGTAAGATGGTTTTGTATTTATGGAATTTGAAACTGTCATGGTTTTATATGCTCTGCACATATTTTGAACCTGATAAATTGCATAGACATTTGCATATAATGAATTTCTGATCTTGCTAGATTTAACCAAGAGCTATATTTTAACCCTGTTTGCTTTTTAAAGTATTTTTCTACCAATCTCGTACTTTAAAAAATGCGGGCCTTGTTCTATTAAGTGTAAAAAGTAAGGATGAGCTAAAAAACTTGGCCTTTTGTTCTGTTTTCTTATAAAGTGTTAGCATCATCAGTTTAATGATTGAATACGTAGTTTCTTCAGGACTTAAAGCGACAGTCAACACCAGAATTTTTGTTGTTTTAAACAATAGATAATCCCTTAATTACCCATTCCTTAGTTTTGCATAACCAACACAGTTATAATAATACACATTTTACCTCTGTGATTTTAGCCAATCAGTGCTCACTCCTCTGTAAATTCACGTGCATGAGCTCAATGTTATCTATATGAAACACATGAACTACCACCCTTTAGTGGTGAAAAACTGTCAAATGCAGAGGCGGCTTTCAAGGTTTAAGAAATTAGGATATGAACCTCCTAGTTTAGCTTTCAACTAAGAATACCAAGGAACAAAGCAAAATGTAAATTGGAAAGTTGTTTAAAATTACATGCCCTATTTGAATCATGATTTTTTTTTTTACTTGACTGTCCCTTTAAGCAACATAAAATACCCAGAGCTTCTATCATAAACTTTTGAAATGTATTTATTTCTTTTTTTTTTCCTTTTTTTCCCCTCTGCTTGAACAATAATCAAAATGCACACAGAAAGCAGCAGATAGATAGATACATAGAAATACTGTTTATATATTCTGAAATTAAACTACCCAAATCAATAATATATTCTATTATTCTATTATTAACCTCTCCAGGATGGGCGAGTTTATTTTTCTAACCAAACAGTATAATATTTGTAAATTCTGAAAATCTCTTCTGTCAATAATGGAAGGTTTTTGACATTGAATTTACTAGGGCCTAGATTTAGAGTTCGGCGGTAGCCGTCAAAACCAGCGTTAGAGGCTCCTAACGCTGGTTTTGGCCGCCCGCTGGTATTTGGAGTCAGTGATTAAAGGGTCTAACGCTCACTTTACAGCCGCGACTTTTCCATACCGCAGATCCCCCTACGCCATTTGCGTAGCCTATCTTTTCAATGGGATCTTTCTAACGCTGGTATTTAGAGTCGTTTCTGCAGTGAGCGTTAGAGCTCTAACGACAAGATTCCAGCCGCCTGAAAAAAGCAGGAGTTAAGAGCTTTCTGGCTAACGCCGGTTTATAAAGCTCTTAACTACTGTACCCTAAACTACACTAACACCCATAAACTACCTATGTACCCCTAAACCGAGGTCCCCCCACATCGCCGCCACTCGATTAAAATTTTTAACCCCTAATCTGCCGACCGCCACCTACGTTATACTTATGTACCCCTAATCTGCTGCCCCTAACCCCGCCGACCCCTATATTATATTTATTAACCCCTAACTTGCCCCACACAACGTCGCCGCAAGCTACTTAAAATAATTAACCCCTAATCTTCCAACCGCAAATCGCCGCCACCTACGTTATCCCTATGTACCCCTAATCTTCTGCCCCTAACATCGCCGACCCCTATGTTATATTTATTAACCCCTAATCTGCCCCCCACAACGTCGCCGACACCTGCCTACACTTATTAACCCCTAATCTGCCGAGCGGACCTGAGCGCTACTATAATAAAGTTATTAACCCCTAATCCGCCTCACTAACCCTATCATAAATAGTATTAACCCCTAATCTGCCCTCCCTAACATCGCCGACACCTACCTTCAATTATTAACCCCTAATCTGCCGACCGGAGCTCACCGCTATTCTAATAAATGTATTAACCCCTAAAGCTAAGTCTAACCCTAACACTAACACCCCCCTAAGTTAAATATAATTTTTATCTAACGAAATAAATTAACTCTTATTAAATAAATGATTCCTATTTAAAGCTAAATACTTACCTGTAAAATAAATCCTAATATAGCTACAATATAAATTACATTTATATTATAGCTATTTTAGGATTAATATTTATTTTACAGGTAACTTTGTATTTATTTTAACCAGGTACAATAGCTATTAAATAGTTAAGAACTATTTAATAGTTACCTAGTTAAAATAATTACAAATTTACCTGTAAAATAAATCCTAACCTAAGATATAATTAAACCTAACACTACCCTATCAATAAAATAATTAAATAAACTACCTACAATTACCTACAATTAACCTAACACTACACTATCAATAAATTAATTAAACACAATTGCTACAAAAAAATACAATTAAATAAACTATCTAAAGTACAAAAAATAAAAAAGAACTAAGTTACAGAAAATAAAAAAATATTTACAAACATAAGAAAAATATTACAACAATTTTAAACTAATTACACCTACTCTAAGCCCCCTAATAAAATAACAAAGACCCCCAAAATAAAAAATTCCCTACCCTATTCTAAATTTAAAAAGTTACAAGCTCTTTTACCTTACCAGCCCTGAACAGGGCCCTTTGCGGGGCATGCCCCAAGAATTTCAGCTCTTTTGCCTGTAAAAAAAAACATACAATACCCCCCCCCCAACATTACAACCCACCACCCACATACCCCTAATCTAACCCAAACCCCCCTTAAATAAACCTAACACTAAGCCCCTGATGATCTTCCTACCTTGTCTTCACCATGCCAGGTTCACCGATCCGTCCTGGCTCCAAGATCTTCATCCAACCCAAGCAGGGGCTAGACATCCACTGAAGAAGTCCAGAAGAGGGTCCAAAGTCTTCCTCCTATCCGGCAAGAAGAGGACATCCGGACCGGCAAACATCTTCTCCAAGCGGCATCTTCTATGTTCTTCCATCCGATGACGACCGGCTCCATCTTGAAGACCTCCAGCGCGGATCCATCCTCTTCTTCCGACGACTAGACGACGAATGACGGTTCCTTTAAGGGACGTCATCCAAGATGGCGTCCCTCGAATTCCGATTGGCTGATAGGATTCTATGTTGGGGGGCAGAAGATTAGGGGTACATAAGGATAACGTAGGTGGCGGCGGTTTACGGAGCGGCAGATTAGGGGTTAAATGTGTAATGCAGGGGTCAGCGATAGCGGGGGCGGCAGAATAGGGGTTAATAAGTGTAATGCTAGGGGTGTTTAGACTCGGGGTACATGTTAGGGTGTTAGGTGCAGACGTAGGAAGTGTTTCCCCATAGGAAACAATGGGGCTGCGTTAGGAGCTGAACGCTGCTTTTTTGCAGGTGTTAGGTTTTTTTTCAGCTCAAACAGCCCCATTGTTTCCTATGGGAGAATCGTGCACGAGCACGTTTTTGAGGCCGGCCGCGTCCGTAAGCAACTCTGGTATCGAGAGTTGCATTTGCGGTAAAAATGCTCTACGCTCCTTTTTTGGAGCCTAACGCAGCATTTGTTTGAACTCTCGATACCAGAGTTAAATTTATGGTGCGGCCAGAAAAAAACCCGCGGAGCGTTAACAGCCCTTTTACCGCCGAACTCTAAATCTAGGCCTAGGTGTCTTTACTGTAAATATTGTATATAACTGCACTTATGTGATATGTTTGTAGTCTGTCTAGGTGTGTGTAGTGTGCACCGTGTTTGTGTAATGTATGTAGTGAATATTTGTGTGTGTGTGTGTTAAGTGAGTGTAGTCTGTGTAGTGTGTTTGTACTGTGTATAGGAGCAACCAATGTCAATTTTGTCACACACAAAAAACACTTTAGGATTTGCTGTAGGCTTGGTTTATATATTTATATTTTGCCAAAGAGGTTAATGTGTGGATTTCCTGAGACTTCTTACTGCAATCCCTTGTGATTTTCTGAGATCTAAACAGGAGTTGTTTATGCCCTAGTTTGATTGATCAGCAATGCAAAATCTAGAAGTCTCCTTCAAAAATAAATAATAAAAATGGCACTTTCTTCCCAAATACATAACATGTATTCATTTTAATCTATATTGTGTCTGCAAACTTCCATATCCACCCCTGGTCACCCCCTCTGACCTTCTCTGCTTCTTCCCCCAGTCACTGAGAATGAAGTGTATGCCTTACTGTCTTCTTCATGCCTTACTGCCTGCCCGATCAATCCTATAGTTTCACATGTAATACCTTTTCTGTCTTCCACCCTCACTCCAGTTCTTACTTCTTATTACCTGTAAGGTTATGAAATGTCCAGAAGAAGACCCAAATGCTAGGGCGAACTTAAACAACACCCTTGCACTCTGAGTTTAATCCAGGACTTGACCCTATGACAACCTCCAAAAAACAATGTACTCACAATATGGAGCAGGGTTAGCCTGTGCCCAAAGTAATTGAAGATATCAGCCAGATAGACTTCTGAATAAGGAACTGGTTTCAGGAAATGTCTTCCACAGAATCAGGAGAGCAGTTATAGTCCACTTATACTCAGACAGAAGAAGGGTAAAACAAGAAACAGTTAATAATGCAGGAGTAGGTAATTTGTTATCAGGCAGTTTGAGGATTAACACTGTGTAGTCAGTCTTTGCAGAGTTTGCAACAGGTAATCAGGAAGTTTGAGGGTTAACACTGTGTAGTCAGAACTTGCAGAGTTAGCAACAGGTAATCAGGCAGTTTGAGGGTTAACACTGTGTAGTCAGAACTTGCAGAGTTTGCTACAGGAAATCAGGTAGTTTGAAGGTTAACACAGATTAATCAGTACTTGCTGAGATTGGCAACAGGATATCAAGCAGTTTGAAGGTTTACACTGAATAAACTGTATTTGCAGAGTTTGGAAACAGGTAAACATGCAGATTGAAAGTTTTACAGAATAAACAGTATTTTCAGAGTTTGGCAGTACACTGTGTAGTCAGAACTTGCAGAGTTTGAAACAGTATATCAGGCAGTTTGAGGGTTAACACTGAATAGTCAGTCCTTGCAGAGTTTGCAACAGGTAAACAGGTAGTTTGAAGGTTAACACAGATTAATCAGTACTTGCTGAGATTGGCAACAGGATATCAAGCAGTTTGAAGGTTTACACTGAATAAACTGTATTTGCAGAGTTTGAAAACAGGTAAACATGCAGTTAGAAAGTTTCACAGAATAAACAGTACTTGCATTGTTTGGAAACAGGTAATCAAGAAGTTGAAGGTTAACCCAGCATAGTCAGTCTTTGAAGAGATTGGCAACAGAAAAGCAGCAGTTGGAGAGATTCCACAGCAAATTCCTCACAGAAGCCACAAAGAGGAACAAACAAATGGGCACTGGAGAAACAGGAAGCCCGGAATAAAAAGCCTGGTCGTGACATCATCAGGAAGGGGTGGCTCAGACACCTGTCAATCAAGCACACATAGAGGACTGCAGAGCTCCCCAGCGGCCGAGCGTGACACTACCCCTCTCTACCGGTTCATTCCCATCTTCTTTCAAATATGCAAAGGTCCTTCCATACTCAAAAAACCCTCCTTTGACTCTAATTCTCTTGCAAACTACAGGTCCATATTACTGCTTCACCAAACTTCAAAACTCCTGGAAAACCTAGTTTATGACTGCTTAACCCACTTCCTTCCTCCAACTCCTTGCTTGACCCCCTACAATCTGGCTTTCACCCCAAACACTCAACCAACATTGCCCTCACCAAGGTTACTAATGATCTTCTTTCTGCTAAAATTAATGGCCACTAATCTATACTTATTTTAGTTTAGATCTCAGCTGCCTTCATTAACATTGACAGCTCACTCCTCCTAGAGACTCTAAGCTCTCTCTTTGTCCATGTGGCAATGCCCTCTTTTGGATCCACTCTTATCTCGCTTACAGGGCCTTATCTGTGTCATTTGCTGACAACTCCTTCTCTTCAATGCCTCTATCGGTTAGAGTACCTCAGGCCTCTGTCCTGGGTCCTCTATTCTTCTCTATTTATGCTTCTTCACTGGGTAAACTTATCAACAGCCATGGCTTCAAATATCACCCTTGCTGATGACACTTGGATCTACCTCTTCACCCCTGCTCTATCTCCTTCTGTTCTTTCCCATGTCAGTGACTGCTTATCTGGCATTTCTTCCTGGATGTCCTCTCACCACCTAACATGTCCAAGACTGAGCTCTTTTTAACCCCCCCCCACTCTAGTACTACTTCAATTTCTTACTTCTTTATCACTATCAGAGGCATCACTATCTCCCCATCATCCCAAGTCAACTTCTTCTGAGTTACACTTGGCTACAATCTCTCATTCATCTACCACATCCAATTACTCTCTACATCCTGCTGCAACCACCTACACAATATCTCCAAAATGTGTCTATTTCCAAGAACTGACACCCCTAAGAAACTAATCCACTCCCTGGTAATTTCCCGACTTGACTACTGCAATAACCAGCTACCTGGCCTTCTTCTCTCCCACCTCTTCCCCCTTATATATATATATATCCTAAATGCATTTTCCAGGTTGATCCACTTTTCCCGCCTTTCTGTATCTGCTGCCCCTCTCTGTGACTCCTTTCTCTGGCTCCCCATTCGCAGCAGAATTAAATTAAAAATTTTCACCCTGGCCAACAAAGTCCTCGCCAAAGCCACTCCCCGCTACCTGTCCTTGTTGCATCTTCTATATCATATCTTACCTCACTAGACTTTAGGACTTCTCTCATGTAACACCAACCCAATGGAACACATTTCATCTAATTTCACCGAATCTGTCCTCCTTTGAACACTCTCTAAAGACATTTTTAATCAAGGAAGCCTACCACCCAACTCAGTGACAAATGAATTCCCCTTACCTAATAATTGCTTTAATCCAACTCTGTACTAACATCATTCTTACCCTTGCAGTACTCGCCCCCTGTTTCTCACCCTCCTACCCTTCTAGATTGTAAATTCCCATGTATTTGTTTGATAAATGTTGTCCTCTCTTACAAATATTATATCATTGTTGTACTTTTATAATTCATAACCAACGACAACACTGCTGAATTTGTTGGCACTTTATAAAGCATAATAATAATAATATTAATAATAATACAATTGTGTCACCTTTCCTCTAAATTTAAAATACAAAGGGACATAACCCCCCCCCAAAAAAAAAATTTCATGGGTCTGATAGATCCTACAATTTTTTTCTTAATATTTTATTAATTACTAATATAAACGAACAATGAAATACATTACAAAGAAGGAGAAAGAAGAAACAAGGGGACATTCCACAGAGCATAGAGCTAAAACAAAAATGTAGTTCTTGGTCAAGTGTCATTACCCAGTTTACCTAATACAAATAGTAAATATGTTGACATTTATAAATCCTAATGAGGACCCAAATTATCCCCCCCACCCAAAAAAAAAAGTTCCTGAATTTTATATCCCTCTCTTCCTTCCCCCGTCTACAGTCAAGAATCACTCTAAGATGTTATTAATTTCCCCCTTATCTTTCCTCTTATTGAATTTACAAATTAACTACCCGTTATATTCGATTTCTGAATTCTGAACCCAAACTGTAATATATTTAAATAAATTCCATCCATGTTTTACTAAAATAAACACCCTTCCTTCCTCTTTCCATTTTATAGTCATATGCATCCAGTATCACATAGTTAGATAAGCTATTTTTAACTTGAGCAAGGAATGTTAGCATTAATCCAAATCTTAAAGATTAACTTTCTAAAAATTAATATTACTGCCCTAATACATTTACCATTACCCTGCCAAGAGTAATCACTAGATAAAAAGAAAATAGATTCCTTTGTCAAGCTAACCTTTGTTTTTGTAATTTTAGAAAGTATGCCACCCCCTAAACCAAAATTGTTTCAACTTAGGCCAATCATAAATCAAGTGCCCCAAATCTGGATTCTCAAGTGACCATATAATGCAAATAATTTTAACTTCTTTTTTCCACTTGACCACCATCTCAGGAGTCAAGTAATCTTTATCAAGTAGTCTAGTTTGAGTTTCCCTCAAATAAGCAGAGGTGGTCAAATGTTAAGTAGTATTTAAACTATGTAATAGTATATTATCCAATTGAGGGATTTTAAACATGCCTGCCCATTATCCTCTCAACTCTCTCAATAGTCTTCCTATTTATTTTGTTTGTAGTAGCTTATATATTGATGAAAGTGACCATTTCTCGGATTGAATATTTTCTAATAATGGATATTTCTGCCAGATGGAGGTGAACATTTTCCCAGTTGAGCAATATAATGTTTCAATTGTAGAAAGAAACAAATATGCCTAGTTTGAACCCAAGGGAATTCTTTTAAAACTTGTTAAAAGTATACGCCTAGATTATGAGTTTGGTATTAGCCTTAAAAAGCAGTGTTGAGAGGTCCCAATGCTGCTTTTTAATGCCCGCTGGTATTACGAGTCAGGCAGGTACAGGTGTACCGCTCACTTTTCTTCCGCGACTCGAGGCTACAGCAAATCCCCTTACGTCAATTGCGTATCCTATCTTTTCAATGGGATTTGCCTAACACCGGTATTATGAGTCTTGGAAGAAGTAAGCGGTAGACCCTCTCCTGTCAAGACTTCTACCGCATTTAAAAGATAGTAGTTAAGAGTTTTATGGGCTAATGCCGGAACATAAAACTCTTAACTAAATTGCTAAAAAGTACACTAACACCATAAACTACCTATTAACCCCTAAACCGAGACCCACCACACATCGCAAACACTATAATAAAACATTTTAACCCCTAATCTGCCGACCGGACATCGCCGCCACTTTAATAAATGTATTAACCCCTAAACCGGCGCACTTCCGCCTCACAAACACTAGTTACATTTTATTAACCCCTAATCTGCCTGCCCTAACATCGCCGCCACCTACTTACAGTTATTAACCCCTAATATGCCACCCCCAACGTCGCCGCTACTATATTAAAGGTATTAACCCCTAAACCTAAGTCTAAGCCTAACCCTAACCCCCCTAACCTAAATATAATTTAAATTAAACTAAATAAATTTTACAAAATTAAATAAATTATTCCTATTTAAAACTAAATACTTACCGATAAAATAAACCCTAAGCTAGCTACAATATAACTAATAGTTACATTGTAGCTAGCTTAGGATTTATATTTATTTCACAGGCAAGTTTGCATTTATTTTAACTAGGTACAATAGTTATTAAATAGTTATTTACTATTTAATAACTACATAGCTAAAATAAGTACAAATGTACCTGTAAAATAAATCCTAACCTAAGTTACAATTACACCTAACACTATACTATCATTAAACTAATTACCTAAACTACCTACAATTAAATACAATTACATTCAATAAACTAAATTACGGAAAAAAACCCACTAAATTACAGAAACAAAACAAGAATTTTAAACTAATTACACCTAATCTAAGCCCCCTAATAAAATAAAAAAGCCCCCCAAAATAATAAAATGCCCTACCCTATACTAAATTACAAATAGCCCTTAAAAGGGCCTTTTGCGGGGCATTGCCCCAAAGTAATCAGCTCTTTTACCTGTAAAAAAAATACAATACCCCCCCCAATATTACAATCCACCACCCACACACCCCTACTCTAAAACCCACCCAATACCCCCTTAAAAGAACCTAACACTACCCCATTGAAGATCACCCTACCTTGAGCTGTCTTCACCCAGCCGGGCACAAGTGGTCATCTAATCCGGCCAGAAGTCTTCATTCAATGGGGCAGAAGAGGACATCCAGACCGGCAGAAGTCTTCATCCTATCCGGGCAGAAGAGGACATCCGGACCAGGAGAAGGCTTCATCCAAGCGGTGTCTTCTATCTTCTTCCATCCAATAAGGAGCAACTGCATCTTGAAGACATCCGGCGCAGAGCATTCTTCCAGCACGATGACTACTCAACGAATGACGGTTCCTTTAAATGACGTCATCCAAGATGGCGTCCCTCAAATTCCTATTGGCTGATTTAATTAGCCAATTGGATTGAAGTTCAATCCGATTGGCTGATTGGATCAGCCAATAGAATGTGAGGTCAATTCTATTCTTTTAAGGGCTATTTGTAATTTAGTATAGGGTAGGGCATTTTATTATTTTGGGGGGCTTTTTTTATTTTATTAGGGGGCTTAGATTAGGTGTAATTAGTTTAAACTTCTTGTATTTTTTTTCTGTAATTTAGTGTTTTTTTCGTAATTTAGTTTTTTTAATTTAATTGTATTTAATTGTAGGTAGTTTAGGTAATTAGTTTAATGATAGTGTAGTGTTAGGTGTAATTGTAACTTAGGTTAGAATTTATTTTACAGGTAATTTTGTACTTATTTTAGCTAGGTAGTTATTAAATAGTTAATAACTATTTAATAACTATTGTACCTAGTTAAAATAAATACTATATATATAACTATTAGTTATATTGTAGCTATCGTATAGTTTATTTTATAGGTAAGTATTTAGTTTTAAATAGGAATAATGTATTTAATTGTAGTTATTTTATTTAGATGTATTTAAATTATATTTAAATTAGGGGGGTGTTAGGGTTAGGGTTAGACTTAGGTTTAGGGGTTAATAACTTTATTATAGTGGCGGCGGCAGATTAGGGGTTAATTAATTTAATATAGTTGTGGCAACATTGGGGGGGGGGCAGATTAGAGGTTAATAACTATAATGTAGGTGTCGGCGATGTTGGGGGCAGCAGATTAGGGATTTATAATTATAATGTAGGTGGCGGCGGTGTCTGGAGCGGCAGATTAGGGGTTAATAGTATAATGCAGGTGGCGAAGATGTCAGGGGTGGCAGATTAGGGGTTAATAAGTGTAAGATTAGGGGTGTTTAGACTCGGGTTCATGTTAGGGTGTTAGGTGCAGACATATTTTTTCTTTCCCCATAAGAAACAATGGGGCTGCGTTAGGAGCTGAACGCTGCTTTTTTGCAGGTGTTATTTTTTTTTTCAGCCCGCTCAGTCCCATTGTTTCCTATGAGAAAATCGTACACAAGCATGTTTAGCCAGCTTACCGCTACCGTAAGCAACGCTGGTATTGAGGTGAGATGTGGAGCTAAATTTTGCTCAACACTCACCTTTTTGTGGATAACGCCAGGTTTAAAAAAACCTGTAATACCAGCGTTGGCTTAAAGGGATATGACACCCACATTTTTTCTTTTATGATTTAGAAAGAGAATGCAATTTTAAACATCTTTCTAATTTACTTATATTATCTAATTTGTTTTATTCTCTTGATATTCTTTGCTGAAAAGCATATCTAGATATGCTCAGTAGCTGCTGATTGGTTGCTGCACATAGAAGCCTTGTGTGATTGGCTCACCATGTGCATTGCTTTATCTTCAACTAAGGATATCTAAAAAATGAAGCAAAATAAATAATGGAAGTAAATTGTAATGTTGTTTAAATTTATATTCTCTATCTGAATCATGAAAGAAAGATTTTGGGTTTAGTGGCCCTTTAAGGGAGCGGTGAAAAAAAAAAGGAGCGTTAGAACTGCAAGGCTTACCGACAAAAACTTGTAATCTAGCCGATAGTTTTTTTAGTAGTAGGATCATAAACATCTTTAATCAATAGAATTTTATAAGGCCCCCATGAATCAAAAATATTTTTATGGATCCCAAAGAGAAGTACCGGTTGCCCCCTGCTGGCAACCATTTGGAAATATTTTATTTGGTACCCAAAAATTTCATAGTCTTCCTCCAGATCCAAAGGATATCCTTAAATAGAGGATTGGTATAGATGTTTCTTCCCAATTCTCTATTTAAGGCATGAACCATAAAATTTTAAGAATATGGATGACATACACACTCTTCTATCTCTAAAGAATGACTATCTGGGTGTTTGAAACATCCAGTCTATTGTAAATCAAATAATTGTTGCATAGTTGTAAAATTTCAAATTCGGTAAAGCCAACCCTCCCTTTGTGTAAGGTGAATATAGATTTTCAAATTTTATTCTAGCTATCTTCCCACTCCAAAGAACATATCTTAAACCTCAACTCATTAAACCTCAAGAGTTAATCCTTTCAAAATAATAAAGGAGAAAAATATATAGAGAATGTCAGCCGTTTAGGAATCAGTCCGGGGTGCAACCCAACTGCTAGCGTGAATAGTAAAACACACGCTAGCACACTGAGAAATAACCAGGACGTGACCCACTCAGGAAACAGATAAGATAGGTTTCAAAAAATAATAATTGTTCCAGTACGCAGGAAAGCCACAAAAGTAAAAACGTCTCTTTAAGCAGGTTAGGAAAATATAAAGATCATGCTCATTTTTGCAGCTTGTAAAAGTAAATGTCCCTTTAAGCAGGCTTGTAACAAACAAAAAGGCAAAGTTCTCTTTTGCAGCTTGTAAAAGTAAATGTCCCTTTAAGCAGGCTTGTAACAAACAAAAAGGCAAAGTTCTCTTTTGCAGCTTGTAAAAGTAAAAGTCCCTTTAAGCAGGCTTGTAACAAACAAAAAGGCAAAGTTCTCTTTTGCAGCTTGTAAAAGTAAATGTCCCTTTAAGCAGGCTTGTAACAAACAAAAAGGTAAAGTTCTCTTTTGCAGCTTGTAAAAGTAAATGTCCCTTTAAACAGGTAGTAAATAGGAAAATATATCCAAGAAAAGATTGAGGGATAAGGCATAAGCAAGGTCAGGCAGGCAGAAGTCGGTATCCAAACATCAGTAGCAGGGTAAAGGCAAAAGCAAGGTCAGGCAGGCAGTAGTCGGTATCCAAACAACAGTAGCAGGGTTAAGGCAAAAGGCTAGGTCAGGCAGGCAGAAGTCGGTACACAAGAATAGAAAACCGATCTTGGTAAAGTACTCACAAACTCCAAGGGAATCAAACAAACGGGCCCAGAGTAAGATCTCCCGCATTGGTTTAAAGGCAGGAGCGGCGACGTAATCAGAGGGGTGTGTCAGAGGATGCGTCACGTTGCTAAGCAACGTGACGTCATTCACACAGAGAAGATCCGGGAGCCGCGGTGACACGGCGATGAACGGAAAAAATCATGACAGCACCCCCCTCCTCAAGGACCCCTCCGGGGGACAGGACCAGGCCTAGCAGGATGAGTCTTGTGGAAGGCCTTTATTAAAGTAGGAGCATTTACTTGATGAGCCGGCTCCCAGGATCGTTCCGTGACTGGATAACCTTTCCAATGAATGAGATAATACAATTTCTTGCCACGGAGCTTGGAATCCAGAATATGGCTGATCTCAAACTCAGGGTGTCCATGGACAAACAGAGGTGGAGGTTTAGAAAGAGGTTTAGAATACCTGTTAGACATCATAGGTTTTAGAAGAGAAACGTGGAATACCGGATGGACTTTGAGAGTCTTGGGTAAAGCCACCCGGTAAGCAGTGGAACACACTTGACCCAGTATTCGGAAAGGACCCACGTATCGTGGTCCCAGTTTGGTAGAAGGTTGTTTCAGGCGAAGAAAACGAGAGGAAATCCAAACTTTATCACCAGGACGATACTTGGGAGCCTTCTTCCTTCGAAGATCTGAAAAGAACTTGTAACGTTTAGAAGCTACAGAAAGGATACAATGTATTCTCCGCCAATGTCGAGTTAATCTTCGGGCAGTAAGATCAGAAGCAGGATTCACTGTGGAAGAAGTATGCAAAGGAAATGTTCTGGGCTGATATCCGTAAGCCGCAAGAAAAGGAGAGGTCTGAAGGGAGGAATTATACCGGGCGTTATGAGCCAATTCAGCTAAAGGAAGGTAAGAAGTCCAGTTAGAGTGATAATGATCCACATAATGTCTAAGATATGTTTCAAGACACTGGTTTACCCTTTCAGTCTGGCCGTTAGATTGTGGATGATGAGAAGTAGACAGAGATATTGTGGTTCCAAAGTGTTTACAAAGTGATCTCCAAAATCGGGAAACAAACTGTACCCCTCTATCTGAAACAATATCCAGAGGAAATCCATGGATTCTTACAATATGTGAAATAAAAAGTTCAGAAAGTCTTTTGGCAGACAGTAATCCTGGTAAGGGAACAAAATGAGCAGTCTTAGTGAACCTGTCGACCACCACCCAAATAGTGTTGTTTCCAGCTGACAAAGGAAGGTCGGTAATAAAGTCCATGGATACATGAGTCCAAGGCTGATGAGGTATGGGCAACGGTTGGAGCAACCCTGAAGGAAGTTGGCGAGGAGTCTTGTTCATGGCACATTGTGTGCATACTGAGACGTAATCTTTAACATCTTGAGAGAGAGTAGGCCACCAAACATGCTGTTTGAGATTTCGAGTGGTGATACTGATGCCAGGATGTCCAGAAAGGGGACTATCATGAGCCCAAAATAGAATCTTGGAACAAAGGCGTTCAGGAACAAAGAGTAAACCATCAGGAGGTTTACAGGACAAAGGAAGATTCCTTTGAGCAGACTGTAAATCTTGTAACCAAGAAGTTGTTAGCTGGGCTATGACTTCATGAGGTTGGAGAATGGTACCAGACTCAGGAATTGGGGTATCTTGAAATTGTCTGGAAAGGGCGTCTGCTTTAATATTTTTTGAACCAGGTATGTAAGACAAATTATAGTGAAACCGGGAGAAGAATAACGACCAGCGTGCTTGCCTGGAATTCAATCGTTTGGCCGTTTGGAGATAAAGAAGGTTTTTATGATCAGTGAGTATGGTAAACGGCAAAGAAGTACCTTCCAGCCAATGCCTCCATTCGTCCAAGGCCATTTTAATGGCAAGCAACTCTTTATTCCCTACGTCATAGTTAAATTCAGAAGGAGGAAATTTTTTAGAGAAAAAACCAACAGGATGAATCCTTCCAGTCTCCGGTATTCGTTGAGAAAGAACAGCTCCAGCAGCAACAGAGAAAGCATCAACTTCCAGGATAAACTGAAAATCTGGATTTGGGTGACGGAGAATAGGTGCAGAAGAAAAGCTTATTTGAGAGACTCAAAAGCCTCTATAGCCTCAGGAGGCCATCTTTTACAATTTTGTCCCTTTCTAGTGAGAAAAGTAAGGGGAGAAGTAATAGTAGCAAAATCCTTAATGAACTTCCTGTAATAGTTGGCGAAGCCCAGAAAACGTTGCAAAGCCTTCAGAGAATCAGGTCTAGGCCAATCCAAGATGGCAGAAAGTTTAGTAGGATCCATTTCAAATCCAGATGCCGATATTACATAACCCAGAAAGGGTATGGATTTTTGATGGAAAGAACATTTCTCCAGTTTAGCAAACAGATGGTAATCTCTTAAACATTGAAGTACTTTCCTGACTTGGTGCACATGATCTTGGTGGTTCTGAGAAAAAATTAAGATATCGTCAATGTATATGATGACAAAGATATTCAAAAAATCACGAAAGATCTCGTTTACAAAATGTTGAAAAACCGCCGGAGAATTGCATAGCCCAAAAGGCATGACCAGATATTCGTAATGCCCAAATCGAGTGTTAAAAGCAGTCTTCCACTCATCTCCTTTGCGTATACGGATAAGATTGTATGCACCACGTAGATCAAGTTTGGTAAATATGGTGGCTCCCTGAAGATAAGTAAAAAGTTCAGGAATAAGGGGTAGAGGATAACTGTTCTTGATGGTAATCTGATTTAGTCCTCTGTAATCAATACAGGGTCGTAATCCGCCATCCTTTTTTCCTACAAAAAAGAAACCAGCCCCTACAGGGGAAGAGGAGGGTCGGATAAATCCTCTAGCCAGATTGTCTTTAATATATTCTTCCAAAGCCACGTTTTCAGGTTTAGAAAGTGGATACGTCTTTCCTCGAGGATAGGTAGCCCCGGGAAGGAGATCAATGGGGCAATCAAAAGGGCGGTGAGGAGGAAGACGTTCAGCTTCCTTTTTGGAGAAAACATCCACAAAGTCATGATAAGGCATAGGTAGAGAGTCCGGAGTTTCGATTGTGAGAGAAATAGTGAGTGGTAACTTGGTGATCTTTTGAAGACATTTAGTCTGGCATGTAGATCCCCAGGAGGTAAGTTCGCCGAAAGTCCAAGAAAAAGTAGGATTGTGTACTTGGAGCCAGGGTAGTCCTAAGATAATGGGAAATTGAGGAGTGGGAATGACATCAAAACAAATTGTCTCGGAATGAAGTATTCCTACGGTGAGAAGTAAAGGTTTAGTAGCAAACTGAATATATCCGGAACCCAAAGGACCTCCACTGACCGTAGAGACTGAAATTGAATACTCTTTCTTTAGTAAGGGTATAGAGTGAGTAGAGACGAATGTAGAGTCAATGAACACTCCTCCAGCACCAGAGTCGATAAGAGCTTGGGTATGAATCTTATTATGTCCAATTTGAAGGGTTACTGGAACAAAGAGTTTCTTGTATAGGGAATGACTACTTTTTTGGCTTAACTCAGTTCCCTGGACTAGAGTTAAGCCCTGGCTTTTACTGGCCTGGTAGGACAATCCCTTAATAAATGCCCTTTAAGGCCACAGTACAAACACAAGCCAAGAGAACGTCTTCTCAATCGTTCAGTCTCTGTTAATTTTATACTTCCCACTTCCATGGGTTCAGCCTGATCAGGAGTAGGAGAGGCAGGAGTGACTGGATTAGAAAAACGAGGAGCCAAACGAAAAGGAGTTCGAGTTGAAGACCTCTGTGCTCTATCCTTTTCTTGTTGGCGTTCACGAAATCTGGCGTTGAGACTGATACAAAGATTTATTAAGGCTTCCAAGGATTCTGGAAGTTCCCGATACACCAATTCATCCTTGAGACGCTCAGAAAGTCCTTTACGAAAAGTGGCTCTAAGTGCTCCCTGATTCCAAGTAGTTTCAGAGGCAAGGGTGCGGAACTCAATAGCGTATTGAGAAACTGGTTGACTACCTTGACGTAAATCCAAGAGAGTAGCTTCAGCAGCGGATGACCTTCCAGGTTTATCAAATACATTTGAAAACACAGAGAGAAATGTATCTACATCCAAAAGTATAGGGTCATTCTTTTCTAGCAAAGGTGATACCCAAGCCAAAGCTTTTCCTTTCATTAAGGAAATAAGAAATGTGATTCTAGAAGAGGGAGTAGCAAAAAGAGTAGGGCTATTTCGGAAATGGAGACGACACTGATTCAGAAAGCCCCTACATTCTTCAGGATTCCCATCATATTTATCCGGAAGAGGTATCCTGGGACTCAGTTGTACCTGAGACTGGTTGTTAGGAATCGAAGGAGGTAATGCCTCAATAGGATTAGGATTGGGATTAGGATTGGGAGGTGCAGTAGCAACCAAATTTTGTAATAAAGCAGTTATTTGATCAAGTTTAGTGTCCAGAGACTGCAAGTGGGTGGCATGAGATCCCAGTAGCTGTCCCTGGTGAGCCACGGCCATGGATAATTCAGTGGGGTCCATTTATGGCCCGTTTGTAATGTCAGCCGTTTAGGAATCAGTCCGGGGTGCAACCCAACTGCTAGCGTGAATAGTAAAACACACGCTAGCACACTGAGAAATAACCAGGACGTGACCCACTCAGGAAACAGATAAGATAGGTTACAAAAAATAATAATTGTTCCAGTACGCAGGAAAGCCACAAAAGTAAAAACGTCTCTTTAAGCAGGTTAGGAAAATATAAAGATCATGCTCATTTTTGCAGCTTGTAAAAGTAAATGTCCCTTTAAGCAGGCTTGTAACAAACAAAAAGGCAAAGTTCTCTTTTGCAGCTTGTAAAAGTAAATGTCCCTTTAAGCAGGCTTGTAACAAACAAAAAGGCAAAGTTCTCTTTTGCAGCTTGTAAAAGTAAAAGTCCCTTTAAGCAGGCTTGTAACAAACAAAAAGGCAAAGTTCTCTTTTGCAGCTTGTAAAAGTAAATGTCCCTTTAAGCAGGCTTGTAACAAACAAAAAGGTAAAGTTCTCTTTTGCAGCTTGTAAAAGTAAATGTCCCTTTAAACAGGTAGTAAATAGGAAAATATATCCAAGAAAAGATTGAGGGATAAGGCATAAGCAAGGTCAGGCAGGCAGAAGTCGGTATCCAAACATCAGTAGCAGGGTAAAGGCAAAAGCAAGGTCAGGCAGGCAGTAGTCGGTATCCAAACAACAGTAGCAGGGTTAAGGCAAAAGGCTAGGTCAGGCAGGCAGAAGTCGGTACACAAGAATAGAAAACCGATCTTGGTAAAGTACTCACAAACTCCAAGGGAATCAAACAAACGGGCCCAGAGTAAGATCTCCCGCCGTGGTTTAAAGGCAGGAGCGGCGACGTAATCAGAGGGGTGTGTCAGAGGATGCGTCACGTTGCTAAGCAACGTGACGTCATTCACACAGAGAAGATCCGGGAGCCGCGGTGACACGGCGATGAACGGAAAAAATCATGACAGAGAAAAGAAGCACTTTACCAAAGCTCTCACTTAATATACAATAATTATCACTGAGAAATGTTAACACTAAAATGAAAACACAACCTTTAATAAAAAACAAAATAAAAAGAGTAAAATAAATACTCCCACATAATACAATACTAGGACCCTACAATTAAAAATAGGGAATGACCACCCTCCCCCACGAACATGTCACAACCACTATTGGAACAAATATGAGTTTGAGTGCAGTTATAGAGCAATTTGCCATGGTTGTCCCATCATGCAAAAGACACCAAAAACAAAAATATCCTTATCTAAATAAGTAGGACACAGTCCCTCAATAGGTAACTATGCTGCTAATAATTATTAAAACTAGTTGGGTTCGGGCCTCCAAACTCTGAAAAAATACATCAAACAGTCAGATCTCCATAAAGTATGTAGCATATACAGTAAGTCATGGGGACTTAAAAACGTACAATGGGCATTTCGCCCACAGCTTTCTCAAAGGCGCCTCTCAAAAGGTTATGTTTTAATTTTTGTGTTATTACATCTCAGTGATAATTATTGTATATTAAGTGAGTGCTTTGGTAAGGTGGTTATTTTCTCTTTCTATACAGTATTTCTAGTTTCTATTTTTGGCACTATAGCACCCCCACTGCTCTTAGTGGGTACTTTTTGAGTTACTCTCTACTTATACATATTAATTTATACTATAATTAATAAAGGAAACATCCTCAAAACAAACAAAATGTTTGGGAGTATTAACATCGTAAATAAATTTACTTTACCTGTCACAGATACAGGCAACCCTAACCAACTTTTAATTTTTTCCTAACTTTCCTGCAAAATTGGGAGAATATTATCCCCATACCATTTTGAAGAGTAAGCCGAAATAGATAAACCTAAATAAGACAAGGATTCTGTTTCAATAAATTGATAAGATTAATGGTAATCCGTTTTTTTTAGCCATAGTATTTTAGACTTTGTTAAGTTAATCTTAATGCCCAATACAAGGCTATAATCTTCTAGTAATTTAATAATTCAATTTATATAGTTCACCTGATCTGTTGCAAATATAAGGAGATCATCTTCAAAAAGCGAGGTTTGGATCGAGACAATTGCCAGGATAATACCTGATAAAATCTCCCTTAGTGCAATGTCTAATCTTGATAGATCAATTTATCTTGCCTCTAATATGAATTTTAATTAGATGTTGCTATCAAATTATATATTTGTTGCTGAAGTAGTACACAGCAAAGAAATAAAGGTTTTAGGCAATAATATAAACTACAAACCAGCGTGCATTGTAGCTTTAAATTTACAAGGTGGAGAATATGTAATTTCAAAGCATAAAAACAAAGAACAAATAATAAGTCCCAGAGGTATTTATTGATAAAATATTTTACTAGGAAGGATACATTGAGATTTCTCTCGTTTTCAAGTATGTCCTGTGACCACAAAACATTGCATTGTATCGTAAAATAGTCCCTAGATCAGAGACAGGAATCTTGAATATAGAACACAAATAATTGGAGGATATTGGGAGAGCAATGAAATAGCAGTCAATACCTTATTAGATATCAGTAGCACACAAAATTAAACAGAACCTTACAGAATGAGCTGAGAGTAAGTAGGAACAGATCGGCTGATCTCAGGAGAAGTGCTCAAATGAAGACAGTACCTGATAGTGCTGAAAAGGTTGTTCTCCAGTGAGAGTACACAACTTACAGATAATACCTGATTGTGCAGGATAAGGATAGTAGGTTCAGTTGACCTGGGTGAGGTAGAAGCAGATGGGAAAGGCTCCAGTATTGGTGCTTACAGGTACTCGATCTCCTATGGAACTGAATACTGTTGCTCCGGCATAATGGAAGTGAAGTTTACAGGTGTACTCTGAGCTGAAGTTCGTCGGAATGATGCTCTAGTGAATAGAAATTTCGTGGCAGGATCACAAAGAGGTAACAATAGTTCAGATAAGCTGGCACTATGAGAAGTACCTGTAAGTAGGAGGTAGAGAGAGACTGTGTAGACAGGAATCCTTAGTAGAGTAGATGGTAGTAAGGCTTTACCATGAAGAGAAAGTAAATAGTGAATTGCTGGAAACAAATAAGATCCACTGGTATCTGGTAGTCACCATAAGATGAGGTATAGAGCTTGATTTGGTAGCAAGATAGTACAAACAGGGGGCGGAGCCAACTATCATTGGGACAAGACGCGCATTTTCAGAGCTCCTAAAACATCTCACAATTTTAAAGGATTTATTGCATATTTTACTTATTTTTTTTTACCCCACCCTGCAGATTCATGGGGAAGGCTATCTTTTTGCTGCATTGAAGGCAACTTAGCAGTACTAAATACTTCTATAGACCCTGTTTCTAATCTTTTCTGACACGCTACACGTGTGTAATCATGGCTGCGCTCATCCTCAACCCGATAATGGAACTTTTGGAGCGCCACAACGAAGCGCTTTTAAATACCATAGCTGAGGCTTTCAAGCCCCGCAATACATATATTGCCAACTCAGAAGTTTTGGCCGAATGTGAGAAGAGGCACTCAGAAACTGCAGTTGAGCCGCGACAGTTGCCATCTTTGATGACAACATCAGAGCACATCTCACTGATCTATGGCTTGAAGGTCACAGAAGAGCAGAGGGTTGGCGAGGCATCAGACACTACTAACGAGCTACATGGCTCTCACTTGGGTGCGCCCTATCAAGACATCAGAGTAGTGGTACCACTGACAGCTATATCCCAGAGCAGTAAAGAGTGGAATCGGCCGCGTGAGCTGCATATGACTGTCGCCTACTGGGCAGCCTATCGAAGCCCCTATGAGGTACTGCATTATTTTTTTCCATCGCCCCCTGGACAAGTCGACTTCAGATGTGGCATAGGCTAAGCTATTAGATGGGTCTGGACTTCTTTTGCTGTTTTGATTACAAGATCTCACAGCACTTTCTCTCCTGGGAGTACGTACATTGTAGTTTTACACCTTCTCTATAAACTTAGTTAAAGGACTCTATTTTCAACTCTGCATCCTGCATGTGTTTGACTGCGGTGACTGTATGGTGGCATCTAATGTTTGAGTTCCATGAGGACCACGTCTGCCAGGGATTTACAACTTACACAAAGCAAACTGAAACAGGACTTAGATAGAAAAAGGACATAATGCATCTTTTTATTAAGATCCATCTCTTTTTCTAACCTGAAGATGTTTGATGTCAATTAGTTACTCGTACCATTCTTTCTAATGTCTATCATTAATAACCCGCTAGATGCCTTTAGATATCCATGTGTTTGGTTAGCAGTACACACCTGATTGAGAGTCATTTTCTTGCATTTCTCACTAAAAGTCTTCTCCCCTGAGTCATAATGTGTTTGTACTAATATACTTAGCCCATAGGTTTTGAGAATTTGAGTACACGGACACGTACCTTTAGTGACGTTTAAAGTGCTGGAGAAGATGATGTTTATGTGCAATTAGCCTATAGCTACTATCCACATATAGATTATTGCCATTCACATAAGTAACCCCTAGGCTTAAGCAAGCACATCTTTGAAATCTAGTGCTAAAAATCAAATGTGTCTCTTATGCTGTTCAAATGTCCTTTGTTATTTCTTTTACTGTTTTAACCCATTGAGACTTTAGCTTGTTTGATTATTCAGTTCTGTTTCATGCTTAAGAGACTTAAGGGCACTCATTGTACTATATATGTGCTTAACTTTTAGGATTTCTTCCTATAGGGTTATAAATGTACTACTCCACAATGTTTGTTTAAAGTTAGCACTAAAGTTTATGTATCATGCTACATATGAGCCTCCATTATAGTCACTACACAGCTATATTTTGGTTAAAATCAGCAGCCTACATCAGTATTCTCAAATTACTATTACCTTAGTTGTTTGTTATTGGGTTAATGTCTGGTAAAGTTTAACATAATGTGTAGTGTTGTTCATATAAATATTGTTCCTTTGCTAAATAATGTTCTAGGTTTCCCTTAGTTACTGTTATGGGAACTTTTTCTACAGCAGCTGGAGCTTAGGCTCATACTAAAAATTTTTTTTCCATTCTTTATTCTTACCACTTTCCCTATTTTTGTAGGGTAGAATAAGGCACACTTATATCTACTTAAATCTATGATATGTTGCGCTACAGTATTTTGTATGAAGGTTGCTAATGTACATGACTACTTTGTTGCATGTACACTTAATATGAGTTAGGATCCAGCCGACCGCTTATAGATCTTATGTATATACTTTCTTGCACACCTTATACAGTTAATGGACACTGAGGATTGAAATACAATTTTATATGTTGTCCCCTACCATTCTGAATGCTCCTAAGGCTTGGGTATCTGCGGCCGAGATATCTGAGCCTCCTCATTTTTATTCTTATAGACGTGATAGGCAACATATCTATGGAAAGAAGACCAATTAGTTAGATGACAAATACCAATATTCACCATTAGATATGTGTATAGGCCCTTGCAGATAATTCCAGATTTTTGCTTTTCATCAGAACCTATATACCACTGTGTGTAACCTACCACCTACGCATTTAACATGTTTGCTAATGCAGGCTGGTCCTGCATTTTATATAGTTTCCCGCCTCATGAGCTGAACTACGTAACTTTCACTAAATTTATTCATTAGGATTTTTTTTAAAGCTCTAGTATGTCGGGTTTTGCATTGATCTAATGTGCAATTAGTCCCTTTCACGCTCATATTAGCAACCCATGTTCTTAGATGACTTCTCACATTGATGTGGTGCCTTGTTTCATTAAAGAGTGTTTACTTTGAATTATAATATGAAAAGCTTCCGAAGCTGCATGTTTCTCACACCATATTTAATCTACCACCTCCTCCCCCCCCCAATAATACACCTCTTAACATAGGAGGGTTAACTATACAGCTTCTCTTACCTATGCCGTAACCTGCCTACCTAACCACCATAACTACCACCATAACTATCTATAAAATATATCCTGCTAGACGCAACATACCCACATACTTATATCCAACCCTATCTATAGTCAATATAAAAAAAGAGGTTTGCTCTGTGGCCCAAATGTGGTCTCTTTTACTCCATACTAACCTTCACTAGCTATTTTATTTCGCTTATGATTGAGGCCCAAGAGAGGCCTCTAGAGTCCGTTAGAAGGTTCATATTTGAATTGGCATATCACAAATGTAAACTAGAGATGTTCATTAATGCTTGTTCTCTTTCTAGATTGTTTGTATACACGCAACATTGTAATGCACTTGACATTCTTTGCAATGACTACTTGTACATACTTTCTTTTTTTTTCATTTTGTGATTTGCTTTTCGAAACCTCAAAAAAAAAATGTTTATAAAAAAAAAAAAAAGATAGAACAAACAGTTTGAGAGGTAACTTGCTAATAATCAAGCAAGGAGTGATAGGATGAGTCAGGTGATATAGGCAGGTAAATTAGGGAGGAGTTATACTTAAAGGTGTAGAATCTGACACTTAGTTTTACAGCAAGAGGTCCCAAAATTAAATCAAACAATAAAGGGGATAAAGTGCAACCCTGAAGGGTGCCCCTTGACAATAAAAAAATAATTTGAAATCCCCTTGTTGATCAATAGAGTGGCCTATGTATTGGAATATATGTTCCCAATTAGTCCCAGAAATTGCCACCAAAACTAAATCTTCTCAATACTTTCAACATATAATCCCACTTGACCCTGTCGAAGGCCTTCTTTGCATCCAAAGATAGCAGGAAGGCCTCCGGCAAAGCCAAGGAATTCCTAAAATTGTGGCATATTGTATGAAAAATCTTCCTAACATTGAATTCTAAAGATCTACCCCTCACGGGACCTATCTGATCTGAATGTACAATCTTAGGTAAAAATAGCTTTCAATCTTTCTGCCAAGATCTTCATAAAGATTTTGTAATCTAGGTTTAGTAAAAAAATGGTTCTATAAGTTGTTACCTCCTGTTTGGGGATCAAAATAATATTGGCTCTTTTATATCTATCAGTAATCTTAAGGTTATACTTATTCCATAAAAAAGGTAATTTAATTAAGTTACAATTTTCGTTGACAACGCTGTATAAAATTCCAACAGCAATTTGTCTGGCCCTGGAGTTTTCCTCTTGGCTATTAAGTTAATCGTTTTGTAGATCGCCTCTTCTTCTATGGGATTGTTTAAAGTGTCAAGATCTACTTCCAAGATCTTAGGAAATTCAATATCTTCTAGCAATTTATGATTATTTTCTCTCATAGGTTTGTGAGACGTAAAGAGATTGCTATAATATTTTTAAAATAATAGGATTATCTGATCCTGATTCCTGATCACTAACCATTTTATACTTACTTTTAAGAGTGGCAATTGGTTTCCTTTTAGTATGTTTTTTTAAAGATAGACGCTAAGGGGCCAATTTATCAATGTCTATATGACATGATACACTGTAGCGTATCATGTTCGACAGACATTGCTGAATGCCGACAACATACACTGTCAGCATTCATCACTGCACAAGCAGTTCACCAGAACTGCTTGTGCAATGCCACCCCTGCAGATTAGCGGCCAATTGGCTGCTAGCAGGGGGTGTCAATCAGCCAAATCGTATAGGATTTGGCGGATTAAAGACTGCAGCCTCAGAGGCAGCGGTTCAGTTATGCCGCAGCTGAAACAGGGGCATCAAGCTCCATTCGGAGCTTAATAATTCTGCCCCTAATAATTTACCTGTCTTGTTACCGTATCTTGAGAAGTTTGCCATATTTTTATGTATAGATTCCTGTGCTTCTTCTAATAGTTCTTTCTATTTTCCCAATATGAATACTGTTGAAATAGAGCATATGTTTCCCTTAATTCGTTTAACAATTTTTAATATAATGCATTTTGAGATTTCTTAAGTTTAGCCCAGTAAGAGATGATCTTTGCCTTTAGGTCTCCCAAAAAGTTTGGATATTATTCCTATGTTTTTTATTAAGAATACAGAATTCTTCCCATATTTCACATAAAAAAACACCTAAATCTAACTGACTTAGATAAGTAGGAAGAGAAAAAGAAGGAATTATAGGATCATTTTATCCCTTCTTCTAGATCTAACAGAACAGGGGCATGATTTGATAAGGTATATTCCAATATATTACAATTTAAAATCTTAGGGATTAGATGTTCTGATATGCTAAATATATCTAACCTCCATAGTGTGTTATGGTCTTAGAAAGACAGGTATATTCTAGATTATTCATATTCAGAAGTATCCAAATATCCACTAGCCCTATTGAGTGTACAAAAATTGAAAATATATGTTTTTCATATTTTAATTGGGGCGTTGTGTAGATAGATCTCTTAAACCAAGATTACAAGTTTTGCTCTATACCCGGTGCGTAAATAACTAAAAAAAATGAGCGTTATCACATTTTCCATAGCACTGCCAATACAAGTTACTGAAAAACCTTCTCTTGTTGTGCGGTATGGTGCGATAAGCTCCATACCGCAAAAAACCTAAGGCCTGAGTTGACATGCTCGTGCATGCTTTCCCCCATATACATCAATGGAGAGAAAGTATTAGAAAAAAACGAACACCTGCGATCGCGGAATGGAGATCACTGTAACAAAACCCCAGTGATTTCTATGGGGAAAAGGAAGTTATGTTAAAACCTAGCACACTAGCATAAACCCCTAGTCTAAATACCCCTAATCCGCTGACCCCGACATTGCCGACACTAAATAAAATGATTAACCCCTAATCTGCCAGCCCCCGACATCGCCAACACTAAATAAACCTATTAACCACTAAACCCCCGGCCACCCACATCACTACTAATAAAATAAACCTATTAACCCCCAAACTGCTGGCACCCCACATCGCAACTACTAAACTAAACTGCCGCCCCCCCCCCGGCAACATATTAAATTAAACTATTAACCCCTAAACCTAACAACCCCCTAATTTTAAATTAAATTTACAATATAACTATGTTTAAATAAATAAAAACTTACCTGTTAAATAAAAATAAAACTAAGTTTTAACTATAAAGTAACTTAACATTACGATTTTAAAACAAAAAAATAAAGAAAAATAAAAAAACTAAGTTTCAAATAAAACAAATCCTAAAACTACGAAAAAAATGACATTATATAAAAATAAAAACTCTAAAATTACGAAAAATATAAAACTCTAGATTACGAGTTTTGTGTTAAGAGCTGTGCGGTGCTAACGAACAGTTTTCTCTCACCGCTCACTTACTTGCAGCGCTGGTATCACAGGATTTTACAAACCTGGCGTTAAAAAGCAAGAAGTGAGCGTTGAGCAAAATTTTGTTCTTTACGGCACTCCAATACCAGCGCTGCTTAAATCAGCGGTGAGCTGGTTGGACGTGCTCGTGCACGATTTACCCATAGACATCAATGGGGAGAGCTGGCTGAGAAAAAGTCTATATAACACCTGCAAAAAAGCAGCGTAAAACTCAGTAACGCAGCCCCATTGATTCCTATGGGGAAATAAAAGTTATGTTAACACCTTAACATGAACCCCGAGTCTAAACACCCCTAATCTTACACTTATTAACCCCTAATCTGCCGCCCCCAACATCGTCACCACCTAAATCTACCGCTTTGGACATCGCCGCCACAAACATTATACTTATTAACCCCCTAATCTGCTGCCCCCAACATCGCCGACACCTACATTATATTTATTAACTCCTAATCTCCCTCCCCCAATATTGCCGCAACCTACCTACATTTATTAACCCCTAATATGCCGCCCCCAATGTCGCCGCCACTAAAATAAACATATTAACCCCTAAACTGCCGCACTCCTGCCTCGCAAACATTAGTTAAATATTATTAACCCCTAATCTGCCGTCCCTAACATCGCCGCCACCTACCTACATTTATTAACCCCTAATCTGCTGCCCCCAACATCTTCGCAACTATACTAAATGTATTAACCCCTAATCTTAAGTCTAACTCTAACACCCCCTTACTTAAATATAATTACAATAAATCTAAATAAAAATTAATAAAAAGCCAATAGAATGTGAGCTCAGTCCTATTTGCTGATTGGATCAGCCAATAGGATTGAACTTCAATCCTATTGGCTGATTGCATCAGCCAATAGGATTTTTTCTACCTTAATTCCGATTGGCTGATAGAATTCTATCAGCCAATCGGAATCTAAGGGACGCCATCTTGGATGACGTCATTTAAAGGAACCTTCATTCAGTAAGAAAACTCTGGATGAAGAGGATGCTCTGCGTCGGATGTCTTGAAGATGGATGAAGATAGAAGATGCCGTCTGGATGAAGACATCTGCCCGTCTGGAGGACCACTTTGCCAGGCTTGGATGAAGACTTCTCCAGGCTTCGTTGAGGACTTCGGCCCAGTTGGATGAAGACTTCCGCCGCTTCCTTGAGGATGGATGTCCGGTCTTCAGAACAGTAAGTCGATCTTCAGGGCGTTAGTGTTAGGTTTGTTTAAGGGTGTATTGGGTGGGTTTTATTTTTTAGGTTAGGGCTTTGGGCTGCAATAGAGCTAAATGCCCTTTTAAGGGCAATGTCCATCCAAATGCCCTTTTCAGGGCAATGGGGAGCTTAGGTTTTTTAGTTAGGCTTTTAATTGGGGGGTTGGTTGTGTGGGTGGTGGGTTTTACTGTTGGGGGGATTGTTTGTATTTTTTTTTACAGCTAAAAGAGCTGATTACTTTGGGCAATGCCCCACAAAAGGCCCTTTTAAGGGCTTCTAATAGTTTAGTTTAGGCTAGTTTTTTTTTTTATTTTGGGGGGGCTTTTTTTATTTTGATAGGGCTATTAGATTAGATGTAATTAGTTTAAAGATCTGTAATTTGTTTTATTTTATTTTTTGTGATTTAGCTAATTTAATTTATTTAATTATATTTAATTTAGATAATTTATTTAATTGTATTTAATTTAGTTAATTTATTTAATTGTAGTGTAGTGTTAGGTGTTATTGTAACTTAGGTTTTATTTTACAGGTCAATTTGTATTTATTTTAGCTAGGTAGTTATTAAATAGTTAATAACTATTCTACCTAGTTAAAATAAATACAAACTTGCCTGTAAAATAAAAATAAACCCTGAGATAGCTACAATGTAACTATTAGTTATATTGTAGCTATCTTAGGCCTAGATTTGGAGTTCGGCGGTAAAAGGGCTGTTAACGCTCCGCGGGTTTTTTTCTGGCCGCACCATAAATTTAACTCTGGTATCGAGAGTTCAAACAAATGCTGCGTTAGGCTCCAAAAAAGGAGCGTAGAGCATATTTACCGCAAATGCAACTCTCGATACCAGAGTTGCTTACGGACGCGGCCGGCATCAAAAACGTGCTCGTGCACGATTCTCCCATAGGAAACAATGGGGCTGTTTGAGCTGAAAAAAAACCTAACACCTGCAAAAAAGCAGCGTTCAGCTCTTAACGCAGCCCCATTGTTTCCTATGGGGAAACACTTCCTACGTCTGCACCTAACACTCTAACATGTACCCCGAGTCTAAACACCCCTAACCTTACACTTATTAACCCCTAATCTGCCGCCCCCCGCTATCGCTGACACCTGCATTACACTTTTAACCCCTAATCTGCCGCTCCGTAAACCGCCGCCACCTACGTTATCCCTATGTACCCCTAATCTGCTGCCCTAACATCGCCGACCCCTATGTTATATTTATTAACCCCTAATCTGCCCCCCACAACGTCGCCGACACCTGCCTACACTTATTAACCCCTAATCTGCCGAGCGGACCTGAGCGCTACTATAATAAAGTTATTAACCCCTAATCCGCCTCACTAACCCTATCATAAATAGTATTAACCCCTAATCTGCCCTCCCTAACATCGCCGACACCTACCTTCAATTATTAACCCCTAATCTGCCGACCGGAGCTCACCGCTATTCTAATAAATGTATTAACCCCTAAAGCTAAGTCTAACCCTAACACTAACACCCCCCTAAGTTAAATATAATTTTAATCTAACGAAATAAATTAACTCTTATTAAATAACTTATTCCTATTTAAAGCTAAATACTTACCTGTAAAATAAATTCTAATATAGCTACAATATAAATTATAATTATATTATAGCTATTTTAGGATTAATATTTATTTTACAGGCAACTTTGTAATTATTTTAACCAGGTACAATAGCTATTAAATAGTTAAGAACTATTTAATAGTTACCTAGTTAAAATAATAACAAATTTACCTGTAAAATAAATCCTAACCTAAGATATAATTAAACCTAACACTACCCTATCAATAAAATAATTAAATAAACTACCTACAATTACCTACAATTAACCTAACACTACACTATCAATAAATTAATTAAACACAATTGCTACAAATAAATACAATTAAATAAACTATCTAAAGTACAAAAAATAAAAAAGAACTAAGTTACAGAAAATAATAAAATATTTACAAACATAAGAAAAATATTACAACAATTTTAAACTAATTACACCTACTCTAAGCCCCCTAATAAAATAACAAAGCCCCCCAAAATAAAAAATTCCCTACCCTATTCTAAAATACAAATATTACAAGCTCTTTTACCTTACCAGCCCTGAACAGGGCCCTTTGCGGGGCATGCCCCAAGAATTTCAGCTCTTTTGCCTGTAAAAAAAAACATACAATACCCCCCCCCCAACATTACAACCCACCACCCACATACCCCTAATCTAACCCAAACCCCCCTTAAATAAACCTAACACTAATCCCCTGAAGATCTTCCTACCTTGTCTTCACCATACCAGGTTCACCGATCCGTCCTGGCTCCAAGATCTTTATCCAACCCAAGCGGGGGTTGGCGATCCATAATCCGGTGCTCCAAAGTCTTCCTCCTATCCGGCAAGAAGAGGACATCCGGACCGGCAAACATCTTCTCCAAGCGGCATCTTCTATCTTCTTCCATCCGATGACGACCGGCTCCATCTTGAAGACCTCCAGCGCGGATCCATCCTCTTCTTCCGACAACTAGACGACGAATGACGGTTCCTTTAAGGGACGTCATCCAAGATGGCGTCCCTCGAATTCCGATTGGCTGATAGGATTCTATCAGCCAATCGGAATTAAGGTAGGAATTTTCTGATTGGCTGATGGAATCAGCCAATCAGAATATAGTTCAATCCGATTGGCTGATCCAATCAGCCAATCAGATTGAGCTCGCATTCTATTGGCTGATCGGAACAGCCAATAGAATGCAAGCTCAATCTGATTGGCTGATTGGATCAGCCAATCGGATTGAACTATATTCTGATTGGCTGATTCCATCAGCCAATCAGAAAATTCCTACCTTAATTCCGATTGGCTGATAGAATCCTATCAGCCAATCGGAATTCGAGGGACGCCATCTTGGATGACGTCCCTTAAAGGAACCGTCATTCGTCGTCTAGTCGTCGGAAGAAGAGGATGGATCCGCGCTGGAGGTCTTCAAGATGGAGCCGGTCGTCATCGGATGGAAGAAGATAGAAGATGCCGCTTGGAGAAGATGTTTGCCGGTCCGGATGTCCTCTTCTTGCTGGATAGGAGGAAGACTTTGGAGCACCGGATTATGGATCGCCAACCCCCGCTTGGGTTGGATAAAGATCTTGGAGCCAGGACGGATCGGTGAACCTGGTATGGTGAAGACAAGGTAGGAAGATCTTCAGGGGATTAGTGTTAGGTTTATTTAAGGGGGGTTTGGGTTAGATTAGGGGTATGTGGGTGGTGGGTTGTAATGTTGGGGGGGGGGGTATTGTATGTTTTTTTTTACAGGCAAAAGAGCTGAAATTATTGGGGCATGCCCCGCAAAGGGCCCTGTTCAGGGCTGGTAAGGTAAAAGAGCTTGTAATATTTGTATTTTAGAATAGGGTAGGGAATTTTTTATTTTGGGGGGCTTTGTTATTTTATTAGGGGGCTTAGAGTAGGTGTAATTAGTTTAAAATTGTTGTAATATTTTTCTTATGTTTGTAAATATTTTATTATTTTCTGTAACTTAGTTCTTTTTTATTTTTTGTACTTTAGATGGTTTATTTAATTGTATTTATTTGTAGCAATTGTGTTTAATTAATTTATTGATAGTGTAGTGTTAGGTTAATTGTAGGTAATTGTAGGTAGTTTATTTAATTATTTTATTGATAGGGTAGTGTTAGGTTTAATTATATCTTAGGTTAGGATTTATTTTACAGGTAAATTTGTTATTATTTTAACTAGGTAACTATTAAATAGTTCTTAACTATTTAATAGCTATTGTACCTGGTTAAAATAATTACAAAGTTGCCTGTAAAATAAATATTAATCCTAAAATAGCTATAATATAATTATAATTTATATTGTAGCTATATTAGGATTTATTTTACAGGTAAGTATTTAGCTTTAAATAGGAATCATTTATTTAATAAGAGTTAATTTATTTCGTTAGATAAAAATTATATTTAACTTAGGGGGGTGTTAGTGTTAGGGTTAGACTTAGCTTTAGGGGTTAATACATTTATTAGAATAGCGGTGAGCTCCGATCGGAAGATTAGGGGTTAATAATTGAAGTTAGGTGTCGGCGATGTTAGGGAGGGCAGATTAGGGGTTAATACTATTTATGATAGGGTTAGTGAGGCGGATTAGGGGTTAATAACTTTATTTTAGTAGTGCTCAGGTCCGCTCGGCAGATTAGGGGTTAATAAGTGTAGGTAGGTGTCGGCGACGTTGAGGGGGGCAGATTAGGGGTTAATAAATATAACATAGGGGTCGGCGATGTTAGGGGTAGCAGATTAGGGGTACATAGGGATAACGTAGGTGGCGGCGATTTGCGGTCGGAAGATTAGGGGTTAATTATTTTAAGTAGCTTGCGGCGACGTTGTGGGGGGCAAGTTAGGGGTTAATAGATATAATACAGGGGTCGGCGGTGTTAGGGGCAGCAGATTAGGGGTACATAAGTATAACGTAGGTGGCGGTCGGCAGATTAGGGGTTAAAAATTTTAATCGAGTGGCGGCGATGTGGGGGGACCTCGGTTTAGGGGTACATAGGTAGTTTATGGGTGTTAGTGTACTTTAGGGTACAGTAGTTAAGAGCTTTATAAACCGGCGTTAGCCAGAAAGCTCTTAACTCCTGCTATTTTCAGGCGGCTGGAATCTTGTCGTTAGAGCTCTAACGCTCACTGCAGAAACGACTCTAAATACCAGCGTTAGGAAGATCCCATTGAAAAGATAGGCTACGCAAATGGCGTAGGGGGATCTGCGGTATGGAAAAGTCGCGGCTGAAAAGTGAGCGTTAGACCCTTTAATCACTGACTCCAAATACCAGCGGGCGGCCAAAACCAGCGTTAGGAGCCTCTAACGCTGGTTTTGACGGCTACCGCCGAACTCTAAATCTAGGCCTTAGGGTTTATTTTATAGGTAAGTATTTAGTTTTAAAAAGGAATAATTTAGTTAATTATAGTAATTTTCTTTAGATTTATTTAAATTATATTTAAGTTAGGGGGTGTTAAGGTTAGACTCAGATTTAGGGGTTAATACATTTAATATAGTGGCGGCGACTTCGGGGACAGCAGATTAGGGGTTAATAAGTATAATGTAGGTGGCGGTGATGTTAGGGGCGGCAGATTATGGGTTAATAATATTTAACTAGCGTTTGCGAGGCGGGAGTGCGGCGGTTTAGGGGTTAATATGTTTATTATTGTGGTTGCGATGTCCGGAGCGGCAGATTAGGGGTTAAAATTTATATTATAGTGTTTGTGATGCAGGAGGGCCTCGGTTTAGATGTTAATAGGTAGTTTATGGGTGTTAGTGTACTTTTTAGCACTTTAGTTATGAGTTTTATGCTACGGCGTTGTACCATAAAACTCTTAACTACTGACTTTCAAATGCGTTAGGACTCTTGACAGGGTAGGGTGTACTGCTCACTTTTTGGTCTCCCAGGACAGACTTGTAATACCGGTGCTATGGAAGTCCCATAGAAAAAAGACTTTACGAAGTTTACGTAAGTCATTTTGCGGTAAGGCTAAAGAAGTGTGCAGTGACTCTAAACCTTCAAGACTCGTAATACCAGCGGGCGTAAAAAAGCAGCGTTAGGACGTCTTAACGCTGCTTTTTTACCTTAACGCACAACTCATAATCTAGCCGATAATTTGTAAAATAAAATTATGCTTACCTGATAAATTCCTTTATTTCATGGTGGTGAGAGTTCATTATGCCTGGGATTCCCTGCCACTAGGAGGAGGCAAAGTTTATCCAAACTGTTAAGTGCACTTCATCCCTCCTACTTCACCATTATGTCAGTTGTACTTATAGCTAAGTAAGGAGAATAAAAGTGAAAGGTAGGAAAGGACAAAGCAGGACAAATAGAGGTGCAATGAGGAATCACCCAAAAATTAATTTTCTTTTCACAAAAATTGAGTGTGGGGTCATGGGCTCTCACCACCATGAAAAAAAGAATTGTATCTAGTAAGCATACATTTTGTTTTCTTTCATAAGGTGGTGAGATTCCAGGATTCATTACACCTGGGATCTTATACCAAAGCTGTGCAGTCCACCTGTGTAGTCCACCATTATTGATTGATGGAAGAAAAATGGAAAGAGAAAAAAATAGTAGGAATCTGTTTACCAGACACTGCTGCCTGAAGGACTTTTCTATCAAATGCTGCTTCAGAAGAAGTGAAAATAACCTCAAATTGGAAAAACTTAGCAAAAGTATATAGGGATGACCAATTTGCTGAATAACAAATCTGCTCTATTGAAGCCTAAGTTTTGAGCATTCTAGAAGAAGTAGAAAAATATACAGCTGACTTAGAGTCATGAAGTATAAAAAAAAGGAATGCTGAAAGTTCCTTTATTTGCCTGTCGTTAATGCTGAGCTGAGCGCCTCCGTCCGCCCATAGCAAAATGCAATTTTTTCAATGAGTTGTTGTTTCCACCTGTTAGCCAATATCATGCAACTAAATTGTTTTGCAGTTATCTGTTAAAGCAAATTATGTAGCAGGGTTACCCTTTAGAAGTCATTAGGGCACATTTCAAATTCTGAAAATTAGACATTGTTCTATTTTCAGAGTTAAATTACATGAAATGGGGTCAAATTAAATAAGGAACCTATATTGCAAAGTTTCTTTAATATGTATAAGTAATCGTTTTGAATGAAAAATTCCCAATGTATTAACTTTCCAATTAAGCATTAAATTGAAGTATAAATGTATGCCCTCCACAACCTGTTGGTGAGAAAAAACAGCTGTCAATCAAACATTTTCCTTCCTATAGACCTTGTAGTGTTGATAAGACTTTTTTTTAGATAAGCTTACCTGAACAGAGAAATTTAGAGAACTTTAGAGAATTGTGTTCAGAATGATAGCAGTATAATTCCTTTAAAATATAAATATTTGTTTATTACTGCCAATAATATGATGCTCCAGCTATATTTTACAACACTGATATTTCTGGCGCTAACTGGAACATGCATGCACAAAAATGTCTACAAATCCATAGAAATAATTGATACAGCAATAACAGTGATACAGTTTAGGATATTTTATGAATCAATGAAAATTTGCTTCAGTAGCTTTTCAAAAAATCTGCTACTAAACAGATATTAAATTTGTATTTCTCTATGTAATGAAATTGTATTTTAAAATTGGAAAATAATATTAATAATTAAAAGCAATCAGGTAAATTGATAATAATTAATTAAATATAAAATTATATAATATAATATCATAACAATATAATTATAATAATATTAGTTAGATGAAATCTTAAACTAATCAAAGAAAAAGTTGCAAATATGGTATTTTAAGAAAATATTAAGATAGGTCTACATTTGGAATGAAACCTTTAACAACTGTCTCTCATCTATACCATACCATTTCTTCACTGTCTTACAAATGTTAAGCATATGGCAAGGCAATCTTGACATATGAAAAAATAAGCAGATCAGTGATCTTTTTTTTTATAATTCCAAAGGTGAGCAAAACAGTCTCAGTTGTTCTTTTCAAACTAAAAGGCAAGGTGGTTTATGGAATGTCAAGGTCTAGTGAGATGTGTTGTGACTTACTCATTCCATCTGCTTTCTGTACCACAAGAGAGCTGTAATCTTCAGTCATATGTACAGAAACTGGCAGAGGAAACGCTAGCTGAGACTTATGCACTGTGTTGTGCAATGGAAAGACCTTTATAGCTCAAATGTTACTGGCACCATTATGTAATAGCTAAGTTTAAAATAGATACTGTATGAGCTGCAGTGAACTAAATGAAATATGACTTATTTTTAGGGTGACCATATTGCCGCTTTAAAAAGGGACACATATGAAAAATACATATGTCAGGACTGTTTTTAGGGCTGTTTAAAGAAATATTTTGAATAAGAACCCTGACATATGTATTTTTTTACACATTTTATCTTATTTTACACATGCAGATCAAATAACAAAAATAATGTGGAATTCCTCACAGAAATGGCTGACGTCAAAAATAAATCCCAAAAGTATTATTTTTCTGTAGAGTGATCTGTCTTTCAAAACTGTTTATGTACTTTTGTCAATAAAAAAAACTCAAAAAAATACAGAATTCTAACTGCAACCCTTTTTATTAAAATTAATATTTTTATTGAATGGCATGCACACTCTATTAAAACACTTGTTAATGTAGACCTAGGTTCTGGAAGCTGTGTATAGTAAATTGCTAGATGGGCTACATTAGAATCATAAACAAAATTTATAGAGAGAGCATAAAGGACATACAATACTGTCCCTTTAAAAAAGTTACAGTTTAAATGTGGATTTTATACAAATTGTACTTCAATCAGATTTAGCTCAGGGAACCTGAATAAAATAAAAACCTATGCTAAGACAAACAGAAAACACGTATGCATTATATATTTCATAGAAAGAGACCCATTATTGTAACTGCACAAAAAGTCCTCAAGGGAGCGACCGCAGCCAAGGCTGCACTCAAGGTCTAGGTACTCACACAGTCAAATGAGGAATATCTTGCAAGCCATTGATCCAGAGGTATACCTCTTAACATGGAAAAGGAACAAGTGATCCACACGCCATCTACCTTCTCTCTCCCGGTCCGTGCCAGTTAGGTGGCGTGACATAGGAGGTGGTAGTGGTAACTCCTTTATTCACTTATCCATGATAGGTCAGGATCCCCAGGCTCTGTTTTATAGGCTGTCAGCATTTACAGCTCTTACATGTACGCTTCGTTAAGCCTGTTCCAAACATGAAATGTATATAAACATTTGGCTTCTCCAGATATACAGTTCTCCCAAAGGCAGCTTCAACCTGGAAAGCCTAGATGTCAAAAGTTTTCCAGGTTAAAGCAGTCTTTGGGAGAAGTATCCGGACATCTATGCAATACCCTGCAATGGTGTGATAATACAGAACTGTATTTCTGGAGAAGCTGAATGTTTATAAACATTTCATGTTTGGAGGGGGCTTAACAAAGTGTACATTTATCAGCTGTAAATGCTGATAGCCTATGAAACAGCCTCTGAGGTGGCGTCCAGCAATCAGCCCGATCACATACGATTGGGTTGACTGACACCCCCTGCTAGTGGATGATTGGCTGCAAATCTGCAGGGGTAGGCATTGCACAAGCAGTTCACCAGAACTGCGTGTGCAATGATAAATGCCAACAGCGTATGCTGTTGGCATTTATCGATATGCGGCAGACATGATCACTACAGCGGATCATGTCAGTCCGCACTATGGTAAATCTACCCCTATGAATCTATATATACTAACGCATTCAGATCCAAAATTAGAGTGGTAGAGCTACACTGAACTTGAAATTTACTATTCTGTTGGGACTGCTAAACAATGCAAATTTTGCTAAAAGAATTACATAAAAAATTAACGGCTAGATTACGAGTCTTGCATTATTAGTAAAAAAGTAGCATTAAGCCTCATTACACTGCTTTTTTACTACCGCTGGTATTACAAGTCTTGAAGATTTAGGGGCACCACACACTTTTTTGGCCTTACCGCAAATCAACTTACGCAAATTGCGTATAGTCTTTTTTCAATGGGACTTCCATAGCGCTGGTATTACGAGCTTGTCCTGAGAGGCCAAAAAGTGAACAGTATAGCCTATCTTGTCAAGATTCATAACGCATTTTAAAGTCAGTAATTATGAGTTTTACACTACAAAGCCGTAGCATAAAACTCATAACTAAAGTGCTAAAAAGTACACTAACACCCATAAACTACCTATTAACCCTTAAACCTAGGCCCTCCGGCATCGCAAACAGTATAATAAAATTATTAACCCCTAATCTGCTGTCCCTAACATCGGCCCCACCTATCTACATTTATTAACCCCTAATCTGCCGCCCCGAACGTCGCCGCCACTATACTATATTTATTAAACCCTAAACCTAAGTCTAACCCTAACACCCCCTAACTTAAATATAATTTAAATAAATCTAAATCAAACCTACAATTAATAACTAAATAATTCCTATTTAAAACTAAATATTTACCCATAAAATAAACCCTAAGCTAGCTACAATATAGTTACATTGTATCTAGCTTAGGATTTATTTTTATTTTACAGGCAAGTTTGTATTTATTTTAACTAGGTAGAATAGTTACTAAATAGTCATTAACTATTTATTAACTACCTAGCTAAAATAAATACAAATTTACCTTTAAAATAAAACCTAACCTAAGTTACACTAACACCTAACACTACACTACAATTAAATAAATTACCTAAATTAAATTCAATTAAATACATTAAATACAATTAGCTAAATTACAGAAAATAAAAAACAATTTACAAGATCTTTAAACTAATTACACCTAATCTAATAGCCCTATCAAAATAAAAAAAGCCCCCCCAAAATAAAAAAACCCCTAGCCTAAACTACCAATAGCCCTTAAAAGGGCCTTTTGCGGGGCATTGCCCCAAAGAAATCAGCTTTTTTACCTTTAAAAAAAATACAAACAACCCCCCAACAGTAAAACCCACAACCCATACAACCAGCTCCCCAAATAAAACCCTAACTAAAAAAACCTAAGCTCCCCATTGCCCTGAAAAGGGCATTTGGATGTGCATTGCCCTTAAAAGGGCATTTAGCTCTATTGCGGCCCAAAGCCCTAACCTAAAAATAAAACCCACCCAATAAACCCTTAAAAAAGCCTTACACTAACCCCTGAAGATTCACTTACAGTTTTGAAGATTCAACATCTATCCTCAATGAAGCCGGGAGAAGTCCTCATTGAAGCGCCAAGAAGTCCTCAATTAAGCAGGGAGAAGTCCTCATCGAAGCCGGGAGAAGTCTTCATCCAAGCTGGGAGAAGTGGTCCTCCAGATGGCCAGAATTCTTCACCCAGACGGCATCTTCTATCTTCATCCATCCGGCGCGGAGCAGCTACATCTTCAAGACATCCAACATGGAGCATCCTCTTCTTTCCGACGACTAACAATGACTGAAGGTTCCTTTAAATGATATCATCCAAGATGGCATCCCTTAGATTCCGATTGACTGATAGAATTCTATCAGCCAATGGGAATTAAGGTTGAAACAATCCTACTGGCTGATGCAATCAGCCAAAAAGATTGAACTTCAATCCTATTGGCTGATCCAATCAGGCAATAGTATTGAGCACACATTCTATTGGCTGTTCCAATCAGCCAATAGAATGCAGGCTCAATCCTATTGTCTGATTGGATTAGCCAATAGGATTGAAGTTCAATCCTATTGGCTGATTGCATCAGCCAATAGGATTTTTTCAACCTTAATTCTGATTGGTTGATAGAATTCTATTAGCCAATTGGAATCTAAGGGATGCCATCTTGGATGATGTCATTTAAAGGAACCTTCATTCGTCATTAGTTATCGGAAAGAAGAGGATGCTCCGCGTCGGATGTCTTGATGATGGAGCCGCTCCTTGCCGGATGGATGAAGATAGAAGATGCCGTCTGGATGAAGACTTCTGCCCATCTGGAGGACCACTTCTCCCGGCTTGGATGAAGACTTTTCCCAGGTTTGTTGAGGACTTCTTGCTGCTTCGATGAGGACTTCTCCCGGCTTCGTTGAGGATGGATGTCAGATCTTCAAAACTGTAAGTGGATCTTCAGGGGGTTAGTGTTAGGATTTTTTAAGGGTTTATTGGGTGGGTTTTATTTTTAGGTTAGGGCTTTGGGCAGCAATAGAGCTAAATGCCCTTTTAAGGGCAATGCCCATCCAAATGCCCTTTCAGGGCAATAGGGAGCTTAGGTTTTTCTAGTTGGGGTTTTATTTGGGGGGGTTGGTTGTGTGGGTGGTGGGTTTTACTGTTGGGGGGTTGTTTGTATTTTTTTTTCAGGTAAAATAGCTGATTTCTTTGGGGCGATGCCCCACAAAAGGCCCTTTTTTATTTTCTGTAATTTAGTGTTTGTTTGTTTTTGTAATTTAGCTAATTGTATTTAATTTATTTAATTGTATTTAATTTAGGTATTATAGGTATTTAGTTTTAAATGGGAATTATTTAGGTAATGATAGGAATTTTATTTAGATTTATTTAAATTATATTTAAGTTAGTGGGTGTTAGGGTTAGGGTTAGATTTAGGTTTAGGGGTTAATAAATTTAGAATAGTGGCGGCGATTTTGGGGACGGCAGTTTAGGGGTTAATAAATGTAGGTAGGTTGCGGCAACATTGGGGGAGGGAGATTAATAAATAAATATAATGTAGGTGTCGGCAATGTTGGGGGCAGCAGATTAGTGGTTATTAAGTATAATGTAGGTTGCGGCGATGTCCGGAGCGGCTGATTAGGGGTTAATAAATGTAGGTAGGTGGCGGCGATGTTATGGGTGGCAGATTAGGGGTTAATAATATTTAACTAGTGTTTGTGAGGCGGGAGTGTGGTGGTTTAGGGGTTAATATGTTTATTATAGTGGCAGCGATATCCAGAGCAGCAGATTAGGGGTTAATACATATAATGTAGGTGTCGGCGATGTCGGGGCGGCAGATTAGGGGTTAATAAGTGTAAGATTAGGGGTGTTTAGATTTGGGGTTCATGTTAGGGTGTAAGGTGTAAACATAAAATGGGTTTCCCCATAGGAATCAATGGGGCTGCGTTACTGAGCTAAATGCTGCTTTTTTGCAGGTGTTAGACTTTTTCTAAGCTGGCTCTCCCCATTGATGTATGGGGAATTCGTGCACGAGCACGTACAGCCAGCTCACCACTGACTTAAGCAGCACTGGTATTGGAGTGCGGTATGGAGCTCAATTTTGCTCTACGCTCACTTCTTGCCTTTTAACTCCGGGTTTGTAAAACCTTTTATACCAGTGCTGTATGTAAGTGAGCGGTGAGAATAAATTGCAAGTTAGCAACGCACCCCTCTTACCACAAAACTCATAATATAGCCGTTAATAAATAAAATAAATGAGTTTAAAACATTTTTAAACATGCATTTTGTATACAAGTATTGTACAATACAATGCTTAATGGCTGACACACATTGATCTTGTAAAAATATGACTTTATTGTCATTTTAATCTGATCAGATTTTATGTTTGTGTTCCATGGATTAAATAGCTATAAAAAAAGAAATAAATGTTGTTTAAAGGGACATTAAACATTTTAAGATTGTAATATAAAATATTTAATTATGCATTGAAAAACAACTTTGCAGAATTTTTTTCCATTGTTTTTTTTGCCTTCTTTTCATGTCATTTAACTATGAAAATGTTTTAATGCTTAAAAAATTAATATGTATAGAGCAGACCCTACTAAATGTATGTCCCTAATATGCCTCAGCAGAGGTCATCAGGTAAAAAAATAAAAAAATAATGTAGTTGTTGCCACTATAATGACTGTGGTTAGTCTTGTCTACTTGCACAATCCAGATTAGTTCCTCCAAATGAGACAATTTGTTAGTGACTGTCTATTAAAAAAGTAGCAGGCAAGTTGTTAATTTGTTTTGAAAATGTTTACACTGATCTTTTTTTTTTTTCTATAGAAAGGCAGCAGAAGTATTCTGCAATTGCAAATGCTGCTATGTGAAAGATAGCATGAGGTAACATTTTCACCTTCTATGATCAAGAGGAAATCATAGAAGCAAAATAATTATGTTAACCAATTGCATCAGAATCATTAAAAAAATCAAAAGTTACCAGCATCAAAATCTCTTTATAGAGGTTATGCACAGGATCAGTTCTTAAATAGATAACAGTTCAAAAGTTACACTTTTCTTTTCTTAACGCTCCTCATTACATACACTCTAACTTTGAAAACATAATACTTCTTCCCTATTTGCCAGAGGGTATTCCATGGCAAGATTTTGATTTACAATCATTTGTGTTGCCACATTTCATATTATGCTTACTAGTAGTTCACTGTTTGCCAATAAAAACATTAAGGGATTTTTATCTGCTGAAAACTGATCCATAGCATTTCATGATTTTCATAAGAATCAGAAAGATATCATTTTGGGGCCGAATTATCAAGCTCCGAATGGAACTTGATGCCCCTGTTTCCGTGCGAGCCTTCAGGCGCGCCGGAAACAGCAGTTATGAATCCATAAGTGATCTGCTGCCTCTGAGGCTGCGGTGTTCAATCCGCCCGATCCTATACGATCAGGCTGACTGACACCCCCTGCTAGCGGCTGATTGGTCGCGAATCTGCAGGGGGCGGCATTGTACAAACAGTTCACAACGGCGGTGATCGTATGAAGAGGACCGGGCAGGATGTCATCGACAGTCCTGGATAGAGGATGCCCCTGCAATGGATTAAGATGTTGCCTCCTTGATAAATACTCCTCGCCGCCTGGATGGAGATATTTTGAGGTTAGTGTTAGTTTTTTTTTTTTTGGGTTGAGATGTTTTTTAAGATGAAGGCTTTGGGCTTGTAAAAGAGTGGAATGCCCTTTTAAGGGCAATGCCCATACAAATGCCCCTTTAGGGGCAATGGGTAGCTTAGGTTTTTTTTAGACTTAGGGTTTTTATTTTGGGGCTTTGTTGGGTGGGAGGGGGGTTACTGTTGGGGACTTTTTATTTAGGTAAAAGAGCTGTTTAACTTTTAAGGGCTATTGGTAGTTTATTGTAGGGTAGGGTTTTTATTTTGGGGCTTTTTATAGGGCTATTAGATTAGGTGTAATTGTTTTTATTTTTGATAATTTTGTTTATTATTTTTTGTAATCTTGGAGTTTTTTATATTTCATAATTTAGTGTTTATTATTTTTTGTAATGTTAGATTTTTTTTTTTTTTTCCTAGTATTAGGTTTTTTTAAATGTGTAATTTAGTTTTTTTTATTGGTAGTTTTTTTAATTTTATTAGAATAGTAATGTTAGGTTAATTTATAGTTTAATGTTAGTTATTTTTTATTTCACAAGTAAGTTTTTATTTATTTTAAGATAGTTATATTTTAACTTTTAATTTAAAGATAGGGGTGTTAGGTTTAGGGGTTAATAGTTGAATTTAGTGTTTTGCAATGAGGGGTCTAGTGGTTTAGGGGTTTATAGGTTTGTTTATTAGGTGTGATGTGGGGGCGGTGGTTTATGGGTTAATATGTTTATTTAGTGTGGGCGATGTCGGGGAGCGGCAGATTTTTATTTAGGTATCACAATGTCGGGCGGAGGATTAGGGGTTAATAACTTTAATTAGTGTCGTCGATGTCAGGGAGCAGCAGATTAGGGGTTAATAACTTTTATTAGTGTCGACGATGTCGGGGAGTGGCGGATTAGAGGTTAATAACTTTTATTAGTGTCAGCAATGTCGGAGAGCAGCGGATTAGGGGTTAATAACTTTTATTAGTGTCTGCAATGTCGGGGAGAGGTGGATTAGGGGTGAATAACTTTTATTACTGTCGGTGATGTTGGTGAGTGGTGGATTAGGGGTTAATAACGTTTTATAGTGTCGCCGATATCGGGGAGCAACAAATTTGGGGTAAATATCTTTATTTAGTGTCGGGGCAGCAGACTATGGGTGTTTAGACTAGGGGGTTATGTTAGGGTGTTAGGTTCAAACATAATTTTCTTTTCCCCATTAATGGGGTTGCGTTACGGCAATTTGCCATTCTGCGATCGCAGGTTAGTTTTTTTCTAACACTCTCTCTCCAAATTTATATCTATGGGGGAAAGCGTGCACGAGCAATTAAACTCAGCCCTTGGCTTTTGTGCGGTATGGAGCTTAACGCACCATAACACAGAGCACAAGGAGGTTTTTCAGTAACTCGTAATGGCAGCGCTATGGAAAGTGCGGGACCGCTCATTTTATTGCGTTCTTTACGCACCCGGTATAACGCAAAATTAGTAATCTAGGTGTATGTGATTAAACCTTACTAGCTTATTTAGTTAATTCCAAGATACCATTTGATCAGAGCATGTTATGGTCCTTAGCACTTTCATATGACCCACTACACCTACCTGTCAAAGTAACTGGAGGCTGATTAACGACTGCTCACTGATCCTCTAGTAGTTCAATCTCTAACTAAAAAAAGTTATGCTTTTTTTTTTATTTCAATAACCCTAGTTCTGCTTCAGCATTTAAAGGAAAAGTCTAATACAAGTTCAACTTTAATGATTCAGATAGGGCATGCAACTTTCATTTTACTTTTATCATCACATTTGCTTTGTTATCTTGGTATTCTTTGTTGAAAGCTAAACCTTAGTATGCTCATATGCTAATTTATAAGCCCTTGAAGACAGTCTCTTATCCCAGTACATTTTGACAGTTTTTCACACCTAGACAGCAATAGTTCATGCGGCCATATAGATAACATTGTGCTCATTTCTGTGGAGTTATTTATGAGTCAGCACTGATTGGCTAAAATGCAAGTCTGTCAAAAGCACTGAAATAAAGGGGCAGTCTGCATAAGCTTAGATACAAGGTAATCACAGAGGTAAAAAGTATATTAATAAAACCATGTTGGTTATGCAAAATTGGGGAATGGGTAATAAAGGGTTTATTTGTCTTTTTAAACAATAAAAAGTAAATAGTAGATTGTCCCTTTAACAACTGGGAAGCATATAAATGTTACAAAAGAGGAGAGATTAAAAAATAACAGCATAAACAAAAAAATAAATATTATAATTCTCTAACACCAAAGCTAGCATACCTAGAATGCTTTCATAAACAAACCCCCATGTCAGATCAAATTAAATTAGATTCATTACAAATCACCGATGAATTGAATTATTATCTGATGAAATGTGCCCATCAAAGAGCTCTAAATACCAATGCAATTTTTTTTCCCCCAGAAAACAATAAAGTAGGTTGATTGCTGGCTAGATCATTTAAAAAAAAGAAAGTTTAAAATCAGAAGATCACCAATGACAATTACATTGATAGTAATATTTTTTCAAGTAAAGGTAGTTTTATTGATATCTTTCTTTCACAAATACTCCCCACTTTGAGATAGATTACAAGTGGAGTGGTATTTAATAGTGATGTCACGAACCTAAAAATTTGGGTTCGTGAATGGCGAACGTGAACTTCCGCAAAAGTTTGCGAACGGGCGAACCGGGCGAACCGCCATAGACTTCAATAAGCAGGCGAATTTTAAAACCCACAGGGACTCTTTCTGGCCACAATAGTGATGGAAAAGTTGTTTCAAGGGGACTAACACCTGGACTGTGGCATGCCGGAAGGGGATCCATGGCAAAACTCCCATGGAAAATTACATAGTTGATGCAGAGTTTTAATCCATAAAGGGCATAAATCACCTAACATTCCTAAATTGTTTGAAATAACGTGCTTTAAAACATCAGGTATGCTGTTGTATCGATCAGGTAGTGTAAGTGTTACGCCCGCTTCACAGTGCGCAGTGTAGGTGATATACCTGCCCTGACCATGCTTTGCAGACCAGGTATCAGTGGTCAGATGGACCCTTGCCCCAACACTGTGTGCCAGACATGCCATTATAGCAGACTTATATGGCTTTGGCGTTGCTTTTTGGTAATTAGAAGGCTGCTAAATGCCACTGCGCACCACACATGTTTTATGCCCAGCAGTGAAGGGGTTAATTAGGGAGCATGTAGGCAGCTTGTAGAGTTAATTTTAGCTTAAGTGTAGTGTAGTAGACAACCCAAAGTATTGATCTAGGCCCATTTTGGTATATTTCATGCCACCATTTCACCACTAAATGTGATCAAATAAAAAAAAATTGTTCACTTTTTCACAAACTTTAGGTTTCTCACAGAAATTATTTACAAAGAACTTATGCAATTATGGCATAAATGGTTGTAAATGCTTCTCTGGGATCCCCTTTGTTCAGCAATAGCAGACTTATATGGCTTTGGCGTTGCTTTTTGGTAATTAGAAGGCTGCTAAATGCCACTGCGCACCACACGTGTTTTATGCCCAGCAGTGAAGGGGTTAATTAGGGAGCATGTAGGGAGCTTGTAGAGTTAATTTTAGCTTAAGTGTAGTGTAGTAGACAACCCAAAGTATTGATCTAGGCCCATTTTGATATATTTCATGCCACCATTTCACCGCCAAATGCGATCAAATAAAAAAAATTTTTTCACTTTTTCACAAACTTTAGTTTTCTCACAGAAATTATTTACAAACAACTTATGCAATTATGGCATAAATGGTTGTAAATGCTTCTCTGGGATACCCTTTGTTCAGAAATAGCAGACTTATATGGCTTTGGCGTTGCTTTTTGGTAATTAGAAGGCTGCTAAATGCCACTGCGCACCACACGTGTTTTATGCCCAGCAGTGAAGGGGTTAATTAGGGAGCATGTAGGCAGCTTGTAGAGTTAATTTTAGCTTAAGTGTAGTGTAGTAGACAACCCAAAGTATTGATCTAGGCCCATTTTGGTATATTTCATGCCACCATTTCACCGCCAAATGCGATCAAATTTAAAAAAAACTTAAATTTTTTCGCAATTTTAGGTTTCTCACTGAAATTATTTACAAACAGCTTGTGCAATTATGGCACAAATGATTGTAAATGCTTCTCTGGGATCCCCTTTGTTCAGAAATAGCAGACATATATGACTTTGGCGTTGCTTTCTGGTAATTAGAAGGCTGCTAAATGCTGCTGCACATCACACGTGTATTATGGCTAGCAGTGAAGGGGTTAATTTGGTAGTTTGTAGGGAGCTTGCAGGGTTAATTTTAGCTTAAGTGTAGAGATCAGCCTCCCACCTGACACATCAAGCCCCCTGATCCCTCCCAAACAGCTCCCTCCCCTCCCCCACCCCACAATTGTCCCCGTCATCTTAAGTCCTGGCAGAAAGTCTGCCAGTACTAAAATAAAAGGTTTTTAATTTTTTTTATTTATTTTTTAGCATATTTACATATGCTGTGGTGTAGCATCCCCCTTAGCCCCCAACCTCCCTGATCACCCCAAAACAGTTCTCTAACCCTCCCCATCTGCCTTATTGGCGGCCATCTTGGGTACTGGCAGCTGTCTGCTATTATTTCACATTCAAAAAGTGTTGTTGTTTTTAAATGTACACTACTGTTACACCAGATATGAGTGGTGGCACTGGGCAAGTAGGCACAGTATGCGCTGTGAGCCTGATACACACGCTGGCAGGCAGGCAACTGCAATTAGATTACACAGGAAAAAAAAAAAAAAGCAGACTGATGTTCTAGCCCTTGGGGTGCTGTCCTTACAGCTGAGATCAGATGAGTCCTTCAGGACTGTAGTGGACACTGAATACACTAGCCTAGCTATCAGTTTCCCTATTAAATCAGCAGCAGCTACACTGTCCCTCCTCTCACTAAGAATGCAGCTTCCAAATTAATCTAAAATGGATGCTGTCCAGGATGTGGGAGGGTCTGCTGCTGATTGGCTGTAATGTGTCTTCTGACTGTGAGGTACAGGGTCAAAGTTTACTCAATGATGACGCGGCGAACGCGAACATGTTATGTTTGCCGGGAACTATTCACCGGCGAACTATTCGCGACATCACTAGTATTTAACTCTCCCATTCACGCACCAACTCCGCTAGAAGTAAGCTTTTCACACACGTCGGGTAGTGCTTGCATGACAAGTTGAAAGTAAACTGTTTTCACACAAGCGCATATTGCACACAATTATGTATTCTCCCATAGAAGTCAATGGAGCAAAAAAAGGAGAGCAAACCCGATCACATATTCTCAAGTGTTCTAACCTGACATGAAAATATTAATATTTATACTTACTGTATATATAAAACTTAGTAGTAAGAAGGGAGGGTTTGTACACTTGCAGATATGTGTCTATGCTGGAAAGGTAACAGTTCACATAGAGAGTTGAAATATCTCACAAAATATACAGAAAAATGTTGGTCCCGGGACTTCAGTCCAAATGACCCCCACTCACCGCTCAGCTAGTAGGCTAATTGTCTTCACCCACCCGGGGGTGAGCCGTCCGTCTGTGTAAAGAACTCCAATAACCACCTGGGAGACTCCAAAATGCGTGCTGGCCGGAACTTATCTTCGGCGTATGCAAACGCGTCCGCAATCTGCGCTGGTGTCCCTGTGGAAAGGCAGAGTGAAGAGACAGACGGCAATCCGTAAGAGTTGGCTGTTGTCCAAATTGCTCTCTCTGGTATTCGGCATTCAGCGTATGCGTGCGTGAGTGTCGGGGGGCGTGACAGTCTTCACCCGGGATGACAACATAAGCAGGGCTATAGTATAAAGGGTATCCGTAATCTGGTGTTAAGCCAATAGCGAAAACTGAAGGAGGAACGGATGCCCAAAAAGTAAAATAAAAAGTTCTTTATTTCAACAAGTAATTAAAAGTTGCAAAACGGGGGCAACAGTAAAGAAAACAGGTGTAAGACAGGCGAGACACCTATGGGCTTACATGTTTCGGCGCTTAGCCGTAATCATAGCCTCGAGGCTATGAGGCTATGATTACGGATAAGCGCCGAAACATGTAAGCCCATAGGTGTCTCGCCTGTCTTACACCTGTTTTCTTTACTGTTGCCCCCGTTTTGCAACTTTTAATTACTTGTTGAAATAAAGAACTTTTTATTCCTCCTTCAGTTTTCGCTATATAAAACTTAGAACATATTCTGCAATGTGCAGAATATTGGAATGTGAAATATTTACAGTAAATACACAGTATAACCCTTTATCAAATATGAATATTGCATAAATATGCTTTTTCATGTTTTCATCTGCTTAATTGCAAAGAGCTCCAATGAACTTATATATACTGTATGTGTCTATATGTGTGTACATAGGTATTTATGTGTTTATATGTGTATCTATGTCTGTAAGTACATATATACACATATAAATACATATGTACATGCACAGATATATAAATAAATAAATAAATAAATATAAATATATATATATATATATATATATATATTGTGCATTGGAGCCCTTTGCAGCTCAGCAGATGAAATATACAGTATATACATACATATCCATATTTAGACTTCTGTATGTATGTATCTCTATGTTAAAGCCCTTTGCCTGCCTTTTTTTTTCTAACACCTAAGACCTCATATCTTTGAGCAAATATAACTTGTTTGTGCAATCTTTTCTTTTGATACTTATTATTAGATAGTGTAATTATGAGGGTAACTGTACTTTGTAATGTATTTTTGATGTGTTTTGTAAAACTTTTTCACAAAGCAGCCAGAGTGCTGGCAATGTCCTATCTCAATGCACGTTACCTTAAATTGCGCCAAAGCAATCATGTTTACTTTCAACTTGTAGTATGAGCAAAAATCCTAACGCACAAACACCTACGATTATCTATTACACTGAACAGCGGTGCTAAAGTTAACTGTGTAAGCAAGGACTTTATAATTACAGATGGAGCATTAGCTAGATAGCTTTAATCTCGTAATCTGACATCCCACATATTAACAGGTCCGCTTGTTACAGTGTTATTTCTGAATTTATTAATAGTGGGCTACAAAAGATATTGTTTGTATCTGACTGCTTGATATTATACAAACCAATTACAATGTTTCACATCTAGAAACAGGGGTCTGGCTTCAGAGAGTACATATTCTCATTTTTCAACCGCTTACCCTCCATGATAATTGTTGATTGCAATAATTTTTGCCAATAGTTTGTAAATGTGTGTTATGTTCTGAGATCAGACGTTATGCTATGATAGTGAAACAAGTTAGTTAAACGTTAATCTAGCCCCCACTATAGAAAGGACTTAAGCAGACAGAATCTATTACACTGAACAGCTGTGCTAAAGTTAACTGTGTAAGCAAGGACTTTATAATTACAGATAGAGTATTAGATAGATAGCTTTAATCTCGTAATCTGAAATCCCATATATTAACAGTTACAGTGTTATTTCTGAATGTATTAATATCCGGCTACAAAATATATTGTTTGTATCTGACTGCTTGATATTATACAAACCAATTACAATGTTTCATATCTAGATACATGATTCTCAGAGGAATTATTCACACACCTATGATATATATTGATATCTAGAGAATTTAAGTGTTTTTAAACGTGTATTATTGAATAGTTAAACAAATAAAGATAAATTATGAATGGTTAAACAATTGTTCCTGTATAATTCAGTGAGAATTCTCCTATACAATTGTAGGGGTAAAGCACTCTTTTTTGTTACAGACTTTGTAACTCATTTTTCTATGAGTCTCATTAGTGCTATATTGCCCCCCTAACAGGTGCTTGTTGATTACAAAAATATTTGGCACCTATAGGTACTTACCATTAGCACTACTTTACCTACTCTCTTGTTACTATAGTATACTCACATTTGGTAGAAGCACCCTGAAGTGCTAATGGAGACATGCTCGATGATTATAGCAACCCATCTTGCTAATCCCTGGTTTACTGGAACACAGGAATCTCGGCTACTGCAAGCAACTTGCAAAGAAGCTGGAGCTCTCAAGTAAAGGCAGATCAGTGATATAAAAGCAAAGTCAATTTATTAAAACCAACATAAAAAACTTAAAATCAAGAGATCGAGTATGAGCATTCCCCTATGGGAAGCATATAAATGTTACAAAAGTGATATATGCAAAACATTTCTCGATGCATTCAAACGCTGTTTCATAAGGCATAATGTAACGTTACTACCAATCTTTTAAATGAGAAGTACCTTCCAATCATAATAAACCTCTCCCCTAATGGGTGTGTGCAAATCTCGCTTACCTTCATTTGCGTTGACAACCCTATATCCTCCTAATACGCTCACACAATATCAAATGTTGCTTAGTTCAAAATTATCACAAATGTCTAAAAAAGTGGAACATATATAACCCACACTTCACTATCATACAAATATCTATATGCAATGATGTTCCTCCGTGCATCACTATTAGACCAGCCTTCAAATGCGTCACTTCTAAACCCACCTTCAACCCCTAATGTCCTTAAAACTAACACCCAAACCTGCAAGTGTAAATAAATATGCAAGTGTAAATGAATTAAAATTATATAAACTCCTAAACCAAACAATCTGATTATTGCATCCTACCAAGTAATGTGTGCATAAAACAAATAATAAGACGATGTGGAAAAATATAGTTATATATGTGTATATATATATATATATATATATATATATATATATATATATATATATATAGAGAGAGAGAGAGAGAGAGAGAGAGAGAGAGAGAGAGAGAGAGAGAGAGAGAGAGAGAGAGAAACTTCTTGAGTAAAGAAGAGGCACTCACAGGTCTTATTAAGTATAAATACTTTTATTAGTTCATAGGTTTAGGTCAACGTTTCGGTCCTCGCAGAGACCTTTGTCAAGACCTGTGAGTGCCTCTTCTTTACTCAAGAAGTTTCTACCTATCTACCATAGAGTGCACCCAGGCATTACAACAAACAGTGAGTGCTTGGATCCCTCAAATCTGTATATATATATATATATATATATATATATATATATATATATATATATATATATACATACATATATGAGGCTAGATAGTGACAAGAGACAGATCTCTTATGTAGCGAGTTACCTCTATAAGTAGATCTAAATACAAATGAATAATATGCCCTATACTAAAGAGTATGTGTATGGACAGTGTGGAATAATAGTCGAGACAATGTGAATAACCTGTACCCAAATAAAAGTATAGATTAATATATACTAAAAACCTATTAATATATAAAAAAAATTACATTTTAATTTTTATACTTTTTTATTAACAAAATGTGAAATATAAAAAAAAAAGTATAGGTATTAAATTTAATCATATCAACACAGAGCGTGCACATAGATATCTAGGGGTCGATCCGATATAAAGCGTCGCCCGCAAAAGCCGGCGACGCCAATATTTGCGCGGATTTGGTATCACATATACGGCGTAACCTAGAAGTTACGCGCGTATATTTCTGCCGTCGCCCGCAGTTTTTTGGGCCATAGGCAGGTATACCAAACCCGCGCAGTTTGGTATCCAATATGCAGCGTAAGGACTTACGTGGCGAAAATGGAGAAAACTTACTCCATTTTCACCTCGCCACAAAAAGCAGCCGTAAGAAGCCTTACGCTGACTATTGGAGCCCCGTAACTCCCTAAACTAACTAGAAAATAAACCTAACACCTAACGCATGCGCAATGTCTATCTCCCTGTCAACCGCGATCTGCTAAAATAAACCTAACAACTAACGCATGCGCAATGTCTATCTACCTGTCAACCGCGATCCCCCCCCCCCCCCCCCGAAATCCCTAATAAAGTTATTACCCCCTAAACCGCCGCTCCCGGACCCCGCCGCCATCTACATAAACTAACCCCCTACTGTGAGCCTCTAAAACCGCCGCCATCTACCTTATCTATCCCCTAATCTGACCCCTTACACCGCCGCCACCTATATAAAAATGATTAACCCCTAATGTAAGCCCCTTACACCGCCACCATCTCTATTAAAATGATTAACCCCTAATTTAATCTACCTACCCCGCCGCCAGCTATATTATCTATATTAACCCTAAGTATATTATAGTTAATATAGGTATTACATTATATATATTAACTATATTAACCCTAATTATATTAGGGTTAATATAGTTAATATAGTTACTATAGTATTTATATTAACTATATTAACTCTATCTAACCCTAACTAAATTTATATTAAATTAATCTAATTCATTTATAAACTAAAATATTCCTATTTAAATCTAAATACTTACCTATAAAATAAACCCTAAGATAGCTACAATATAATTAATAATTACATTGTAGCTATGTTAGGGTTAATATTTATTTTACAGGTAAATTGTTAATTATTTTAACTAGGTATAATAGATATTAAATAGTTATTAACTATTTAATATCTACCTAGTTAAAATAATTACCCAATTACCTGTAAAATAAATCCTAACCTAAGTTACAAATACACCTACACTATCAATAAATTTAATAAACTACTAACATCTATCTAAAAATACAATTAAATTAACTAAACAAAATTACAAAAAAAAAAAAACTAAATTACAAAAAATAAAAAAAAGATTACAAGATATTTAAGCTAATTACACCTATTCTAAGCCCCCTAATAAAATAATAAACCCCCAAAATAAAAAAAATTCCCTGCCCTATTCTAAATTCAACAAATTTCAAAGCTCTTTACCTTACCAGCCCTTAAAAGGGCCTTTTGTGGAGCATGCCCCAAAGAATTCAGCTCTTTTGCATACAAGAAATACAATACCCCCCCCCCATTACAACCCACCACCCACATACCCCTATTCTAAACCCACCCAAACCCCCCTTAAAAAAGCCTAACACTACCCCCCTGAAGATCTCCCTACCTTGTCTTCACCACACCGGGCCGAACTCCTGATCCGATCCGGGCGATGTCTTCCTCCAAGCGGCAAAGAAGAATTCTTCCTCCGGCGATGTCTTCCTCCAAGCGGCAAAGAAGAATTCTTCCTCCGGCGATGTCTTCCTCCAAGCGGCAAAGAAGAATTCTTCCTCCGGCGACGTCTTCCTCCAAGCGGCAGCAAAGTCTTCATTCTTCCGGCGGCATCTTCAATCTTCTTTCTTCGCTCCGCCGCCGCGGAGCATCCATCCCGGCCGACTGCTGAACTTGGAATGATGTACCTTTAAATGACGTCATCCAAGATGGCGTCCGCCGAATTCCGATTGGCTGATAGGATTCTATTAGCCAATCGGAATTAAGTTAAAAAAATCTGATTGGCTGATTGAATCAGCCAATCAGATTCAAGTTCAATCCGATTGGCTGATCCAATCAGCCAATCAGATTGAGCTCGCATTCTATTGGCTGTTCCGATCAGCCAATAGAATGCGAGCTCAATCTGATTGGCTGATTGGATCAGCCAATCGGATTGAACTTGAATCTGATTGGCTGATTCAATCAGCCAATCAGATTTTTTTAACTTAATTCCGATTGGCTGATAGAATCCTATCAGCCAATCGGAATTCGGCGGACGCCATCTTGGATGACGTCATTTAAAGGTACATCATTCCAAGTTCAGCAGTCGGCCGGGATGGATGCTCCGCGGCGGCGGAGCGAAGAAAGAAGATTGAAGATGCCGCCGGAAGAATGAAGACTTTGCTGCTGCTTGGAGGAAGACGTCGCCGGAGGAAGAATTCTTCTTTGCCGCTTGGAGGAAGACATCGCCCGGATCTGATCAGGAGTTCGGCCCGGTGTGGTGAAGACAAGGTAGGGAGATCTTCAGGGGGGTAGTGTTAGGCTTTTTTAAGGGGGGTTTGGGTGGGTTTAGAATAGGGGTATGTGGGTGGTGGGTTGTAATGGGGGGGGGGGTATTGTATTTCTTGTATGCAAAAGAGCTGAATTCTTTGGGGCATGCCCCACAAAAGGCCCTTTTAAGGGCTGGTAAGGTAAAGAGCTTTGAAATTTGTTGAATTTAGAATAGGGCAGGGAATTTTTTTTATTTTGGGGGTTTATTATTTTATTAGGGGGCTTAGAATAGGTGTAATTAGCTTAAATATCTTGTAATCTTTTTTTTATTTTTTGTAATTTAGTGTTTGTTTTTTTTTGTAATTTAGTTTAGTTAATTTAATTGTATTTTTAGATAGATGTTAGTAGTTTATTAAATTTATTGATAGTGTAGGTGTATTTGTAACTTAGGTTAGGATTTATTTTACAGGTAATTGGGTAATTATTTTAACTAGGTAGATATTAAATAGTTAATAACTATTTAATATCTATTATACCTAGTTAAAATAATTAACAATTTACCTGTAAAATAAATATTAACCCTAACATAGCTACAATGTAATTATTAATTATATTGTAGCTATCTTATGGTTTATTTTATAGGTAAGTATTTAGATTTAAATAGGAATATTTTAGTTTATAAATGAATTAGATTAATTTAATATAAATTTAGTTAGGGTTAGATAGAGTTAATATAGTTAATATAAATACTATAGTAACTATATTAACTATATTAACCCTAATATAATTAGGGTTAATATAGTTAATATATATAATGTAATACCTATATTAACTATAATATACTTAGGGTTAATATAGATAATATAGCTGGCGGCGGGGTAGGTAGATTAAATTAGGGGTTAATCATTTTAATAGAGATGGCGGCGGTGTAAAGGGCTTAGATTAGGGGTTAATAATTTTAATATAGATGGCGGCGGTGTTAAGGGCTCACTTTAGGGGGTTATAGATATAATATAGCTGGCGGCGGGGTACGGGAGCGGCGGTTTAGGGGTTAATAACTTTATTAGGTTGCGGCGGGGTAAAGGAGCGGCGGTTTAGGGGTTAATAGCTTTTTTATTGTTAGGCTAGTGAGGGGGGATAGCGGATAGAGGGTTAGACAGTGCGGGCTATGTTAGGGAGGCGTGTTAGACAGTGCGGGCTATGTTAGGGAGGCGTGTTAGACAGTGCGGGCTATGTTAGGGAGGCGTGTTAGACAGTGCGGGCTATGTTAGGGAGGCGTGTTAGACAGTGCGGGCTATGTTAGGGAGGCGTGTTAGACAGTGCGGGCTATGTTAGGGAGGCGTGTTAGACAGTGCGGGTGTTTTAGACTTTAGTCAGGTTTTATAGGCGCCGGCAGATTCTAACGTGGCGCAAGTCACTGGCGACGCCAGAAATTTGTACTTACGCAGATTTCTGGACATCGCTGGTTTGTGAGACTTACGGCACGTTAGCATCTGACGGCGACCTATATGGGATGGCTCGAGTTGCGAGCTGAAACTGCGGGCGACGCCGGTTCCCTCGCTTGCGCCGCAAACTGCGATCGATATCGGATCGCGCCCCTATTTCATATTTAACAAAGTCTGAGAAAAATCCGTCCATCCTTAAAGGGACATGAAACAAATTTTTCATTCATGATTTAGAAAGAACATGTAATTTTAAACAACTTTGTAATTTACTTCTATTATCTGATTTGCTTCATTCTCTTGATATGCTTTGCTGAAAAGCATATCTAGATAGGCTCAGTAGGTTCTGATTGGTTTCTGCATATAGATGCCTCGTGTGATTGTCTCACCCATGTACATTGCTATTTTTAACAAAGGATATCTAAAGAATGAAGCAAATTAGATAATATAAGTAAATTGGAATGTTGTTTAAAATTGTATTCTCTACTTGAATCATGATAGAACAATTTTGGATTTAGTGTCCCTTTAAGCCTAATTCATACTATAAATATAGCCTAAGTGATATTGCTCCTTTCTCAAAAAAATTGTAAATCTATAAAGTATTCTGTATATTTTTGTTTAGCTTCATTCAAGATTTTTATATATGGGGACCATTTTTCCAAAAAATCTCAATTCTTTTATATATCCATTAAGGCATCCATTTTCTCTATAATGATCTGGCGCCATATATTTTTTCTGAGTATACTAATTGTTGGCTTTTTTCTGTATCCATAGTTTAAAAATAAGGTATTTGGCTAGAATAATAATCATTACAATAAACCATTTCTCTTTTTTTATAACTTCAATCGGTAAATCAAAAAACATAATATTGAAGAAATCTAAATAAGATTTTAGTTTTGTAATTGTTATAAACAGAGAAAATACTCTGTATTTTTGGGCAGAGCCAAATATAGTATATTATATCAGGAGTCTGTCTGATACATTTCACACATGTTGGATTTCTATCATACTTTGTCCTCCTTGTGGTGGTTATATAGTCGAGGTGAAGAAGTCTAATATTTAACTCCCTTAATCCCATATCTAAGGTTGTGTATGTCACAGTCAGGTAGATTACAAATTTTGCGTTAAGGCTTTTAACGCTGAAAAAATGACAATTTCAGCGTAATGGCAGTAATGCACTATTAAGAGTCGTGTCGGTATTGCTATGCCGCAAGCATTTTAGCCTGTAACGCAACATCCATTCCACATGAAAAAAATTACGTTTTTGTGTGGGATTTTCATAGTGTCGGTATTACAGGTTGTGCGGTGAGGCTAAAATGCTTGCATTACAGCCTATACCGACATGATCCATACTGCCATCTGAGACTAGTAGTTATGGATTTTGTGTTTTCACAAAACTCATAACTAAAATGTTACAAAGTACACTTACACCCATAAACTACTACTATTTAAATAAATAAAAACTTAACTGTGAAATAAAAATAAACCTAACATTAAACTATAAATTAACCTAACCTCACTATTCTAATAAAATAAAAAAATACTACCAATTAAAAAATCTAAATTACAAATTTAAAAAACACTAAATTACGAAAAAAAAAACCCTCTAAGATTACAAAAAATAATAAATGAAATTATCAAAAATAAAAACAATTACACCTAATCTAGTAGCCCGGTAAAAATAAAAAAGCCCTCCCAAAATAAAAACACCCCCTAGCCTACAATAACAGTATAAACCCACCACCCAACCAACCCCCCAAAATAAAAAACCTAACTTAAAAAAAACCTAAGCTACCCATTGCCCCTAAAGGGGCATTTGTATGGGCTTTGCCCTTAAAAGGGCATTCAGTTGTTTTTCATTGCCCTTAAAAGGGCATTTAGCTCTTTTTCAAATTGTCCAAACCCTAATCATCTGAAATAAAACATCCCAAAAAATAAAAAAAATATCTAACACTAACCCCAGAATATCTACTTACTGTTCCTGAAGTCTGGACATCCATCTCCATCCAGATGGTGAGAAGTTTTCATCCAGGATGAGAGCTACTGAAATCCTATTGACTGATTTGAACTGCCAATAGGATTTCAGTAGCTCTCATCCTATTGGCTGTTTTGGACAGCCAATAGGATTTCAGTAACTCTCATCCTATTGGCTGATTTGAGTTTGAAGAATCAAGTCTGCCAATAAGAATGCAAGGTACGCCATTTTGAAATGGCTACCTTGCATTGAAACTTCAGTGTACGGCGGGAACCGCATGACTTGGACGCTCCGCGCTGGATGTCTTCACCACTCCACTCCGTGCTGCCGGGATGAAGATAGAAGATGCACCTGCGATGGATGAAGATGTCGCCGCCTGGATGAAGACTTCTCTCTGCCTGGATGGAGATGGATGTCTAGGTTTAGGGGTTATTAGGTTTATTTAGTTGCAGAGATGTGGGGGACCGATGGTTTAGGGGTTAATAGGTTTGTTTAGTTGCGGAGATGTGGGAGGCCGTAGGTCAATTCATTTTTATCTGCATATGGTAAATATGTCAGAGCTACATGCTCTGCCATTTTCTGTTCTAAGTTTTGCCAGATTACCTGCCCACTACCCGTGATCCATTCTATTATGTAGCGCATTAACGCTGCCCAGTTATAGTATTGGATCTTCGGCAATGCTAGGCCACCCTGTGTTTGAGCAGATTGTAATTTACTAAATTTTATTCTAGTTTTTTTATCTTTCTAAATGAAGTTCCTAATTATTGTATTAATGTGATGTGTCTATTTTATTCAGCAAAAAGGTAGCATTTGCATAGGGTACAACAATTTAGGTAAAACAATCATCTTAATTTAACTGAATCCTTCCTGTTAGATTTAAGTATAACTTATATGACTTAGATTTAAGTATAATATTTCAAATTTCTTTCAATTTGCTTTATTATAGGATGATAATTTATCTTGTAAAGTCTAGTTGGGTCATTAGTTATCTGTATATCTATGTACATTATATATTCTTCTACCTCAAATGGCTATTTAAACTTCTTATTTTCATTAAAGAGCTAATACATTTTTTGATTTTGAGATGTTTATTTTGTATCCTGAAATTGATCCGATTATTTCAATGTTTGCTATTATATTCTTTATATGTTTTTGTGGGTTTGCTATGAATAACAGCAGATCCTCTGCATATAGAGCTAGTTTTATTTCCAAGTTCTCTATTTTAATGCCAACTGGTATGTGTTTTAATAAATTAACTAAAGGTTCTAATGTCAAGTTAAACAGTATAGGTGAGAGTACTTGGAGTGTACCTCGAAATAAAGAAACTGTTTTAGATAACTCACCATTTATAATTATGCGAGTCCCCACTTTAGAATATAATTTTTTAATAAAGTTTAGAAAAGATCCATTAAAATCGAATTTGCCTAACATGGATAGCATATGAGACTGTTCAACTCTATTGAAGACCTTCTCTGCATCTAATGACAGCAGGAAGGCCTCCGGTAGTGTCCTATTCTAAAATTGCTGGTTATTCAATCAGTATATTTCCATTATTTGCAAGATTGTTTTTATATGTGTTTTGGAGGATCTGCCTTGTGTAAATCCAACCTGGTTTCTACCTATAATATCAGGTATGATTTTGTTAAACCTATTGGTTATTATCTTTGTTAATATTTTATAATCTGCATTAATCAGCAACAGAGGTCTATATGACTGTGGCAATGTTGGATCTTTACATTTTTTTGAAATAACAACTGTGTTTGCTGCTTTAAATAGTTGCAAAAACCTATTTATAATGCCTCTGTTAAAATAAAAAGGGGTATAAAGTGTACCTAGGTACACTTTAGTGAACACCTAGATAAATCAATTTGGAAATGGTAAAGGTTTTATATGAAAATAATTGGTGATACAATATGGTGACTAGTGTTTGAGACATCTTATTTTAGGTGGTTCTATAATGTGATGGTGGTGTAGCTAGAGTCAATCTGACATAGAAGATCATATCCTGAAACAAATATCCTAAGGGATAAAAACATGCCCAATGATTTCTATGTGAGTATACTAAACTCCCCCCAAAAAATAAATAGGTTTTTAGTATATATTAATCTTTACTTTTATTTTGGCACAGAATATTCACATTGTCTCAAAAATTATTCCACACAGCCACACACATTTTCTTAGTATAGGGCTTATTATTCATTTATATTTAGATCTATTTATGTAGGTGTAGGTATCTCTCTACAGAAGAGATCTGTCTCGCCTCATATATTTATGTATATAAACACATATAGCACTCTATTTTTCCTTATCTTCTCATTATCTGTTTTATGCACACACTACGTGGTGGGACACGTTTGGATTAGGAGTTTATTTTAATTAATTTTCACTTGCATATTTATTTACAGGACATTAGGGGTTTAATGGCGGGTCTAGTAGTGACACGTCTGAAGGTGGATCTAATAGTGATGCACGGTGGACCGTCATTGCATATGGATATGTATATGATAGTGAAGTGTGGGTTACACATGTATCCACTTTTTTAGACATTTGAACTTAACAACATTTGATATTGTGTGAGCGTATTAGGAAAAAAAAGGGTTGTCCACTCAAATGAAGGTAAGCGAGATTTGTAAACACCCACGAGGGGAGAGCTTTGTTATGATTGGTAGGTACTTCTCATTTAACGGCTAATAAGGTTACATTATGCCTTATGAAACAACGTTTGAATGCGCAGAGAAAAGCGTTGTATATAAAATGATATATATATTTTACTTTGATATGATTTTAAGTATTTTATGCTGGTTTTAATATATTAACTTTGCTTTTATATCACTGATCTGCCTTTACTTGAGAGTTCCAGCTTCTTTGCAAGTTGCTTTCAGTAGCCGAGATTCCTGTGTTCCAGTAAACCAGGGATTAGCAAACTAGGCTAATGTAATCATCCAGCACATCTCCATTAGCACATCAGGGTGCTTCTACCCTCTGGTATCATCTGATTAATCTACACATGCCTACATTTATAATTAAAAAGAAGAGGGAACTAAATATTACCTTAGATGAGGCACAATGGAAAAATATATTTTCTAATACTAAAAAATCATTGATATCTGCTATGATAATTAAAACGAAATATAAGATTATATCTAGATGGTATTTATCTTCACACCGATTACAAAATATATTCCCTACAGCATACAATAAGTGTTGGAAGCATTTGGTGAATTTTTTACATTGTCACAAATTTGGTGGTCATGCACGACTATCCAATGCTATTGAGATCGTATTTCTAAATGTATCAATATGACTTTACATGTTAAAGGGATACTAAATCCAACATTTTTCTTTCATGATTAAGATAGAGCATGCAATTTTAAGCAAATTTCTGATTTACTCCTATTATATTTTTTTCTTCATTCTCTTGCTATCTTTATTTGTAAAATATAGGCTCTAAGCTAAAGAGCTGCCCATTTTTGGTTCAGAACCATGAATAGCGTTTGCTCATTGGTGGCTACATTAGCCATCAATCAGCAAGCAGAACACAGATGCTGAACCAAATATGGGTAATTTCCTAAGCTTTCAGTAAAATTGCATTTAATCAGGGAAATAATTGATAAAAACACGAAACTAAAAAAATATCCTAGGGGGAGGAGACCATCAATAAAACAACTAATAATGCAGTATCAGAAAAATAAAATAAAATTAAATAAAACTAAAACAAAGTGTATACAATAAAAAACAATGAGAATCACATACACTCCAGAATGCACAATGGGTTGAAATAACACAATAGAGGAAATAGAGTTCATATCCATGAAAAGGACAAATTCCACAAAAGAAGGCTTGAGTGCAGTGAACAGATTCCAAATGATAGGAAGATGCTGAAATTGGAAAAAATCCCAATCAAAATTAAAAGAAAAAACAAATCTAAGGTGCTTTAAAGTACCTACACTGGGAGGATTTGGCTTCGGTTCACAATTGTTCACAATCAGCAACATAAAAAGCAGGAGAGTAAGCCCTTAGAGGACTCCTCTTTATATTCAGTGTTAGCATTAGCTCTACAATCCTTCACATAGGGCACATGCTTAGCCTCTTCTTCCTAGCATGCATCCAGTGCTTCTGTTCCAGGTTATGACTGAAATAAAGTCCCTATGTCGTTTACACTACAGAGCAGGATTTTCTAACTGTAGTAACAAGCCAGATAATCAGGATATCTGAATTAAAGCGCAGGCAATGCCCATACACACATTCTTTTCAGGGCAATGGGTAGCTTCATTTTTTTTTAGAGTTATTTTTTTTATTTTGTGGGGTTGGTTGGTTTTACTGCAGGGGGGTCTTTGTATTTTTATCATGGAAAAGAGCTGATTTATTTATGGCAATGCCCTGGTAGTTTATTGTAGGCTAGGGTTTTTTATTTTGGGGGTGGCTTCTTTATTTTGATAGGGCTATTAGATTAGGTGTAATTGTTTTCATTTTGGATAATTTCGTTTGTTATTTTTTGTAATTTAGTATTTTTTTATTTTTTGTAATTTAGTATTTTTATATTTTTTGTAATTTGGTATTTTTAATTTTTTGTAACTGTAGATTTGTTGTTTTTTTGTAGTGTTAGTTTTTTAAATGAGTAATTTAATTTATTTAATTGATAGTTATTTTTTTTTTTTATTTCTTTTTATTGATACTTTTCCATTTAACAATATAACAATAAATAAATACATACAAGGGGAAAATTAGACAAAAAAGAAATATCCGGAAAAAAAAAGAAAAAAGAAAAGGAAAACCAGGGATCACATAATCATGGCAATAATGTAGTTTGAAGAGAGAGAGAGAGAGAGAGAGGGGGGGGGGGGGGAAAGAGAAAGACAAATTTACATCTATATAAACTTAAATAATCCCTGAAAAAATTTCACATCAAACTAATGTCCTTGCAATTCATACCCATGTGGATATTCCTAGTTGACTAATGAGTTCTAAATAAACATTACATATCATAAACCTAACAGAACATTGCTCATGATAAAATATTCATGCAACTTGACCAATTGTACTGCAATATAATTCCTTTCAAACCGCCTATCCCAGGAGGTTTGTTAACATCTGTGTAAGGTAAAATATTTCAAGTTAATCTGATATCAGTCTAGTTCATATGCATATTAATATTCATTATCAAACTAATATATTCTAAACAAACATTCCATATCAGAGACTTAACCAAATATAATCTCAATAGAGTAATCATTCAACATAAGCAAGTATACTGTAGTGGATACTAGCTAATACAAAGATTAATGTTCTCTTTTTCTTTACTTTTCCCCCCTTTCTTCTCTTTCCCTTTCTTTTTCTTTAGTTTAGTTCAGTAATTGTAATTAGGCGGCTACGCTTGTGTATAGGGGGGGTTGGGGAAAGGGAAAAAAAAATTTTCATCCATCTAGTTCGCCCATGTTATAGGAAAATTACCGTTAAGAATATTTAATTGGAAAAAGATGGATTGCCTGAATGGGTAGATCAGCTGTTTTTGTGACCATACTGGCATTGTCTAGATAAACTATCTGTTTTTCATTAAAACTCGGGACATTATATTGTTCTATTATTATCTGTGTCTCAATTCATTTAGAAAACTCAGCTGAACTAGCTTTCCATTTTTCAAATATCAAAATGCGTCCAATCAAAATTGCAGTATTAATTAGAGGGGTAAATGTGAACTTTTTATCAGGTCTGACAAGAGTGACAATCTGTTGGCTTTTCAAAAAGATCTGCAAATCCAAGGCTCTGTTGAGCCAAAAGTAAATATTCGACCAAAACTGCCTTATTTTTGGGCACCACCAAAAGCAGGGCAAGAGGTCCGCCTTGTCAGAGCTACATCTAGAGCACAAATTCCCCTCCAAATACCAGCCTGCCCTTTTTTTGGCGTAATATAAATCATATTAATTAATTTGAATTGGGATTCCTTACATGCATTTGAGGTTTTTGTTTTCTTACGGCTAGATTTAGAGTTTTGTCGGTAACGACCCGCGTAGCTAACGCTGGCTTTTTTCTGGCCGCACCTTTTAAATAACTCTGGTATTGAGAGTCCACAGAATGGCTGCGTTAGGCTCCAAAAAGGAGCGTAGAGCATATTTAACGCAACTTCAACTCTCGATACCAGAGTTGCTTACGGACGCGGCCAGCCTCAAAAACGTGCTCGTGCACGATTCCCCCATAGAAAACAATGGGGCTGTTTGAGCTGAAAAAAAACCTTACAAAAAAGCTGCGTTCAGCTCCTAACGCAGCCCCATTGTTTGCTATGGGGAAATACTTCCTACGTCTGCACCTAACACCCTAACATGTACCCCGAGTCTAAACACCCCTAACCTAACACTTATTAACCCCTAATCTGCCGCCCCCGCTATCGCTGACCCCTGCATATCATTATTAACCCCTAATCTGCCGCTGCGTAAACCGCCGCTATTTACATTATCCCTATGTACCCCTAATCTGCTGCCCTAACATCGCCGACCCCTATATTATATTTATTAACCACTAATCTGCCCCCCACAACGTCGCCTCCACCTGCCTACACTTATTAACCCCTAATCTGCCGAGCGGACCGCACCACTATTATAATAAAGTTATTAACCCCTAATCCACCTCACTAACCATATAATAAATAGTATTAACCCCTAATCTGCCCTCCCTAACATCGCCGACACCTAACTTCAAACATTAAACCCTAATCTGCCGACTGGAGCTCACCGCTATTCTAATAAATGTATTAACCCCTAAAGCTAAGTCTAACCCTAACACTAACACCCCCCTAAATTAAATATAATTTAAATCTAACGAAATTAATTAACTCTTCTTAAATAAATTATTCCTATTTAAAGCTAAATACTTACCTGTAAAATAAATCCTAATATAGCTACAATATAAATTATAATTATATTATAGCTATTTTAGGATTTATATTTATTTTACAGGTAACTTTGTATTTATTTTAACCAGGTACAATAGCTATTAAATAGTTAAGAACTATTTAATAGCTAAAATAGTTAAAATAATTACAAATTTACCTGTAAAATAAATCCTAACCTAAGTTACAATTAAACCTAACACTACACTATCAATAAATAAATTAAATAAAATACCTACAATTACCTACAATTAAACCTAACACTACACTATCAATAAATGAATTAAATACAATATGTACAAATAAATACAATTAAATAAACTAAATAAGTTACAAAAAATAAAAAAATATTTACAAACATTAGAAAAATATTACAACAATTTTAAACTAATTACACCTACTCTAAGCCCCCTAATAAAATAACAAAGCCCCCCAAAATAAAAAAATGCCCTACCCTATTCTAAATTACAAAAGTTCAAAGCTCTTTTACCTTACCAGCCCTGAACAGGGCCCTTTGCGGGGCATGCCCCAAGAAATTCAGCTCTTTTGGCTGTAAAAAAACACATACAATACCCCCCCAACATTACAACCCACCACCCACATACCCCTAATCTAACCCAAACCCCCCTTAAATAAACCTAACACTAAGCCCCTGAAGATTTTCCTACCTTGTCTTCACCTCACCGGGTATCACACCGATCCGTCCTGGCTCCAAAATCTTCATCCAAGCCCAAGCGGGGGCTAGACATCCATCATCCGACGGCTGAAGAAGTCCAGAAGAGGGTCCAAAGTCTTCATCCTATCCGGGAAGAAGAGTAGATCCGGACCGGCAACCATCTTCTTCCAAGCGGCATCTTCTATCTTCATCCGATGAGGACCGGCTCCATCGTGAAGACCTCCAGCGCGGACCCATCTTCTTCCGGCGACGTCCAACTGAAGAATGACGGTTCCTTTAAGGGACGTCATCCACGATGGCGTCCCTCGAATTCCACTTGGCTGATAGGATTCTATCAGCCAATCGGAATTAAGGTAGGAAAATTCTGATTGGCTGATGGAATCAGCCAATCAGAATCAAGTTCAATCCGATTGGCTGATCCAATCAGCCAATCAGATTGAGCTTGCATTCTATTGGCTGATCGGAACAGCCAATAGAATGCGAGCTCAATCTGATTGACTAATCGGATCAGCCAATCGGATTGAACTTGATTCTGATTGGCTGATTCTATCAGCCAATCAGAATTTTCCTACCTTAATTCCGATTGGCTGATAGAATCCTATCAGCCAATCGGAATTCGAGGGACGCCATCTTGGATGACGTCCCTTAAAGGAACCGTCATTCTTCAGTTGGACGTCGCCGGAAGAAGATGGGTCCGCTCTGGAGGTCTTCACGATGGAGCCGGTCCTCATCGGATGAAGATAGAAGATGCCGCTTGGAAGAAGATGGTTGCCGGTCCGGATCTACTCTTCTTACCGTATAGGATGAAGACGTTGGACCCTCTTCTGGACTTCTTCAGCCGTCGGATGATGGATGTCTAGCCCCCGCTTGGGTTGGATGAAGATATCGGAGCCAGGACAGATCGGTGTGATACCCGGTGAGGTAAAGACAAGGTAGGAAGATCTTCAGGGGCTTAGTGTTAGGTTTATTTAAGGGGGGTTTGGGTTAGATTAGGGGTATGTGGGTGGTGGGTTGTAATGTTGGGGGGGTATTGTATGTGTTTTTTTACAGGCAAAAGAGCTGAATTTCTTGGGGCATGCCCTGCAAAGGGCCCTGTTCAGGGCTGATAAAGTAAAAGAGCTTTGAACTTTTGTAATTTAGAATAGGGTAGGGCATTTTTTTATTTTGGGGGGCTTTGTTATTTTATTAGGGGGCTTAGAGTAGGTGTAATTAGTTTAAAATTGTTGTAATATTTTTCTAATGTTTGTAAATATTTTTTTATTTTTTGTAACTTAGTTCTTTTTTATTTTTTGTACTTTAGCTAGTTTATTTAATTGTATTTATTTGTAGATATTGTATTTAATTCATTTATTGATAGTGTAGTGTTAGGTTTAATTGTAGGTAATTGTAGGTATTTAATTTAATTTATTTATTGATAGTGTAGTGTTAGGTTTAATTGTAACTTAGGTTAGGATTTATTTTACAGGTAAATTTGTAATTATTTTAACTATTTTAGCTATTAAATAGTTCTTAACTATTTAATAGCTATTGTACCTGGTTAAAATAAATACAAAGTTACCTGTAAAATAACTATAAATCCTAAAATAGCTATAATATAATTATAATTTATATTGTAGCTATCTTAGGGGTTTTTTTTACAGGTAAGTATTTAGCTTTAAATAGGAATAATTTATTTAATAAGAGTTAATTTATTTTGTTAGATTTAAATTATATTTAACTTAAGGGGGTGTTAGGGTTAGGGTTAGACTTAGCTTTAGGGGTTAATACATTTATTACAGTAGCGGCGAGATTCGGTCGGCAGATTAGGGGTTAATGTTTGAAGTTAGGTGTCGGCGATGTTAGGGAGGGCAGATTAGGGGTTAATACTATTTATTATAGGGTTATTGAGGCGGGAGTGTGGCGGATTAGGGGTTAATAACTTTATTATAGTAGTGGTGCGGTCCGCTCGGCAGATTAGGGGTTAATAAGTGTAGGCAGGTGGAGGCGACGTTGAGGGGGGCAGATTAGTGGTTAATAAATATAATATAGGGGTCGGCGGTGTTAGGGGCAGCAGATTAGGGGTACATAAGGATAACGTAGGTGGCGGCTCTTTGCGGTCGTCAGATTAGGGGTTAATAAGTGTAGGCAGGTGGAGGCGACGTTGAGGGGGGCAGGTTAGGGGTTAATAAATATAATATAGGGGGCGGCGGTGTTAGGGGCAGCAGATTAGGGGTACATAAGGATAATGTAGGTGGCGGTCGGCAGATTTGGGGTTAAAAAAATTTAATCGAGTGGCGGCAATGTGGGGGGACCTCGTTTTAGGGGTACATAGGTAGTTTATGGGTGTTAGTGTACTTTAGAGCACAGTAGTTAAGAGCTTTATGAACCGGCGTTAGCCCAGAAAGCTCTTAACTACTGACTTTTTTCTGCGGCTGGAGTTTTGTCGTTAGAATTCTAACGCTCACTTCAGACACGACTCTAAATACCGGAGTTAGAAAGATCCCATTGAAAAGATAGGATACGCAATTGACGTAAGGGGATCTGCGGTATGGAAAAGTCACGGCTGAAAAGTGAGCATTAGACCCTTTCCTGACTGACTCCAAATACCGGCGGTAGCCTAAAACCAGCGTTAGGAGCCTCTAACGCTGGTTTTCACGGCTACCGCCAAACTCCAAATCTAGGCCTTAGTTAATAAAAACTTAATTGAATATCCTCCAAAGTTACCTCTGGAAACAATTTATTCCATTTGATTTACAGAACATTCATATATTGCTGCCCTATATGGCGGACCACAATGGCATAGAACTTAGAGATTGAAAAGTTTCCTTTCAAATAAGCTTTAATAGTATCTGCTAAATTACCAGTCCAAACCATATTTTGTTTTAATCGCTTGCACATAGTGTCGCAACTGAAGGTATGCAAAAAAAAAAGATCTTGAAATTCCATATTCTGAGACAATCTGACAAAAGGGTTTCATATGATAAGTTAGAGGTTCCACCACCTGAGAGATAAATATAAGCCCTTGGTTTTCCCACATTGAAAAAATTGATCACCCTAATCCAGCGGAAAATTCAGGATTGCCCGCAATCAGAAGATAGTTTGAAACATATGGTATAGCATTTACTTCTGAACATATTTTATGCCAAGCTTTTATAATGTTAGCAAATGATATCATATTGATAATATTAGATGGTAATTTAGATGGAGGGCAATGAAAAATCGCATTTAAAAAGAATGGATAGACTAGATCTGATTCTATTTCCAATAAAGTGACATATTCTTTTTTAGTGATCCAGTCTGCCGCATATTTGAACAGAGAAGCCCAATTATAATATTGAATATTCGGAAACGCCATTCCAGCATCACTTTTATCCATGGATAATTTTGTCATCGATACTCGTGGTCTTTTACCTTACCATATGAAATAAGAACATAGGCGGATAAACATATCTATGTCTTTCCTAGATAATAAGAGCGGTAAGTTTTGAAGCAAATATAGTAATTTAGTAGATAAAACTACTTTGATTAACGTGACTCATGCTGAAAAAGAGAGAGGTAAATTCATACACTGTTCTAGTTTTTTTATTTACAATATTTACCAGGGTAGTTAAGCATGTACCACTGCGATGGATCCATGCTAAGGTTTATACTAAGGTATTTGAAAACTTTTACTTCCTTAAAAGGATGGCTTTCTATACTACAGGGAGTTCTCAGGATTCAGAGTTACTTTGATTTTAATATATTACTTTTATTTACTGAAATAGAACCTTAAGTATCTATAATATTAATTAGTTGGGGGCTGCTCTGGGCAGTATTACTGAGGAAAATAAGTAGATCATCTGCATAAAGTAGTAAAGACAGAATATTTTTCCCTAGATATACCCCTTTCAATTCCTGTCTTAGACATATCGCTAATGGTTCCAATGCCAAATTAAAAAGAAGTGGTGAGAGAGGGCATCCTTGCCTAGTGCCTCAACTTAACCTAAATCTATCTGATATTTCACTATTAATAATTAGGGAAGAAAAGGGATTCTTGTATATAATATGGACAAATTGCTGAAATTGTCCTTTAAACCCAAATTTATCTAAGCAAGTTTTTAAATTTAATATTATGTAGCAAGTGTTTGGGGAAAAAAATTTAGAGAAATTATTTGGGTTCTTTCTTAGATTAGATTTAATAACTAGAGTTAAGAGAGCATGGTCTGAAAGTACAATGTTCGCAATATCTGATGTTTTCTCCAGGCCACATAATTTATTGGAGATCAACATCTGATCAATTCTTGAAAATGTTTTGTGGCTTTTGGATTCGCACGTATAGGTTCTTGAATCAGGATTTTGTATCCGCCAAATATCTTTAACATAAAGTGAGTTACAAACATTTCAAAATATCTTGGCTTCTTTAATTGTCTTATTCTGAGCTCCTCTTTCAAGCCTATCAAGTTTAGGATCAGGAGCCAAATTGAAATCCCCGGCTATAATTACATTTTCCTCCGTATATTTTGAGAATTTTTTACTAAGATTATCCCAAAATTCCCTATCTATAAAATTAGGATAATAAATGTTGCATAAAATTAGTGGTGAATTGCTAATTTCAATTTTTATTATTTGAAATCTTCCTTCAGGGTCTCCCTCAGCATATAAAATATTATATGTTAAATTCTTATTAATTAAATTAGCCACCCCTCTCTTTCTTTTGCCATATGGAATAGCTATAACTTTGCCAACCCATCAAATCTTTATCTTAGATATTTCTGGGGCTTTAAGATGAGTCTCTTGCAGAAAGACTATGTCAGGATTAGCTTTCCCAGCCTGTCTTATAATAGATTTCCTTTTAATGGGGAAGGTTATCCCTCCCACATTCCAAGAAATTTTTTTTTATATCAGAACAAGCCATATGTTATAAGAAGAGAACAAAAAAAAAAAAAAAAAAGGAAATAGGGAATTATTTTATTATTTTTATTTTAGTATAATCATAATAATAGTTTAACTTATAGTTTAAATTTAGTTTTTTTTTAATTTCCCAGGTAATTTTTTATTTATTTTAAGAAAGGGATCTTGTAATTTTAATTTAAAGTTAGGGGGTTGTTAGGTTTAGGGGTTAATAGGTTTATTTAGTGGCAGTGATGTGGGAGGCCAGAGGTTTAGGGGTTAATAACTTTATTTAGTGTGGTTGATGTTGGGGTGCGGGAGAATAGGGTTTAATAACGTTAGTATAGTGGTGACGATGTTGGGGAGTGGCGGAATAGGGGTTAATACATTTTATTAGTGGCGGCGATGTTGAGAGCGGAAGATTAGGGGTTAATAACTTTAAAATAGTGTTTGAGATGCGGGAGGGCCTCGGTTTAGGGGTTAATAGGTAGTTTATGGGTGTTATTGTACTTTGTAACACTTTAGTTATGTTTTGTGTAACAGTTTTGTTGAGTTAAACATATAACTAATGGTTTCAGATTGTGAAACGGATCGTGTTGTTATAGGGTGTAACGCAAGCTTTTTAGCCTCACCGCAAAATTTGCAATGGCAACACTATGGAAATCCTACACAAAAATCCCACGCATTTTTTTGAGTGCAGGACTGATGTTGCGTTACAGGCTACAAGGCTTGCCGTACAGCAATACAGACAAGACTCGTAATGGCTGCTTTGCTGTTTTAGCACTGAAATGTCAATTTTTTCAGCTTTAAAACACAAACGCAAAACTTGTAATCAAGGTGAAAATTAATTAGACCTCCAAATATAATACCAGCAATTAAAAATAAAGGAAATTTAGGGGCCGATTTATCAAAGCTTCAACTGATAATATGATGGAATGCGCTTGAATCTCACGTCATATTCAACGCAAATTGAATCCACTATAATTAACAAACTATCAACATCATCAAATGTTGAAATGTGTGACATAATGTACGCTCCCGCAATCTTAATCCGACGCAGATTGATGCTTGCGTCATTTCAGATGTTTCAAATTCACATTCCACTCTGTTTGACCTTCTTTTCAATTTATCAAACATTCAACTTTTCCACCGCAGCGTACCTATCGTTCAAACCACCACCGTTGAGGCCGCGAATGCCATAGATATCAATGGGAGTCTGAAAACCCAGAAAGGTTATGTTAGATGCTGCAATAGAATGAAGCTTATTACATATTTATGTAAATTAGAAAGTTGATTACAATTTTATACTCTTTCTAAATCACACAGACAACAAAGATGCATGTTCAGTATCTAAATAATATGTTAAATAATAATTTTATAATCACATGTAATTTCAAGAGATAGATTCATTTCAAAAGTAGATTTAATGACAGGTAATGTCTGTCTGGCAGCAGGACTAGTATATATAGGGATACAAATGAAATAAATACATTACATACTGTAGCTAACTTTTGGCTAGATCACGAGTTCTGCGTTAGCCTTAAAAGTTGCTTTTTAACGCCCGCTGGTATTACGAGTCCTGCAGGTACAGGTGTACCGCTCACTTTTCTTCCATGACTCGAGGCTACCGCAAATCCCCTTACGTCAATTGCATATCCTATCTTTTTAATGGGATTTGCCTAACGCTGGTATTACGAGTCTTGGAATAAGTGAGCGGTAGACCCTCTCCTGTCAAGACTCCTACCGCATTTGAAAGTCAGTAGTTAAGAGTTTTATGGGCTAACGCCGGAACATAAAGCTCTTAACTAAAGTGCTAAAAAGTACACTAACATCCATAAACTACCTATTAACCCCTAAACCGGGGCCCCCCCCACATCACAAACACTAAAATAAAAAAAATTTAAACCCTAATCTGCCGACCGGACATCGCTGCCACTTTAATAAATGTATTAACCCCTAAACCGCCGCACTCCTGCCTCACAAACACTAGTTAAATTTTATTAACCCATAATCTGCCGTCCCTAACATCGCTGACACCTACCTACATTAATTAACCCCTAATCTGCCGCACCCAACCTCGCCGCTATTATATTAAATTTATTAATCCCTAAACCTAAGTCTATCCCTAACCTTAACCTCCATAATTTAAATAAATATAAATAAAATTACTATTATTAACTAAGGCCTAGATTTGGAGTTTGGCGGTAGCCGTGAAAACCAGCGTTAGAGGCTCCTAACGCTGGTTTTAGGCTACCGCCGGTATTTGGAGTCAGTCAAAAAAGGGTCTAACGCTCACTTTTCAGCTGCAACTTTTCCATACCGCAGATCCCCTTACGTCAATTGCGTATCCTATCTTTTCAATGGGATCTTTCTAACTCCGGTATTTAGAGTCGTGTCTGAAGTGAGCGTTAGAAATCTAACGACAAAACTCCAGCCGCAGAAAAAAGCCAGGAGTTAAGAGCTTTCTGGGCTAACGGCCGACCGCCACCTACGTTATCCTTATGTACCCCTAATCTGCTGCCCCTAACACCGCCGACCCCTATATTATATTTATTAACCCCTAATCTGCCCCCCACAATGTCGGCGCCAGCTACCTACACTTATTAACCCCTAATCTGCTGTCCGCACGCCGCCGCCAGCTACATTATAGCTATGTACCCCTAATCTGCTGCCCTAACATCGCCGACCCCTATATTATATTTATTAACCCCTAACCTGCCCCCCACAACGTCGCCGCCACCTACCTACAATAATTAACCCCTAATCTGCCAACCGCAAAGAGCCGCCATCTACATTATAGCTATGTACCCATAATCTGCTGCCCCTAATACCGCCGACCCCTATATTATATTTATTAACCCCTAATCTGCCCTCCCTAACATCGCCGACACCTAACTTCAATTATTAACCCCTAATCTGCCGACTGAAACTCGCCGCTATTCTAATAAATTTATTAACCCCTAAAGCTAAGTCTAACCCTAACCCTAACACCCCCCTAAGTTAAATATAATTTAAATCTAACGAAATAAATTAACTCTTATTAAATAAATTATTCCTATTTAAATCTAATACTTACCTGTAAAATAAACCCTAATATAGCTACAATATAAATTATAATTATATTGTAGCTATTTTAGGATTAATATTTATTTTACAGTTAACTTTGTATTTATTTTAACCAGGTACAATAGCTATTAAATAGTTAAGAACTATTTAATAGCTGAAATAGTTAAAATAATTACAAAATTACCTGTAAAATAAATCCTAACCTAAGTTACAATTAAACCTAACACTACACTATCAATAAATTAATTAAATACAATACCTACAATTACCTACAATTAAACCTAACACTACACTATCAATAAATTAATTAAATACAACACCTACAAATAACTACAATGAAATAAACTAACTAAAGTACAAAAAATAAAAAAGAACTAAGTTACAAAAAATAAAAAAATATTTACAAACATAAGAAAAATATTACAACAATGTTAAACTAATTACACCTACTTGCGGGGCATGCCCCAAAGAATTCAGCTCCACCACCCACATACCCCTAATCTAACCCAAACCCCCCTTAAATAAACCTAACACTAAGCCCCTGAAGATCTTCCTACCTTATCTTCACCTCACCGGGTATCACCAATCGGTCCTGGCTCCAAAATCTTCATCTAAGCCCAAGCGGGGGCTAGACATCCATCATCCGACGGCTGAAGAAGTCCAGAAGAGGCTCCAAAGTCTTCATCCTATCCGGGAAGAAGAGTAGATCCGGACCGGCAACCATAATCTTCCAAGCGGCATCTTCTATCTTCATCCGATGACGACCGGCTCCATCTTGAAGACCTCCACCGCGGACCCATCTTGAAGACCTCCACCGCGGACCCATGGAATCAGCCAATCAGAATCAAGTTCAATCCGATTGGCTGATCCAATCAGCCAATCAGATTGAGCTTGCATTCTATTGGCTGTTCCGATCAGCCAATAGAATGCGAGCTCAATCTGATTGGCTGATTGGATCAGCCAATCGGATTTAACTTGATTCTGAATGGCTGATTCCATCAGCCAATCAAAATATTCCTACCTTAATTCCGATTGGCTGATAGAATCCTATCAGCCAATCGGAATTCGATGGACGCCATCTTGGATGACGTCATTTAAAGGAACCGTCATTCGTCGTCTAGTCGTCGGAGAAGAAGGATGGATCCGCGATGGAGGTCTTCAAGATGGAGCCGGTCCTCATCGGATGAAGATAGAAGATGCTGCTTTGAAGAAGATGGTTGCCGGTCCGGATCTACTCTTCTTCCCGGATAGGATGAAGACTTTGGACCCTCTTCTGGACTTCTTCAGCTGTCGGATGATGGATGTCTAGCCCCCGCTTGGGCTTGGATGAAGATTTTGGAGCCAGGACGGATCGGTGATACCTGGTTAGGTGAAGATAAGGTAGGAAGATCTTCAGGGGCTTAGTGTTAGGTTTATTTAAGGGGGGTTTGGGTTAGATTAGGGTATGTGGGTGGTGGGTTGTAATGTTGGGGGGGGGTATTGTATGTGTTTTTTTACAGGCAAAAGAGCTGAATTTCTTGGGGCATGCCCCGCAAAGGGCCCTGTTCAGGGCTGGTAAGGTAAAAGAGCTTTGAACTTTTTTAATTTAGAATAGGGTAGGGCATATTTTATTTTGGGGGGCTTTATTATTTTATTAGGGGGCTTAGAGTAGGTGTAATTAGTTTAAAATTGTTTTAATATTTTTCTAATGTTTGTAGATATTTTTTTATTTTTGTGTAACTTAGTTCTTTTTTATTTTTTGTACTTTAGCTAGTTTATTTAATTGTATTTATTTGTAGATATTGTATTTAATTCATTTATTGATAGTGTAGTGTTAGGTTTAATTGTAGGTAATTGTAGGTATTTTATTTTATTTATTTATTGATAGTTTAGTGTTAGGTTTAATTGTAACTTAGGTTAGGATTTATTTTACAGGTAATTTTGTAATTATTTTAACTATTTTAGCTATTAAATAGTTCTTAACTATTTAATAGCTATTGTACCTGGTTAAAATAAATACAAAGTTTCGGGACGGAGCCGGCCGAGAAAGATCATGGCCGCATAAATCTGAAGCTCCGATTCTGTCCACTGAAAGCTACAAGATAAGGGGAGAAAAACGTTATAAAATGCTAAGACTCAAAGCATATCACTAAAACTAACATCTGAGGAGAGATTGGAGAGCAGTGGGTGCCGATTAGAACTACCGGGGAGCAGGAATTAGATGAGCCGCATCAGAGGCCTGGTGCAGAGGAACGGAACCACATACGCAGCTCCTAATTGGGGTCACACCAACCTAACAGCCTTCCTCTGTGCTCGAATGAAACCGGACATTGACAGGCCACGGCACCATTAAGAGCCAGAACTCGCTAACGGATCACGCAGCGTGAGTGATCGAATCACTACTAAGGACTGCTAGGCCTACCACACGCAGAGAAGGAGACGGTGCACAGACTCAAGTCACCCAAGACTCGGAGCGGTAATTACCTGATCCGCTGTGTACAAGGTTAGTGTGCCGAAGGGCTTAATAGGGGGCCAGTGGAAAACGAACACTTAAACCAAGCTGGGGCCCAGACACAAAGGGGAATACAGCAACAGAGCTACTTTTTATAAAATAAAAGGATTGGCTGATAAAGACCTTTCTATCGACTGTTGCTACATAACAGCCACTAAATTGCCTTTATATCAACAGATAAAATAAGGGGAATACACACTTGGGCTCACAGAAGGAGCTCTCCAGATAATCAGTTTTGACCGCCACACATTATCTTGCTATGGCAGCCAGAAAACAAAAAACCCGATAAAATACAGAAACAGAACTGCTTCAGGCGGCGGAAACTCTAAAACTCCTTCTTTAAAACATTTGAGAGTGGGTCCCAGGCTATAATTGAAGCCTCACAGACAGATAGCATGGATTCCACAGACTACCCTGCAGACCCCAACCCCCCATCACCAGAACAGGATTTGCGCTCACTGCCACGAAAGAGGACCTGAACTCTTTTATGACCCAAGTCAGCAAACTCATAAAGGATGCTTGGCAGATGTCAAAAAAGACTATAAACGCCCTAGGCCACAGGGTTCTCCATTTGGAAGAACAGGCAGACGAAAGTGCTAAAACTTCTGACGACATGGCCATAACCCTACAACAGCAGAACTCCACTATATTACAGCTTCAATCCCAAGTAGAAGACCTAGATAATAGGGGGGAGACGACAGAATTCTAGAATCAGGGGAGTACCTGAGCAAATATTGCCGCCACAGATACCGTCCTATTTACAAAATTTATTCAAGTTCCTGCTGGGACCAGAAAGAGAAGATACCATACTCTTAGACAGAGCGCATCGCGCTCTTCAGAGCCAGACCATCGCCATCAGCACCACCTAGGGACATAATCCTTTGTTGCCACAAATTTACAGACAAAGAAGCAATTCTAATGGCAGCAAGAAAGAAATCCCCCATTAGGTTTGGCGAAGACTCCCTCCAGATTTTTGCAGACCTCAGTCCCCTCACTCTTGCAAAAAGGAAAGAGGCAAGATATCTGACTTTACATTTGACAGACCTGGATATCCCATACAGATGGGGTTTCCCATTCTCCATCAGAGTCAGTCCAAAAACGACAAGACTTTTATATATAAAGACCCAGAAGACCTGGAATCATTCTGTCTACATCTAGGCATCCCACAACCCTCTCTGCCTTCTATTAAAGATTTAATGGTAGACAAACCGACACAAAGGAAGCTCCCAAACAACAACCAACAATCTGAATGGTCTACTATGCCCAAAAAGAAAAGAAACACTACCCCAACCTCATCACAGGCTAGAGATATAGACATTGAACCACCATGAAGAAGGTTGACATGGCACAATTTTGGGACATTAAATTACCAGAGACTGCAACGGGTTATAGACCCGAATCTCTTGTCGAATTAGATTGCATCATGGACACAGTCAATGTTGAACCCCCTTAGAGGGCCCTCTTGTTTAGAATCCCCCTACCTCTCTCCACTCCTCCCTCTTTTATACTATCTTAATCTCCCCCTCCCTATCTTGATACATTAACCACTCAAGTAGCTGTACATGTGGACAGGCATGTTTGCTGCCTCACACCCCCGCCAGTAACTAGATTCTATTCCTTGCTTACCCTATTATCTGCTGGGAATACACGTTTCTCTTCTCCCCTCCCTTCCCTTCCTAAGACTCACCTCTAGAAGGATGCAAAAGCATCATACAGTTTATTTGTTTGAAAAGTTATTGTTGTACGTTTATTGCTTTGTTGTTATGTTTATACCTGTTATTTATCTATTGCAGCTCAGAAACCAATGCTCCTTTTATTACTCTAGCAGCCACCAACCCTGGAAGGCAGAAACCGGACTACCCTACTAACGCTCTTTACTTAGCATGCTCCCTCCCTTTAGACAGGAAATTCCAACTCCGACCATCGACTGGACTAAGGAGGGTAAGACTACAGCAAATTCTAACTAAACACACATACAAATGGCTACCCCCGTAATAAAATATAATATCACAGAACACAAAGGGTCTTAATTCACCCACAAAGAGAGCGATAGCCTTACGAAGTTTAGCTAGCCAAAAAAATTCAATTGTTTTCTTACAGGAAACACACTTTGTTAGAGACAAGGAACCCAAATTTTGTTCGAAAGATTACAACACTCGGGGTACTATAGCTCAGGAGTAGTTAAAAAAATGGTGTATGCCACGCTATTGCACAAGAACCTCCAATTCCAACTCCAGAGAAAGGTGACAGACACAGAAGGCAGAATACTCATTCTAATAGGTCTCCTGTTTCCATAGACCGGTGACTTTAGTCAACGTATATGCCCCCAACAGCAGAAGGGCCCAATTCTTCCAATCCCTACAAAACCTAATCACTGAACACAAAATAGGTGCACTTATACTAGGGGGAGACCTTAATGTCACACTAGATCCTTCCCCTGGACGCTTCCCTCTAACAGACCTAACGCCCAAACAAGACCCCCCTAACTCTGTATTTAAATGCCTCGCATATTTAGGCCTATTAGACACATGGAGGATAAGGCACCCAACCCAACAAAATTACACCTTCTACTCATACCCCTGGGCAGCATATACCAGAATAGACTACATCCTGTTAGATAGAAATCATTTCTCCTTGCTGCGGGATTCAGATATCCAACCGACCTCTTGGTCGGACCATTCACAGGTGTGTACACAATTACAATGGCCAAACCACCCATAACACCATTTATCTGGAGAATGGATGAATCTCTGTTACACCAACCACACACCACCGATGAGATAGCGAAATCCATAAAAGAATACTTCCTATTAAATACATCATCAAATATTTCACCACACACAGTGTGGGAGGCCCATAAAGCGGTGATCAGAGGGGAGTGCATTAAACATACAGCCCACAGAAAGAAGACTTATAATCAAAACAGTGGACAGACTGACCACACAACTAAACCACTTGGAACTGACACATAAAAACTCACCGACAGACAACACTCTCCTCCTACAAATAACTGAGACTAGACAAGAACTTAATAAGATTTTAACGAAGGAAGCACAGAGAAGGGCAATTATGCTTAGAAAACTCTATTCTTCTTACGAAGGCAATAGAGCCCCGGCCCGCTGTTAGCCAGAGCGTTAAAAGCCCAAGCATTTAAAATCACAAATTACATAAACTAACCACCCCAGAAAACACAGACATCATAGATAGTGAGGGAATTGCTAACCCACTTTAGGGATTACTATTCCAGACTATAAAATTTAGAACGGAATGAAACACACCTAACACCAAGAGGTTTACGGAATTACATAAAAGAAGCTAACCTTCCAAGTTACAGCCAGATCAGCGGGCAACATTAGACAACCCCATCAGCCTATCAGAGATTCTTATAGCTATAAAAGACCTGCCATCAGGCAAAAGCCCAGGCCCAAGTGGTGTCACTAACGCCTATTATAAATCATTTAAGATGTTCTGGCCCCACATTTACTTAAGCTTTTCCACACACTGGAGGAAGAGGGCTCACTCACCCAAGAGATGCTGACAGCCCATATCTCGGTCATACCCAAACCCAAAAAAAACCTCTCCGACCCCAGCAGTTACAGACCAATATCCTTACTGAATACGGACATTAAAATCCTGGGAAAAATCTTGGCCAAAAGAATCAACTCCGTATTACAGACCCTAGTTCATACTGATCAGGTGGGATTTGTCCCAGGGAGGGAGGCACGGGATAACACCATTAGAGCGATAACTCTCATTTCCTACGTTAAACATAATAAAAAACCAGCTGCCCTCCTGACTACCGACGCGGAGAAGGCGTTCGATCGGATAAGTTGGGGGTTCTTAAGAGAAACTTTAAAAGCAATGGGGTTGGGGGTTGGGCCCACCCACAATCACGCGCATTTTTAGCCTTTATATGAATCCCACAGCAAAGGTCAGGGCAAATGGGATGTTATCTAATCACTTTAGAATACAGAATGGTACACGAAAGGGATGCCCATTGTCACCAATACTCTTTATCCTCACTATGGAAGTCTTTGCGGCTCACATTAGACAAAATCAAAAGGTGAAAGGTATTGAGATAGGCCCACACGATTTTAAGATAGCATTATATGCTGACGACGTTTTATTTACAGTCACAGATCCACTTCACACCATACCCATAATTTTAGACGAGATAAACACTTTTGGCCAGTTCTCGAATTTCTCAGTAAACACCCAGAAATCGGAAATTCTAAATATCTCCATGACACCGTCAGACTTCCGAACACTATCGAACATATGCCCAATGATACCCAGAAACAAATCAATCAAATACCTAGGAATTTATCTAACCCCTACCCTCCCACTGTTATTTACTGAGAACTACACTAAACTTCTAAATGCAACAAGACATGACCTACACACCTGGGCCCTAAAACCCATCTCTTGGTGGGGACGTACCCAATGCATCAAAATGACCACACTGCCTAGGATCTTATATATTCTCCAAGCAGCCCCCATACCCCTCCCAAAGTGGTTCCTTTCCCAACTTCAAAGGCAGATCAATTCATTTACTTGGGGGAAAACTAAACCCAGGATCAACAGGGACTCCATGTACAGGGCGACAATACACGGGGGATTGGGAGTACCCAACTTAACAACATATTACAATGCTATAACATTGCAAAGAATACTGGATTGGCATAGGGCAGGAGACACAAAGGCATGGGTGTCTCTAGACTCGCATATACTCCCATCGGTAGGCACACTATGCTGGGTCCCGAGATCCCTCAGACAACCTCATTGTAGCGAACTGGCGATACATAAACATGTGTTTGACACTTGGGAAACCATCAAGATCCAGCGACCACATATCACGGGAACCCGTTCACCCCTTTTCCCCATTCCTATGAACGCTGAGATGATAGGTGGTTTAGATAGCGGTCTCCAGAGGTTGGGGGAGTGGGGGTATACATTGCCACTAAAAGAGTTTACACGAGCAGGGAGACTGGCAGATAGAGAGGACCTGAAACTAGTGGCAGGCGGGAGATATTCCACCTGGCTGAAACACTCTCAACTTGCTCATTTTACACACACATCCCCGTTTCAAGCAGACTACCTCAGGGAGTAGACACCATTCGAAAACCTATGCACAAGTAAGGATGCACTACGACACACACTATCCCTCTCTAGACGGATCCTTCAGTCAGAACACACACACACACTCCCCACATATACAACGAGGTGGCAGGAGGAGCTGGGCATAGTCCTAACAGGAGAGGACTGGTCCAGGATTTTTCGTAATACAAGGAGGTCCTCGGGATCCCCTCAATTCCTTGAACTAAACTTCAAGGTTATGATGAGGTGGTACCTGACTCCCTCTCGAATCCACTCAATTTACCCAGGAGCAAACAGTAACTGTTGGAGGGGATGTACATCAAAAGGACATTACCTTCACATGTGGTGGGAGTGCGAGAGGATTAAGCCTTTTTGGCATAAGATTGAATCCTTTTATCGACAGCTATTGACGGACGAGTTTACACTGACCCCAAGCACGGCCCTACTTAATGACCTCCCACCATTCCCCTGCCAACTAAGACTTAGACTATTACAAATGGGAATTAATGGTGCCAAAATCCTTATAGCTCGGCACTGGAAAACACAACACACACCAACACGTGAGGAATGGGTTAATAGAGTAACAGACATCCTGACACTGGAAGAATATGTCTATTTTAAGAAGAAGAAACTGAACCTTTTCGCTGACATCAAATTTTTATGGGAGGACCTGTTAGCTGGACAAAAGACTGACCCTCCTACTATGACGTAGAACCTACCTTTCCCCAACGTCCACTTCCATAATCTCCCCCATACCCTATATAGTCTGTTCTACAATGGCTGGCTTGCTGTAGTAGATCCCTTTGTTGCTACTTCGTCAACGGAGATGGCACTGACGCATTAGTTAAGGTTTCTTGCCTCAGGGCATGGTGTTCTGCAATAGAACTTATTATTTCTTTTCTATCAACTTTCAAAAGTTCTTTTCTTTCTCTCTTCTCTCTCTTTCTTTCTCTCTCCTCTTTCTGCTCTCTTCTTTATTTCCTCTCATTAGAACATATGAAGAGGTCATCTATTGCAGTTGATAAGAGACATAGAGATATCACATACTCTGTACAAGTAAAGTTTTCATATTTGTCTTGGTTTTTATCATGATTGTAACTTTTGCTGAAGATGACAATAAAGCCTTTTTAAAATTAAAAATAAAAAATAAAAAAAATAAATAAATAAATAAATTACAAAGTTTCCTTTAAAATAATAATTAATCCTAAAATAGCTACAATGTAATTATAATTTATATTGTAGCTATATTAGAGGTTTATTTTACAGGTAAGTATTTAGCTTTAAATTAGGAATAATTTATTTAAGAAGAGTTAATTTTTGTTAGATTTAAATTATATTTAACTTAGGGGGGTGTTAGTGTTAGGTTAGACTTAGCTTTAGGGGTTAATACATTTATTAGAATTAGCGGTGAGCTCCAGTCGGCAGATTAGGGGTTAATGTTTGAAGTTAGGTGTCGGCGATGTTAGGGAGGGCAGATTAGGAGTTAATACTATTTATTATAGGGTTAGTGAGGCGGTTTAGGGGTTAATAACTTTATTATAATATCGGTGCGGTCCGCTCGGCAGATTGGGGGTTAATACGTGTAGGCAGGTGGAGGCGGTGTTAGGGGCAGCAGATTAGGGGTACATAGGGATAATGTAAGTAGCGCGGCGGTTTACGGAGCGGCAGATTAGGGGTTAATAATAATATGCAGGGGGTCAGCGATAGCGGGGGGGCGGCAGAATAGGGGTTAATAAGTGTAAGGTTAGGGGTGTTTAGACTCGGAGGTACATGTTAGAGTGTTAGGTGCAGACGTAGGAAGTGTTTCCCCATAGCAAACAATGGGGCCTGTGTTAGGAGCTGAACGCGGCTTTTTTGCAGGTGTTAGGTTTTTTTTTTCAACTCAAACAGCCCCCATTGTTTCCTATGGGGGAATCGTGCACGAGCACGTTTTTGAGGCTGGCAGCGTCCGTAAGCAACTCAGGTATCGAGAGTTGCAGTGGCGTTAAATATGCCTGTACGCTCCTTTTTTGGAGCCTAACGCAACCATTCTGTTGGCTCTCAATACCAGAGGTTATTTTAAAGGTGCGGCCAGAAAAGGCCAGCGTTAAGCTACGCGGGTCGTTACCGACAAAACTCTAAATCTAGCCGTAAATTATTCCTATTTAAAAACTAAATACTTACCTATAAAAATAAACCCTAATATAGCTAATAGTTACATTGTAGCTATTTCAGGATTTATTTTTATTTTACAGGCAACTTTGTATTTATTTTAAATAAGGTAGAATAGTTATTAAATAGTTATTGACTATTTATAGCTACCTAGCTAAAATAAATACAAATTGACCTGTAAAGTAAAACCCTAAACCTAAGTTAAAATTACACCTAACACTACGCTATACATTAAATCAATTACCTAAACTGCCAACAATTAATTACAATTAAAATAAAATAAACTAAATTACGGAAAAAAACAAACACTAAATTACAGAAAATAAAAAATAAATGACAAATTTTAAAACTAATTACACATAATCTAATCCCCCTAGTAAATAAAAAAGCCCCCCCCAAATAAAAATAACTATTCTATTTAATAACTATTCTACCTAGTTTAAAATAAATACAAAGTTGCCTGTAAATAAAAATAAATCCTAAAATAGCTACAATGTAACTATAGTTATATTGTAGCTATATTAGGGTTTATTTTATAGGTAAGTATTTAGTTTTAAATAGGAATAATTTAGTTAATAATAGTAATTTTCTTTAGATTTATTCTAAATTAGATTTAAGTTAGGGGGGGTTAGGGTTAGGGTTAGACTTTAGGGGCTAATAAATTTAGTATAGTGGCGGGCGACGTTGGGGAACGGCAGATTAGGGGTTAATAAATATAATTGTAGGTGTCGGCGATGATAGGGGCAGCAGATTAGGGGTTCATTAGCATAATGTAGGTGGCGGGCGGTGTCCGGAGCGGCAGATTAGGGGTTAATAATATTATGCAGGTGGTGACGATGTCAGGGGGGCAGATTAGGGGTTACTAAGTGTAAGATTAGGGGTTGTTTTAGACTTGGGGTTCATGTTAGGGTGTTAGGTGTAGACATATTTTTTATTTTCCCATAGGAAACAATGGGGCTGCGTTAGAAGCTGAACACTGTTCTTTTTTGCAGGTGTTAGTTTTTTTTTTCAGCCGGCTCAGCCCCATTGTTTCCAATGGGGAAATCATGCACGAGCACGTTTTAGCCAGCTTACAACGCTGGTATCAAGGTGAGATGTGGAGCTAAGTTTTGCTCAACGCTCACTTTTCTGAGGCTAACACATCCATTCAGAAAACTCATAATACCAGCGTTGTTTTAAGCTGAGCGGGTGAAAAAAAAGGCTCGTTTGCACCGCACGGCTCTACCGACAAAACTCGTGATCTAGCCGTTTCTTTTTTTGATAAATCTAATTTTTACCATGCTTTACGCATGTAATACAAGTCCCGACTACATTTTGCACAAATTTGACGCAATACTTTGCATGCAATGCTCAAATTCCCTAAACAACCCCACAAATTAGTGAGATTTTCCACCACTTTTGATTGGGAAATGCATAATCACATGATTTATGACATCAGCCAATCTGATTTAAAATTACATTATATTATCACTAACTAATCAAATAGCCTTGATACTTTGTGTCATTGATCACTCATCAGAAACTTGTAAGTGCCATTTATTACATTGTGTATTAAACTTTGAAAGTATGTATATGTGAAAATAGTATTAAAGTTAAACATTGATGATGACATTAGGACACACAGTGTAATATTTTTGACAATGATTTTAAAAATAAATTGATTTTTGATTCAATATAATCTTAATATGATAGTTCAAAGGGATAGTCCACTTAACCTTAAAACTGCCATGAATCAGATACAGCAGAGATTAAATCATCCTCTTTACTGTCATGATATTTCCAGTGTTTGTCTTCCTTCTCTTGAATTTAATTTTCATTAAAAAAATGTCACCTTATATGCCAGCCCATTATTAATCACACCTGTGTAGGGGGTGGGTGTTTAAAACTAGACTGCAATCAGGAAGGGTTACAGAATAGGGGGCAATTTAAGCGCTGAATAGCTTAAAAGGCTGGAAACTAAATTCTGGGCGAATAATTTATTCCATATACATTCAAATTAAAATCACAGATAAATGTTAAAACCACAATGTTCATATATAAATACAGTAAAATAAATATATATAAATACAGTAAAATTCTGTTTTGGATCCATGAAATATTCCAGGAGTTTTGTACCTGCTACTTTAGTTATACAAAACCTTGAATGTAGCTATCTTCAAAGTTCTTATGTGTGTTTAAGGATAGATTAATAAGTCAGTTTACCTGACTTTTGGCGTTCTAGATATGGTTCTATTGTCAGTGGATGAAAAAAATGTGTGGACTGGTGGTTCAGATCAGACCAATGTGATGTGTAACAATAAACAATAAACAATATATCAACTTTCAAATAAACATTAAAATCTCAGCACATGTGGTGTAAAAACATTCTTTCAAAACTTCAATATAAAATTAAAAAAATAATGCAATAATCAAAGGCGTGTGAGATCCATTAACCGGACCAAGTGGAGGAGGGGCTGTGAAGAACGTGACGTTGATGCAAAAAGTAGGTGTTTACCCAGAGATATGTGAATCCACACTAGCGCTAGTGAAAAAAAAAAAATTCAAAAAGAAAAAAATATATAAAAAATATATATAAAAAATAAAGAAATATAGAAAAATATATATATAGTTCAATGTAGATCAATCTTGAACAGATGAAAAAATGTGAGACAGATGAAAATAATGTGAATCTTCAAAAATAAATGAATAATCCCCTTGAAAAATAAAACAAAAATTATCCGCAATCCAAAAGTGTAAAATTACGTAAACAAATATAAATTTTGATGGGCAAAAGTCTAAATTGGCAGAGATTCTATATATGTGCTCTAAACACAGAGCGCTTCAGCACCCTAGGTGCCAGATCGGAGGTCGTAGTTACCAACTGGTAAGTGATATTGTTAGTGTCTATGATGGAAGTCCATATAGTATATATAGAAATGTTGTTCATAAGTCAATATCACAAAAATGTAGAAAATATAAAATGATTGAAAAGCCCTGAAAGAGAAAAAAAGAAACAATCGTGCAAAAACTGTATATAAGGGACAATAGTGGTATAAGAATCAAGCTAAACAGTATGTCTGTCAACGCGTTTCGGCCACGATTTGGCCTTTATCAAGACTATACTGAATTTGTGTGGACTGGGAGCTTATAAAGCCTAGATGTGGGATTGTTTGTGGGGCGGTTTTTTGGCGCCAAATTTTGAGAGGGTAATCTCCTTCCTGTTTGCCTCAAAGCATCTCTGGGAAATTTTGAGAGGGTAATCCCCTTCCTGTTTGCCTCAAAGCATCTCTGGGAAATGTACAAATATTATCTTAGTCTGATTTTCATCAATAGTGTTTTCTATCTTCTTATATCAGTATTGGTTATATGATATAGTGCAAATGATCAAAAAAAATTTTTTATTTTAAACATACGTATAACATACGTAATTCCGTTAGGGCTCTAAGTTAACCTTCTACCCGTATTATGAAGTATAAATATTTTCTCTAGTATGTTACATCTTACAGTGTATTACCTTTCTTCGGAATAAGGAGTGTGGGGGCTAGTATTTGGATTTTTGATCGCTTAGTTTGTTTTTATTGGGAGAAAATTGATATTTCAGAACCGGATGTGACGGCTCCTGTGTTGTTGTCTGGTGTAATGTTAATTCTATCATGGCTTCGGTTTGTTGTTCTATTACTGCTACTACTATGTGTAGCTTACGGATGTTATAACATTTGACTAAATCTACTTGTTTGTGTGAGGGGATATAGTGCCTGATACTTAGATTTCGATAACATAGTCATTATTGTGAAAAAAGGGGGTTTCAGAAACCCGCATATGACGGCTCCCATGGTGCTATCTGGTATATGTAGTCTAATGTGGATTCCGGTTTTACCCATTGCTCCATTAATGTTACTGCTGTGTGCTGCTCACAAATGTTGTAAATAATGAGTGAATCTACTCTCCTGTGTGAGCTTTCCTCTCCCTATGTAACCCTCAAAAACATTTAAAATATTTAAAACATTTAAATATTTAAAAATATTTGTTTATTTATATATTTAGTTTCTCCGTTTTTATTCAGTAATTATATAATTGGGTATCTTCTTATGTTTTGTATGTAACTCGTAAGTGAGATAGTCTCTCTGATAATTAGGATGTACCCATGTGGTTCCTCAGCTATGTGTGAGCTCCATTGTCAAACTCAGTTACATTAATGTCACTAGTTTGGAGTTATGAGGATAGTGGTTTTTAGAATAAATATCTATGTGGTTGTGTCTGAATCTAGGATACACCCAGTTTGGGTCCTCTGTATACAACATTAGTCTAATGGTAGTTTTGCAGGCTAAGCTAGTTTATAGTGGATAAAGTCCCCTATTGGCTTTATTGAGATGTACCCTAGTTTTTTCTTTATATGACATACCTGATTGTTACACATACTTAATAGTCGTGGTGTGTGTGATAAGTCCGATCTTGACACCACTTAGCGGTTCGTGATATGTATCTGGGTATAGTCCCAACCTTAAGTGTGGTGTGTTAGCTTCTATAATTTGTTCTTAACAGAGAGCTGATACTGTGCTCTGGAATAGATGATTCTGATATTCGGAATAATTCTTTTGAGTATATTTGAACTGTATGACTGGGACGTGTTTCTGAAAACTTATGTGGACCTATACGTACATAAGTAAATAAATGGGTCTTCATGTTCATATCGACTCTAAAAGGTTTCCATCTATGGGGAATAATTTGGAATATTCTCTAAATGTATCGTCATGATTGGTTTTAATTTTATTTTAGTTATTTTTGTTATTTCATAATCCTATTTTCCGGATTATGAGCTATATGTATGGATCTGTTATCAATCGTGTAGTCAGAGGCCCACTGGCTTTCGCTACTAAATCTCTAGATGGAAAAGGCCTATCTGGCTTTTGGTTCTTGGTAACTGATCTAGGGGGATACTCTTATTATAGAAGATAGACCTACTGCCTAAATTAAGGCAGTTAGTTTTATGATTCTCTTCTTTTGTAGAAGGGAACTCTCTGTTGTTTGGATATGCCTGAGGATCTTGGCTAGTGCAGAGTAAGAAGATGAGCAAGGTCTTCCTTGTGATTGAGACCTTTGGGAAAAAGGCAATCCAGCATAAATATCTATTTGGATTCATTATATAAAAGTTTCTGCTCATGGTTCCCTCCCCGCCAGTTTCTTCTGACTTTCTGTATTCCAAAGAAACTAAATCCTTCATATTCCCCTTGTGGATGGTAGCAAAATGTTTGTATAGTGGGGTATCTACTTTTCCCTTTTCTATACAGAGGATATGCTCCCTCATCCCTGTCCTTAGGGCTCTTGATGTTTGCCCTATGTATTGGAGTACCACAGGAGTAAGAGATTAGATATATGACGTTCATGTCGCTGCATCTGATCAGGTCTCTGATCTTATATTTCTCATTTCTGTGATGTGAAGAAAACGTCTCAGTTTTTTGCCCTTTTTTACATGCTTTACAGCTCAGGCATGGGAAGAATCCTCTGATGTTTTTGCCACGATGGTCAGTGGTAGAGTTGGTGTTCCCTTTCTTGGGATACTAGGTGGCTATCATACATTTTAGATTTTTCGTTTTTCTGTAGATAAATTTGGGGTTGGAACTAGCTTTTCCCCAATTATGTCGTCTTCTTTTAGTATCGCCCATGTCTCCTGATGATATTTTCTAGAATATGTCTAATTCTCGCAAAAACTCGGTTATCATCGGTACGTCAATTACATTATCGTTCCACATTATTCCTGGTTTTGTTTTATAACCTAGAAGGTTCTTCCTGTCGACCTTGCTAACTTCCTTGATCTTTTCATCTAGGGTGTCTTTGTTGTATCCTCTCTCGAGGAATCGTTGTTTAAGTATTTGTGACTGCTTGGTCCATTGCTCTGTGGTAGAGCAATTTTTTTTTACCCTTAGGAATTGCCCTTTAGGTATGTTGGACTTCCAGGTGGGGTGATGACAGCTCTTATTATGGACCATAATTGTTACAATCAACCTCCTTGAAGAAAGGTTGATGTCTCAATCAGTCCATCTTTTATTTTCTATTCTTAGGTCCAGGAAATCTAATCTTTCTTGGCTATATTGATATGTAAACTTCAGGTTCATCTCGTTTTGGTTCATTACATTGAAAGTGTGTAGCAAGTCTTCCAATGTTCCACTCCAGATCAGAAAGAAGTCATCTATGTATCTGGAGTATAAAACCAGGGTCCGCGCCAGCTGGGCATGAGTCCCAAAAGATGTTCTCCCATTGTCCCATATACAGGTTCGCGTAGCTTGGCGCGAACCTGGTCCCATGGCTTATTCCACACTTTTGTTTGTAAACTTGTTGTTGTTGCAGAAGTAGTTATGGTTCAATATAAAATCAATGCTGTCCAAAACAAATTTCCTTTGTTCATCTGGTATGTCCTGATCTTTAATAGAAATGTATTGACTGCCTTTAATCCCAAGTCATGTGGGATGCTCGTGGGAATTAGATCTAAAGAATAGGGAATTAGATCTAAAGAAATCCATAGATGATAACATTGCCCAGGCCATTGACTCCCAGACAAAGAGAAGGTAGAAATTATTACAACATACAACAGACAAGAGGCCAAACGGTGGTGATGAGGACACAAATGGAGCTTGGATTGAGGTAAATCACAAGAAAAAGAAGAGACAGGAAGACCACTATAAACCGATGAATGAACACTACAGAACACAGAGGCCACAGAATTATTCGCCAAGGAGGCCGAATAACAGCCACTACCCTCATAGAAGAAATTTCTCATATAACAGGAATTATGGACACACTCAATATGAGATAGACCAGAGGCCCTACAGAGATTATGACAACCATGGATATCATGAAAGAAAACCACGATACCACAATAGAAGATAACATGATTACCCCTATCGAGAGAACGAACCACGTTATGGTAACAACAGGCCAAACTACGGACAACCTCGCCCGCAGACCTACAATTATAGACAACCATACTATTACCAGGACTACAGAAGATCACCACCCCCACCGAGGGCAACTTATGGAAGGGATCTACCACCAGTGGAGCAAGGTCGAGACCGTCCCACCTATATGGGAAATACTCGCCCCCCCACTGACCACAGAGAATATAATCATTACACATATAATGGTTATAGGAAATAGAGCTGGAGGGAATATCCTCCACACAATCAGAACACATCAAAGCATGTGAGGTTGTTGAGTGACCAACGACATCACCACAATCTGGAGATGGGCCAACCAAAACAGACCCTGCAAAACCAAAAAACCAAGGTGGGGCACGATAACGGCCAAACTAGTGACCAAGTTTTTTTAGGGGAGAGTCCCCTTCCACCCAGAGAGAAAGAGAAGAGCAAACTAACTCTGAAAAGAAAAAATACAGACATGGAAGAACCATCGAGTTCCATACACAAAAGAAAACCTTGAGAGGATCGAGAGGGGGCAATAGAGTAAAGAAACATAAATCCGGAAAACATCTAACAGTAACACCTAGAACGGATAACCCAACAGAAGCGGATACCGACAGAAGCAACAGAGGACTGTTTAACCTCAGTTCCAAAACATTGACGGACAAAGAAAAAGATGTCCTCTCCTACGGATTGAGTTTTGCTCCATCGAAGAAAATGGATAAATTCCAAACATTCATTAATGCTAAGGAACTAGTAAGAAAACTGACCCTAAAGAGGCATTTCCTCAAATCACCCATCGATCCATATCCAACACGGACAGATGGTGGAGCTAATGACAGATTTACACACACTGATCTCAAAGTAAAATCAACCTTCTATCCTATAATGAGCAAGTGGAGCTGTATAGAAACATTCGAAATGAATGTCTGCAAAGATATTAGAGACCTTAAACTATCGAAATGTAATAAAATAAAACATAATCTCACAAGACCGCAATTGGAGACGATCAAACGTCTAGAGAAGAACAACGACCTGATAATTAAACCGGCCGACATGGGTGGCGGAATAGTCATCATGGACAAGACGAAGTATGAGGATGAGTGTATGAGGATTTTAGGTGATGATAAAACATACCATAAACTCTGCAGTGATCCAGTAATAAGATTTAAGAGGGAGTTGGATGCCCTACTTGGAGAAGCAAAAACCCAAGGTGTACTAAGTGAGAAGGAATATGATTATATAAAAATAACACATCCAAGAACTCCGGTCTTTTACCAACTACTGAAAGTCCACAAATCCCTAGATAATCTGCCAGGTAGGCCGATTATATCTGGGATAGGGTCTCTAACATGTAATCTATCAGAATATGTTGATAAAATTTTACAGAAACATGTTATTGCATTACCATCATACCTGAGAGACTCAACCCAAATTCTGGCACTACTGAATGACATCACCTGGAAGAAGAACTACATAATGGCCACATGTGACGTGACGTCACTCTACACGAGCATCCCACATGACTTGGGATTAAAGGCAGTCAATACATTTCTAATGAAAGATCAGGACATACCAAATGAACAAAGGAAATTTGTTTTGGACAGCATTGATTTTATATTGAACCATAACTACTTCTGCAACAACAACAAGTTTTACAAACAAAAGTGTGGAATAGCCATGGGGACCAGGTTCGCGCCAAGCTACGCGAACCTGTATATGGGACAATGGGAGAACATCTTTTGGGACTCATGCCCAGCTGGCGCGGACCTGGTTCTATACTCCAGATACATAGATGACATCTTTCTGATCTGGAGTGGAACATTGATGAACCTGAAGTTTACATATCAATATAGCCAAGAAAGATTAGATTTCCTGGACCTAAGAATAGAAATAAAAGATGGACTGATTGAGACATCAACCTTCTTCAAGGAGGTTGATTGTAACAATTATGTCCATAATAAGAGCTGTCATCACCCCACCTGGAAGTCCAACATACCTAAAGGGCAATTCCTAAGGGTAAAGAAAAATTGCTCTACCACAGAGCAATGGAACAAGCAGTCACAAATACTTAAACAACGATTCCTCGAGAGAGGATACAACAAAGACACCCTAGATGAAAAGATCAAGGAAGTTAGCAAGGTTGACAGGAAGAACCTTCTAGGTTATAAAACAAAACCAGGAATAATGTGGAACGATAATGTAATTGACGTACCGATGATAACCGAGTTTTGCGAGAATAGACATATTCTAGAAAATATCATCAGGAGACATTGGGCGATACTAAAAGAAGACGACATAATTGGGGAAAAGCTAGTTCCCAACCCCAAATTTATCTACAGAAAAACGAAAAATCTAAAATGTATGATAGCACCTAGTATCCCAAGGAAAGGGAACACCAACTCTACCACTGACCATCATGGCAAAAACATCAGAGGATTCTTCCCATGCCCGAGCTGTAAGGCATGTAAAAATGGGCAAAAAACTGAGACGTTTTCTTCACATCACAGAAATGAGAAATATAAGATCAGAGACCTGATCAGATGCAGCGACAAGAACGTCATATATCTAATCTCTTGCTCCTGTGGTCTCCAATACATAGGGCAAACATCAAGAGCCCTTAAGGACAGGATGAGGGAGTATATCCTCTGTATAGAAAAGGGAAAAGTAGATACCCCACTATACAAACATTTTGCTACCATCCACAAGGGGAATATGAAGGATTTTAGTTTCTTTGGAATACAGAAAGTCAGAAGAAACTGGCGGGGAGGGAACCATGAGCAGAAACTTTTATATAATGAATCCAAATGGATATTTATGCTGGATTGCCTTTTTCCCAAAGGTCTCAATCACAAGGAAGACCTTGCTCATCTTCTTACTCTGCACTAGCCAAGATCCTCAGGCAGATCCAAACAACAGAGAGTTCCCTTCTACAAAAGAAGAGAATCATAAAACTAACTGCCATTAATTTAGGCAGTAGGTCCATCTTCTATAATAAGAGTATCCCCTAGATCAGTTACCAAGAACCAAAAGCCAGATAGCCTTTCCATCTAGAGATTTAGTAGCGAAAGCCAGTGGGCCTCTGACTACACGATTGATAACAGATCCATACATATAGCTCATAATCCGGAAAATAGGATTATGAAATAACAAAAAATAAACTAAAATAAAATAAAACCAATCATGACGATACATTTAGAGAATATATCCAAATTATTCCCCATAGATGGAAACCTTTTAGAGTCAATATGAACATGAAGACCCATTTATTTACTTATGTACGTATAGGTCCACATAAGTTTTCACAAACACGTCCCAGTCATACAGTTCAAATATACTCAAATGAATTATTCCGAATATCAGAATCATCTATCCTGAGAACAGTATCAGCCCTCTGTTAAGAACAAATTATAGAAGCTAACACACACACTTAAGGTTGGGACTATACCCAGATACATATCACGATCGCTAAGTGGTGTCAAGATCGGACTTATCACACACACCACGACTATTAAGTAATGTAACAATCAGGTATGTCATATAAAGAAAAAACTAAGGTACATCTCAATAAAGCCAATAGGGACTTTATCTACTATAAACGTAGCTGCCAAAACTACCATTAGACTAATGTTGTATACAGAGACCCAAACTGGGCGTATCCTAGATTCAGACACAACCACATAGATATTTATTCTAAAAACACTATCCTCATAACTCCAAACTAGTGACATTAATGTAACTGAGTTGACAATGAGCTCACACATAGCTGAGGAACCACATGGGTACATCCTAATTATCAGAGAGACTATCTCACTTACGAGTTAACATACAAACATAAGAAGATACCCAATTATATAATTACTGAATAAAAACGGAGAAACTAAATATATAAATAAACAAATATTTTTAAATATTTTAAATGTTTTAAATATTTTAAATATTTTTGAGGTTTACATAGGAGAGAAAGCTCAAACAGGAGAGTAGATTCACTCATTATTTACAACATTTGTGAGCAGCACACAGCAGTAACATTAATGGAGCAATGGGTAAAACCGGAAATCCACATTAGACTACATATACCAGATAGCACCATGGGAGCCGTCATATGCGGTTCTGAAACCCCCTTTTTTCACAATAATGAACTATGTTATTGAAATCCAAGTATCAGCCACTATATCCCCTCACACAAACAAGTAGATTTAGTCAGAATGTATAACATCCGTAAGCTACACATAGTAGTAGCAGTAATAGAACAACAAACCGGAAGCCCATGATAGAATTACATACACCAGACAACAACACAGGAGCCGTCACATCCGGTTCTGAAATATCAATTTTCTCCCAATAAAAACAAACTAAGCGATCGAAATCCAAATACTAGCCACCACACTCCTTATTCCGAAGAAAGGAATACACTGTAAGATGTAACATACTAGAGAAAGATTTATACTTCATAATACGGTAGAAGGTTAACTTAGAGCCCTAACGGCATTACGTATGTTATAGACCCGGGACACATTTTTAAAATAAAATTTTTTTTTTGATAATTTGCACTATATCATATAACCAATACTGATATAAGAAGATAGAAAACTATGATGAAAATCAGACTAAGATAATATTTGTACATTTCCCAGAGATGCTTTGAGGCAAACAGGAAGGGGATTACCCTCTCAAAATGTCCCATAGATGCTTTGAGGCAAACAGGAAGGGGATTACCCTCTCAAACTTTGGCGCCAAAACCGCCCACAAACAATCCCACATCTAGGCTTTATAAGCTCCCAGTCCACACAAATTCAGTATAGTCTTGAGAAAGGCCAAATCGTGGCCGAAACGCGTTGACAGACATACTGGTGAGCTTGATTCTTATACCACTATTGTCCCTTATATACAGTTTTGCACTATTGTTTCTTTTTTTCTCTTTCAGGCTTTTCATCATTTTATATTTTTACATTTTTGTGATATTGACTTTATGAACAACATTTCTATATATACTATATGGACTTCCATCATAGACACTAACAATATCACTTACCAGTTGGTAACTACGACCTCCAGATCTGGCACCTAGGGTGCTGAAGCGGCTCTGTGTTTAGGAGCACCTATATAGAATCTCTGCCAATTTAGACTTTTGCCCATCAAAATTTATATTTGTTTTATGTAATTTTACACTTTTGGATTGCGGATAATTTTGTTTAATTTTTCAAGGGGATTATTCATTTATTTTTGAAGATTCACATTATTTTCATCTGTCTCACATTTTTTCATCTGTTCAAGATTGATCTACATTGAACTATATATATATTTTTCTATATTTCTTTATTTTTATATATATTTTTTATATATTTCTTTCTTTTTGAAATTTTTTTTTTTTTTTCACTAGCGCTAGTGTGGATTCACATTTCTCTGGGGTTAAACACCTACTTTTTGCATCAACGTCACGTTCTTTCACAGCCCCTCCTCCACTTGGTCCGGTAACGGATCTCACACGCCTTTGATTATTGCATTATTTTTTTAATTTTATATTGAAGTTTGAACGAATGTTTTTACACCATCATGTGCTGAGATTTTAATGTTTATTTGAAAGTTGATATATTGTTTATTGTTTATTGTTACACATCACATTGGTCTGATCTGAACCACAGTCCACACATTTTTTTCATCCACTGACAATAGAACCATATCTAGAACGCCAAAGTCAGGTAACTGACTTATTAATCTATCCTAAACACACATAAGAACTTTGAAGATAGCTACATTCAAGGTTTTGTATAACTAAAGTAGCCAGGTACAAAACTCCTGGAATATTTCATGGATCCATGAACAGAATTTTACTGTATTTATATATGAACATTGTGTTTTAACATTTTATCTGTGATTTTAATTTGAATGTATATGGAATAAATTATTCGCCAGAATTTAGTTTCCAGCCTTTTAAGCTATTCAGCGCTTACTATCGCCCCCTATTCTGTTACCTACTATTTAGCCTGCTAGGAGGCTAATCTGTTAGTAAGCTTAAGGCCTTTTTATAAACTTTAGCGCTCGGTACACATACCTAAGTAATCAGGAAGGGTTACACAGGTGCAGAGAGAAAACTGGCCCAGCTCTTAAATCATCCATTGATTGCAAATAAATACATATGATACCCTGATCACGTTATATTTGCATATTATTTTTGCACAGAATAATAATACATTTACACTATATACATATAGTGGTATAAATAAACACAGAGATATAAAAGACAACATTGCTTAGAACAAAATAAAATGTAGGGACATGCAAATATGTTTGGAAAAGATTTCCAACATAACACACACACATATATATATATACACAAGTATGTCCAAAGATATATGTACAAATTCTAGCATTAATAATCTTTTTAAAAAAAGAAAAAAAAAACATGAGATAGTCATATCATGATTTCTAGAAATACAAATACACATTAATTTATGTGAAAATATCATATATCAAATTTTTTGTAGAACAAAAAAATAAAACAATGAGATATTATTGTTTGTTCAGGTATAAATCTAGCTATTTCTTGAACAATAACAGATGAAAAATAAAAGTTTAGCTTTAGAGAAATGTGCTTGTTCATGGACAGTAATGATATGGTATAAATAAAGTTGAAAAAAACAGAATATCTGCGACATTGATGACTCTTATTTATCAACAGTCCGATGCTCATCGCTCCGTACTTGACGCCTGTGTTTTTGACAGACTTTTTAATAAATAAGGGCATCGTATGTGGATTCCCGGCAACAATGTCTGGCGATGTCTGGTGAGCGTATTGACTCCTGCGAATGCACTGAGATTGACACTTTGATAAATCTGCCCCTTGGTCTCAAGCCCTGAAGGCATCCAAAAAGGGATTACTTACTACTATGCTAATCAATATAGTCCACACAACCTGGCTAGAGATCAAATTAATAAATTCCTAGAAAACCTGAGATTACCAAAACTCACAGAAGATCAAATACACATGTTAAATGCCCCTATTGGGATGGAGGAAGTGGTCAATATTATACAAAGTACTCCCCTTGGTAAGACCCCAGGCCCAGACGGAATCTCAGCTGAGTTTTATAAATTAATGAAAACAGAGATATCTGGAACCTTGACTAATCTATACAACAGCATAATTTCAGGGCAAACACGACCCAATCAAAGATTCACAAAAGTCCATATTAGCATAATCCTAAAACCAGGAAAGTAACTAGAATCATATTGCCCAGTCTTCCTGCTCAATATAGACTATAAGTTACTGACTAAAATTGTAGCAAATAGGATAGGTCAAGTATTACCATCAATTACCCGTGAGGATCAAACTGGATTTGTGCATGGTAGATCCCCAGTTAAAAACATTAGGAAAGTCCTATTAACACTTTCTTATTTCTGGAAAAATAGAAATAGACCCACAGCTATCAAAGCAACCGAAAGCATGAATGCTAGCCTTAGATGCAGAAAAGGCATTCGATAAGGTACTGTGGGGCTACCTCTTACCAAAACACTCGAACACGTCAATTTTTTGGTAAAATTTTAAGGTAGTCACAGCTGAATAAAAAAAATGAATTATTATGACTGTAACTATAATTTTAAATGTATTTTTTATATGTTTTGTGACACTTTTTTGTTTCGCATTTACTTTTAACTTGTAATACCAGTGCTAAATTGATGCGTGCAAACAGCGCAATAAACCCAGTATAACTCACACGTAACTGTTAGTGCGCCACTTTTAATCTGACTCTTAATGGGCTATTACATTTTGTGTTTACTGTCCCTTTAAATAAATGTTATAAAAAGTACACCATCATCCCATGATAACTACATGTAATATCATTTTAGTTTACCTAAAGGACCTTTGCAGATTTGTTTTAAATCAGATCTATGTTAGTTTAGATGAGTTAATTGTTTTTCAAACATATCTTAGTAGTATTGACTACAAGAATATTTTGCTTTTATTATCTACCGTTATATCTTTTAATTTATCTAAAACTATCCAAAAATAAAATTGCAAGTTCAATTCATCTTCTTACAGGAAAATACTGGTTGGCTTAATTCCAAATATTGTAATGCTCAGACAATTTTAAATCTCTATATACCGTGCAGTAGTTTAAATGTAGTGAAGTGCTTCAAATCATTAATACATTTTACAGTTTGAAACACTGCAATTTTAGATCAAGAAGCTATTTCCATATATTGTTTATCATTTTTACAAAATATTATATTTTGAAAAATCGACGAAAAACATAAAAATGTATTCAAATGAAGCATGAATGTCTAATAATGTTAAATGTATTTAGCAATCATGGTGAATGATAGATGATGGAGATAAAAGTCATCTAAATGTATTTAATTATATAAAATAAATGATATAGTAGCAGTATTTTAATTTCTTTAACACTATTCTTTTGTGTATAAATGTTTTGTTTTGTTTTTGAATGCAGTATTATAAAACACATGAGCAATACGTTTCTGTATTTTATCTAAATGTAAAATATTTGTAAGACATATTCACATGCCCATAAAACATAACCTAATTTTAAATTACTCTATAAATATTTTTAATATTGATTTGCATATACTTAAGCTAGATTTCATAAATAAAAACAAGTATAAAGGCACCTAAATGTATTCATTAAAAGGGCATGGAACCAATTTTTTTCATGATTCAGAAAGCGTGCAATTTTAAACAACTTTCCAATTTACTTCTATTTTCTTCATTCTTTTGGTGTCCTTTGTTGAAGGAGCAGCAATGGACTCCAGGGAGCTAGCTGAACACATCTGGTGAGCAAATGAAAAGAGGCATATATGTGCAGCCACAAATCACCAGCTAGCTCCCAGTAGTTCATTGATGTGCACAGCCTCTGCAAAGGCATTTCTCATTGATTACAATAAGGAAGAGGTTGAACTGCAAACAACTATTCATAGAAATTAATATGATGAAAAGCAACTTCTTACAGGGACTAAGGGGCTTATTATAGGGACAAAAATGCTATAACAATCTACTGTACCTTCATTTTTTTTTTAAATATATTGCAGTGCTTTGTGTTTTATATTTCTGTGCTGAATAAAACCAACAATGATCTGTATAGTCCCAGGATTACATTGTACATAATAATTTACTTTATGTTATTTACACATTGCTATTATTTTTTTAGTGTGGAGCTTTATTTAGAAATTAGAACAAAGAATTAAGACATACGCATGGCAGGTCAGATCGCTTTGTGAATGTGATTAGTTCAGTTCAAGTTCAAGATTTGCTTAACTGGTATTTCAACCACACAGGAATATCAAATAAGACAAAGTAAATAGTCACTGTTTTCCTTTTAATTTCATTTATTCCCTAGTCAGAAGAGCCAAGCAGAAACAAACAGTGCCCTGCCAGATAAGCAGAATGTAGTAGTCGCAATAAGGGAGAAGTAGGAGAAGAGAGAGGAGCTATAAAAAAAGGAAAACATAAAAGAAAAAGGCTAGCTGAGAATGTCTTGGAGATAAACAATAAGAAGGGAGCAGGGAAGGGAAATAAAGGGGAAGAGATCAAAGGGGGGGGGGGATTGGACCTCCCCCATCCAGCCTAGTATTTTCCTCTGTTTCAAATAGCAAATTAGAACTCTTGGATGACTCCCAAAAGAACTTAGGGCTATATTACAAGTGGTGCACTATCATTAATGCAAGGAGCGTAAACAAGATTTTGAGATTACAGTGTGTTTTATGCTTCAATCCATATAAGAAGTGGCTCGCTGTTTAAATTACCACTCCCCATATTTTCTATGGGTGCCGCTAAGCGGCAATTACCACTCGTATAACAAGTATAAAGTAAATTCTATTGCTCAAATGCAATTTAATTTAATGCTCAAACTTTTTATGCGACCTAAAACTACTCTATTAAATGGGAGATTTGTAAATGAAAATTTTTAGTTGATAGTATTTTAACCACTTAGTACAAGTGATGGGAGGCATCTTCACTAAGTCAGCCCTCACTGGGACCGCCCACTAAATTAGCATTATAAGCAATTGTGAAAAGAGGGGACCTCAACGTAGACAGAGAACATTTTTTTAAGAAAGTCTGTCCCAGAAGATTGAATCAAGCCAGATCTGTTCTGACCCCAGTATTGAGCATCCACTGAGGGGGTGCAAGATATCTGAGCCAGTAGTTATCCAGGCCTTTTAAGTTCCATCTTTATGCCAGTCAAACATCTTTTGTAAGCATTTGGCAATAAAGTAGGACTCATTCATTTTATATTGTTGCATTATTCACACAAGATTAGAGCTTTCCCCAAACAAACAAATGTAATGTGTTTTCAGTTTGGTAAATAAAGGGCTTCAGAAGGGCATTGTGACCTTTAGGACATATAAGAGTCTAGAAAGGATGTTCATTTTTAGGGTTTGAATCCTGCACCACCAAAAGAAATGTGTGAGATGTGTATATATATATACAGTATACCCCGCTCATACAGCGGGTTAGGGATCGGAGCCCGCTGTGTGTTTAAAAACTTGAAAACATGTTTGAATTAAAATATATTAGGGGTGCAATAGTGCTGTTTAGTTTAACACTAGCACAGCACAGTATTTAATTAGTATTCAATAAATACTGTACCTGTAACATAGTGAAAATTACTGTAGTAAAATTTGCCAGACTATAACACTGAGACACAGATTGCACTGTAATGCTGTAAACAGAGTGAACTGCACATAACAAAATGATTCTAGTCACTCTTTTTGCTATCTCACGAAGATTACAGCACTGTTTCAAAATCCTTGGAGGTTGAACTTCAGCTCCACAAAGCGCTGTATTAGCGAAGCGCTGTAAAGTGAAGCGCTGTAAAGTGAGGTATACTTTTAACCCCTTAACGACCGAGGACGTGCAGGGTACGTCCTCAAAAAAAAGGCAGTTAACGCCTGAGGTCGTACCCTGCACGTCCTCGGTGTGGAAAGCAGCTGGAAGCGATCCTGCTCGCTTCCAGCTGCTTTCCGGTTATTGCAGTGATGCCTCGAGATGGAGGCATCCTGCAATAACCGTTGTAAGCCATCCGGTGCAGAGAGAGCCACTCGGTGGCCCGCTCTGCACCGGAGATCGGTGGCTGACTGCGTTGGTGGGTGGGAGCCGGACCGGGAGGCGGGTGGCGGCCATCGATGGCCCTGGTGATGTGGAGGGGGGTGGGATCGTGGGCGGGGATGGCCAGGGGCGTGCACGGGCACGCGCGCGTGCACGGGAGGGCGGGGGGCGGGCGCGTGCACCGGGGAGGGAGTGGGTGGGAACCGCTACACTCACAGAAAATGCTACAATAAAAAATGTTAATAAATGCCATAAAATTTAAAACAAAAAAAACGATATCAGCAAGGTGGTGGGGGTTTGTCTGTGTGGGGGGGGAAGCTACACTACAGAAAAAAAACCCAAACAAACCAAAAATAGCACTTTTTTTTTGCAAACTGGGTACTCGGCAGACAGCTGCCAGTACCCAAGATGGCCCCCAATAAGGCAGAGGGGATGGGTTAGAGAGCGGTTTGCGGGGGGATCAGGGAGGTTGGGGGCTAAGGGGGGATCCTACACAGTAGCATATGTAAATATGCTAAATAAAAATTATTATTTTTTTAAAACCCTTTTATTTTAGTACTGGCAGACTTTCTGCCAGTAATTAATGATGGCGGGGACAATTGTGGGGTGGGGGAGGGAAGGGAGCTGTTTGGGAGGGATCTAGGGGGGTGGATGTGTCAAGGTGGGAGGATGATCTCTACACTAAAGCTAAAATTAACCCTGCAAGCTCCCTACAAACTCCCTAATTAACCCCTTCACTGCTAGCCATAAACCCCGTGTGAGGCGCAGCAGCGATTTAGCGGCCTTCTAATTACCAGGAAAGCAATGCCAAAGCCATATATGGCTGCTATTTCTGAACAAAGAGGATCCCAGAGAAGGATTTACAACCATTTTGTGCCATAATTGCACAAGCTGTTTGTAAATGATTTCAGTGAGAAACCTAAAATTGTGAAAAATTTTAAGTTTTTTTTTAATTTGATCGCATTTGGCGGTGAAATGGTGGCATAAAATATACTAAAATGTGCCTAGATCAATACTTGGGTTGTCTACTATACTACGCTAAAGCTAACATTAACCCTACAAGCTCCCTAAAAGCTCCCTAATTAACCCTTAACTGCTGGGCATAATACACTTGTGGTGCGCAGTGGCATTAGCGGCCTTCTAATTACCAAAAAGCAACGCCAAAGCCATATATGTTTGCTATTTCTGAACAAAGGGGATCCCAGAGAAGAATTTACAACAATTAATGCCATAATTGCACAAGTTGTTTGTAAATAATTTCAGTGAGAAACGAAAGTTTGTGAAAAATTTATGAAAAAGTGAACGATTTTTTGTATTTGATTGCATTCTGGGAGGTGAAATAGTGGCATGAAATTATACCAAAATTGGCCTAGATCAATACTTTGGGATGTCTACTAAAAAAAATATATACATGTCAAGGGATATTCAGGGATTCCTGAAAGATATTAGTGTTCTAATGTAACTAGCGCTAATTTTGAAAAAAAGTGGCTTTGGAAATAGCAAAGTGCTACCTTGTATTTATGGCCCTATTACTTGCAAAAAAAAGCAAAGAAACATGTAAACATTGGGTATTTCTCAAACTCAGGACAAATCTATAGAAACTATTTAGCATGGGTGTTTTTTGGTGGTTGTAGATATGTAACAGAGTTTGGGGGGTCAAAGTTAGAAAAAGTGTGTTTTTTTCAATTTTTCCCTCATATTTTATAATTTTTTTTATAGTAAATTAATAAGGATATGATGAAAATAAATGGTATCTTTAGAAATTCCATTTAAGTGGCGAGAAAAACGGTATATAATATGTGTGGGTACAGTAAATGAGTAAGAAGAAAATTACAACTAAACACAAACACCGCAAAAATGTAAAAATAGCCTTGGTCCCAAACGGACAAGAAAATGGAAAAGTGCTGTGGTCATTAAGGGGTTAAATGGTCTGATTTTATCTGCTAATACCTCAATGCTTATTATACATAAACAGATGGGAAAGGGGAAGCCCTGTCTATTTCTGATCCATATATTGAAGCTTTCTGAAAGGATTCTTGATACGCTTAATTATAATTTCACCCAGTCCTACTTTCTGTGGTGAGGCCATATAAAAATCCCCAACTAAAGGCAGTCAGTGGAAATTAAAACCATCTTCAAATTGGTATAAAAACCCTCCTAATTAGTGTGTGCTATTTAGGTCAGGACTGTGTCAAAACGTTTGGTTAGGATCTTTGTTGATGATGATCATGGGTAGCCCAACACACCGGGATTGCCATGACGTGGTAAATTTGACGTGATTACTCTTCCTGACACAGGCTATCTTGTGCCATCTCCGATGCATCGTGTTGGGTTTTCGCGCCTCACGTCATTTCTGACACCTCTTTCCTCGTGTCATCTTTGGTGCCCTTTTTCCTTTATAATCCTTCTGGATTCTATGTCTCCTGATTGCCCTAGTATTGAGCTTCTCTCTTGGGTATACTTATTGCTGTTTGGATATAGAATTCTGGCTTGTGACTTGGACCTCACTTCTGCCTGCTGATTTTACTCTGTTTTTGCTCGATTGGTTTTGACCCTGAAACTGCCTAACTAATCTTTCTAGACATTGGTTCTGTCTTCCCGTTTCCTGTCTAGTTTGACAGCTGACTTGTCGATTTCACCTTGACCAATCCGGTTATTTTCTGTTATACAGCTGCCTAGTTATTGTGCCTAGTGCTCAGTCATCTTCCTCTCGGGTCCTAACACTATTGTCCCAAGATTTTTCTTTATCACTCCACTTGATGCTGTGATAACAAGGCTACTGGCCATGATTGGTTCAATAGAGAAATATCTGAAGTACCTAACCCTTTGATTATATTTTCAAATTGATAGGAAGGAAAATGTGTCTAAAATGTCATTAGGTTTGCCCAGTTTTTGAAATAACCATTGTTATCATGTATTTGCCTGCCAAATTCAGTAGCACTGGAGCCTCAAGGGAGAATGGTGAGAAAGCAACAATTTGTTTTCCTTGTCTTTTTTTTTAAATCAGGTATATAATTTTTTATTTGAAAGTTTTTTTTTTTTTTTTTTTTTTTAACAGCTAATAGAATGGCCAGGACACCCCTATAAAACAGTGGAACTGACAGAACACATTGAGAGTGCTACCAGACAGCATGAAGAGAAGGTCTAGTATGAAAAGGAGCCCCCACCACAGAGGAGCACCGTCGCTGGCGCCATGGAGGAACCACCATCACCACTGACATGGAGGAGCACTGCAAGCCACCACCATAAGGACCACCATTGCTGATAACATGGAGGAACACTGCACGCTGCCATCATAGAGGCCACCCATCGCTGGAGACATAGAGGACCTCTGATCCGCCACCATGGGGACCACCGTCATTGAGGACCTTATGGATTACCACCGTCATCGAGGACCTTATGGATTACCACCATCATCGAGAACCTTATGGATTACATTGATGAGGAAAAAAAGAGAACACTCTATCAAAAATGTGCTTGAAGTAGAAAACAAGTTTTTTTTAATAAAACAAGTTAAAACATGTTACAAACAAGCATAGAGAGTGAAGGGGAATAACAGTGCTCCCTTATTATGCAACGTATTTCTTGTCCCTTGGCAAACGGGACGTTTCATCAGGCATATCAGACACAGTTGTAATGGTCTATTTAAAAACAGCATGGTCCAATCAAATTCATTGTTGGTTATGTGAAGCACTTGTCTACTATTAGAGACTTGTGACATTTTAACATTATAGTTAAAGCAAAACTTTAATGTACCAAGTCTCTTATAGGAGACAAACGCTTCACATAATCAACAATGAATTTGATTGGACCATGCTGTTTTTTAAATAGAGCATTACAACTGTGTCTGATATGCCTGGTGAACGACCCTTTGACAAGGGCAGAGAAATGCGTTGCATAATACAGAAGCACTGTTATCGCCCCTTCACTCTCCATGCTTGTTTTTAACTTATTTTTAATAAAACACGTTTTCTACTTCAAGCATATTTTTAATAGTGTTCTTTATACAGCATTACTTGCTCTGGTTCATTCAATACCTGTGATGTGTTTCAGTTTGATATATCAGGTGAGCTGATACACCTCAATCTATCAGCCTGTGTCTACAAGCACATAAGGGTGCTTCAGCCAAATGTGAGTACCCCCTTCTTACTGCTTGCATCAATGATTTGTGAAAAAACTGGTTAATATGCACATGAGGTGCCCCTCTATCTTTCTGTTACTAAAGATCTTTATTTATTAGTGTTTAGATTAAGGAATACCATTTTACCAATAATATCAATCAAATTATATTATGATAGCTTGGAAAACTCTAATATTAGATTTATTTTTATCTATTATAACTTGCAAAAATTGCAAAGTGTAAAGATAAAATAATTATATCACATTTTCCCAACATAGTATCTTGCCAAAGTATTCAGGCCGCCTAACCAGTTTTCTCATCTCACTGAAATTTAACGTTTTCCATTGTTCTCTTTAATATGTATTTCAGAGCTGATATTTTTTAGAAAACAAATTAAAATAGGTATCTTACATAAAGATTCAGTTTATACTGGTTAGCTTCCAGTTAAAAAAAAATCAATAAAGAAGTAAAGTGCGAGAGCTAAAATATAGGAAGAGAAATGCCATGTAATTAAAGGGAGAGGAATTGTGTATTATTTATGTGGGTTTTGTAGAGCAAAAGAACAAACCATTTATTCAACACTGAATTGCATTCCCCAATAATAACAAGAATAAGAAGAGACATATTAAATGTTGAATTTCATTTTGGTCTGAAATACCTACTCTATATCTTTGTTTTTATTTAAAAATGTGTTGCCTTGGGTACTGACCAATCATGTACCATATTCAAATCAACCTCTGTTTTGCAAACAATTATTGTAGTATAAAGAAGTATTAGCTGTAGTATCTATTCCTAGTAAACATTATTATTATTATTATTATTATTATTAGTTATTTGTAGAGTGCCAACAGATTCCGCAGTGCTATAAACAAAGGCAGAGTACAACAAAACATTTATAGGGATCAGACAAGTAGAGGGCCCTGCCAAGAGTCGCACTGTTGTAGTCAGCTCTTAAGAAGGTGATTGTGAAAACAGCTGGACTCTTAGGCTTACATGCTAAGGGGGTTCAGGGGATAGTAATGGAGGAGAGGAACTGGTATAAAGAAAGGTTAGTGTAGATTGTATGCATCTCTGAACAGTTGAGTTTTTAGGGAGCACTTGAAGCTTTCAAAACTAGAGGAGAGTCTTGTGGAGCGAGACAGAGAGTTCCACAAGATGAGAGCTAGTCTGGAGAAGTCCTGTAAACAGGAGTGTGAGGAGATAACAAGAGAGGAGGAGAGGTGGAGGTCATGAGCAGAGTGAAGGGGACGGGAGGGAGAGTTTCTGGAGACAAGGTCTGAGATATAGAGGGGAGCAGTGCAGTTGAGGGCCTTGTATGTCAGAGTGAGAATTTTGTGTTTAATCCTAGAGGCAAGAGGAAGCCAGTGAAGGGATTGGCAGAGAGGTGCAGCAGATGAAGAGTGATGTGTAAGGAAGATGAGCCTGGCAGAGGCATTCATTATGGAATGTATAGGAGCTAGGCGGCAGCTGCGGAGACCAGAGAGGACAAAGTTGCAGTAATCAAGGTGGGAAAGGATGAGATAGTGGATTAAAGTTTTAGTTGTGTTTTGTGTAAGGAAATGTCTAATTTTATAGATGTTTTTAGGGTGGAAGTGGCATAAGCCTCATTATTTCCTAGAGAAATATCAGAGCAAAGCTCAGTTGTTGTTTTTTCCAATATAATTGTCATATCAATTTCAATCATTCAATGAATCCACTAAACAATTTAAAAAATACCTGAGTTGTGTTATAATATTTCCAGGCTTCAAACATTTTTAGGCTTTCTAGTAGGTTAACATAAAAAACTATGGGCCAGGTTTCTTTGATGAAAGTGATATTTGCGCTCCACTGTGTAATACCAACGCACGATAATGTGCACTGGTATTGCAAGCTTTCAGCAATGCGAAGGGCAACCTCATGTTCACATTGCTGGGAAGCATTGTGGTCATGAGAGCGCGCTTCCATAGGCTCCTATGGGAGCTTCGTTCTGATGCCGTCAGAGAGGGCATCAGAAATTCAGCGACAGCAAAGGGGGGTAAGTCAATCAGTGAATGCAGAAATTTTAAATATATATGTATATGCTGATATACATATATATTTATGTTAATATGTGTAAATACACACACACAGTTCCCATAGACCGTAATGCAAAGGCACTTTTCAGTGCCTTTTTTTCTAACACCCCACTCCCACCAACTTTAACCTCAAAATACTAGCTAGTGCAGTAATTTTATTTTAAAAAAAGATACTGCCAACTTATTTTTTTAATACACTACACTAGACAGTATTCCTGGGGCCATTTGGGGCAGATTTATACAATTAAAGGGACACTGAACACCAAATTGTTTCTTTCATGATTCAGATAGAGCATAACATTTTAAGCAACTTTCTAATTTACTCCCTTTTATCAAATTTTCTTTATTCTCTTGATATCTCTTATTTGAAATGCAAGAATGTAAGATTAGATGATGGCCCATTTTTGGTGAAAACCTGGGTTGTCCCTTGCTGATTGGTAGATAAATTCATCCACTAATAAAAAAGTGCTATCCAGAGTTCTGAACCAAGAAAAAAGCTTAGATGCCTTCTTTTTTAAATAAAGATAGCAAGAGAACGAAGGAAATTGATAATAGGAGTAAATTAGAAAGTTGCTTAAAATTGTATGCTCTATCTGAATCACGAAAGAAAAAATGTGTGTTCAGTGTCCCTTTAACCATAGATCTGATCACATGTAATGGCTGGTTAATTATCTCGCTCCAGCAAATGGGATATACCATAATTTTCAAGTAAGCTCTTGCAATTGTTTTCAGATATGTTCATGGAAGTGTAAGATAAATGGCCAAAATTAAACATAAACATTGCATAATTTATTTCACATTGATGATAAGAGTTTAAAATGGTTTTTAAAAACAAATCATTCATGTTACTTTAAGTGCTGGTAAATCCTAGCATTTGTGAAATGCTAGGATTTACCATTGGAACAAATAAAGGGGACTTTCAGTCATGAAGTATAATATAGTTCATGCTGAAAGATCCTTTATTGTTTTGAAACATACACCGCACTGAGCGTCTCAGGCAGCCGACGGCAGAACGGTATTTTGCTGTGAGGTGACATTTCCACCTTTGAGCCAATAGCCGTGCAGGCTATTTGGCTTGGCACCAGCTGGCTCACACAGCTATTAGAGTTGAAAATGTCACCTCACAACAAAATAACGTTCTTCCGTGGGCTGCTTGAGGATCTCAGCGCGGCGAATGTTTAAAAAAAATAAAGGAACATTAAGCATGAAGTATTTGTTTGTTCCAATCGTAAATCCTACGGCTAGATTTAGAGTTCTGCGGCCAAAGGGGTGCGTTAGCTACGCGTGCTTTTTTTTTCCCCGCACCTTTTAAATACCAATGGTATTTAGAGTTCACAGAATGGCTGTGTTAGGCTCCAAAAAAGGAGCGTATGGCATATTTAACGCCACTGCAACTCTCGATACCAGCGGTGCTTATGGACGCGGCCAGCTTCAAAAACGTGCTCGTGCACGATTCCCCCATAGAAAACAATGGGGCTGTTTGAGCTGAAAAAAAAACCTAACACCTGCAAAAAAGCAGCATTCAGCTCCTAACGCAGCCCCATTGTTTACTATGGGGAAACACTTCCTACGTCTGCACCTAACACTCTAACATGTACCCCGAGTCTAAACACCCCTAACCTTACACTTATTAACCCCTAATCTGCCGCCCCCGCTATCGCTGACACCTGCATATTTTTTTAACCCCTAATCTGCCGCTCCGTACACCGCCGCTAACTACATTATACCTATGTACCCCTAATCTGCTGCCCCTAACACCGCCGACCCCTATATTAAATTTATTAACCCATAATATGCCCCCCACAACGTCGCCTCCACATACCTACAATAATTAACCCCTAATCTGCCTACCGAACCGCACCGCTACTATAATAAATGTATTAACCCCTAATCCGCCTCACTCCCGCCTCAATAACCCTATAATAAATAGTATTAACCCCTAATCTGCCCTCCCTAACATCGCCGACACCTAACTTCAAACATTAACCCCTAATCTGCCGACCGGATCGCACCGCTACTATAATAAATGTATTAACCCCTAAAGCTAATTCTAACCCTAACACTAACACCCCACTAAGTTAAATATAATTTAAATCTAACAAAATAAATTATTTCTTATTAAATAAATTAATCCTATTTAAAGCTAAATACTTACCTGTAAAATAAACCCTAAAATAGCTACATAATTATAATTTATATTGTAGCTATTTTAGGATTTATATTTATTTTACAGGTAACTTTGTAATTATTTTAACCAGGTACAATAGCTATTAAATAGTTAATAACTATTTAATAGTTACCTAGTTAAAATAATTACAAAATTACCTGTAAAATAAATCCTAACCTAAGTTGCCAATTAAACCTAACACTACACTATCAATAAATTAATTAAATACAATACCTACAAATAAATACATTTAAATAAACTAACTAAAGTACAAAAAATAAAAAAGAACTAAGTTACAAAAAATAAAAAAATATTTACAAACATTAGAAAAATATTACAACAATTTTAAACTAATTACACTTACTCTTAGCCCCCTAATAAAATAACAAAGCCCCCCCAAAATAAAAAAAAATGCCCTACCCTATTCTAAATTAAAAAAGTTCAAAGCTCTTTTACCTTACCAGCCCTTAAAAGGGCCCCTTTGTGGGGCATGCCCCAAAGAATTCAGCTCTACAGAATTCAGCTCTTTTGCCTGTAAAAGAAAAATATAACCCCCCCAACATTAAAACCCACCACCCACATACCCCTAATCTAACCCAAACCCCCCTTAAATAAACCTAATACTAACCCCCTGAAGATCATCCTACCTTGTCTTCACCACACCGGGTATCACACCGATCCGTCCTGGCTCCGAAGTCTTCATCCAAGCCCAAGCAGGGCTGGCGATCCATAATCCGGCTGAAGTTTTCTATCAAGCGTCGGCTGAAGAGGTCCAGAAGAGGCTCCAAAGTCTTCATCCTATCCGGGAAGAAGAGGAGATCCGGACCCGCAACCATCTTGATCCAAGCGGCATCTTCTATCTTCATCCGATGACGAACGGCTCCATCCTGAAGACCTCCAGTGCGGATCTATCCTCTTCTTCCGACGTCCAACTGAAGAATGAAGGTTCCTTTAAGGGGACGTCATCCAAGATGGCGTCCCTCGAATTCCGATTGGCTGATAGGATTCTATCAGCCAATCGGAATTAAGGAAGAAAATTCTGATTGGCCGATGGAATCAGCCAATCAGATTCAAGTTCAATCCGATTGGCTGATTGGGTCAGCCAATCAGATTGAGCTTGCATTCTATTGTCTGTTCTGATCAGTTTTGACGGCTACTGCCCAACTCTAAATCTAGCAGCTAGTGTTTCACAAATGCTAGGATTTACAATCACTTTAAGGTGTGTATTTAATGATTTAATATAATTTTGATTCATTTATCAATAACATAATTAAACCTCCTAAATGTTTTGAAATAATTAATAAATAATTAAATTATCATATGTAAAATACATATACATTTTTTATTGATTTAAAAGTCCCAAGTGTGATTTTTATTTTTGTTTGCCAAATATATTTAAAATACATTAGATAAATATAATATTATAGTGCTGACAATTGTATTAGAATGGACATATCAGAGGGCCATTTAACTGAAAAAGAATAATGGTCATGCCTGTCTCAGCATTTTACATGTCATATGACATCTCATGTTTGTGCATACCCTGATAAAAATAGTATGTATGCAACTTACTCTCATTTTAGGAATGCAATGAATAATGTGTATGCTACATGACATTAGAAGGAAAAATTTAAATAGGCATAGTTGAATTACATCTTTGAATATAAATATTTTTGCAATAAACATGTATTGGCAAAAAAATGCTTGTAGTAAAAGTTATCACTGTTTTAGTGTTAGCACTTTTCTCTGCAGGTGCATGTGAATCATATAGGTTGGACAGCCATACTATATTTTAATTGCTCTTGAAAAATACACTAAAACTGTTGAAACGCGTTGAGCTGCATGAAAGCTACCTTTTATATTCAAAGAAGTTTGTTCCTTTTTCCTGACTGTTTGTGGAGCCGTGTATCCAATACTATTCTGTGAGTATTTTACACTTGTTTACAAGGTGTTTGGAAACACTATGCCAATGTGAAAAATTTCTCAACAGATACAGATATAGTCCTTTTGGAAGAATCGTGGACAGAGTGGAATCCTTGGGAACCCCCCATGAACCAGCGCCTCCTTCTACAACCTATATCGATTTAACAGCCTTTGAGAGAGACTGTTGGAAGACAGCGGTTCTAACCAGAGGGGAGTGCTTATCCATATTGTATACCTTCTTTTTTTGACTGCATGTGAATCATAGCAAGATATTTCCAGTGCACCAGCATTTTATACTGCAGCTGTTCAGAGCATCAGTAGGGATTATATCTTGTCAGCAATTAACAAATTGAGTTATTACCAGATGATGAAAGCACCTTAGGCTCTCCGAACTAGTGCTGTGTTTAAAATGCTGGTGCACAGTGCATACTTAAATACACTTTTGAAACAGCTTTAGCTTTTATTAGAAGTACTTTTGCTAATACATGTATATTACAAAAATACTTCTATTCAAAACTGAAATGCATCCCTGTGTATTTCAATTTTGGCTGGAATTTCCCTTTAAAGATAACATGTTTACTTATACGTAGAAAACTAACTTTGCTGTATACTTTAATTATCTATTTTCTCCCATTTTCATGTAATTTAGTTTTGCTAATTCTAGATTTTCTAATTCTCAGAACTGGAAATGTACACAGCAGACTTCCCAAGACTAACCCTGCTACATACATTTCAATAGTTGGCATTATCTAATAAAAACAGCAAAACAGTGCACTATTAACTAACAAACAAATAGTGGATAGCCTATTTGTCTGCAAACTCAATTCCAGATTGACTCTTCCAAATAAGGCAAGTTGCAAGTGAAGTTTGGCTGCTGAAAGACAATTGCAGCAAGCCATATATATATAGTCTTGGTTCAAATGTTGTTCTGTAGTAAGACAACACAATGCCTTGTGATGCCAGGTGTTTATTTGTTCTTTTGATTCTAGCCATGAGTTGATAATCTCGGCATTCCTGAGTAGGATTTCACACCATGATTTGTGTGCTTCATTTGCGGACTATACCAGTAGATGAGGCACAGTGTTATGATAACAGACCCTCAAACGTAATCATTGTGTGTTGCTTTGCTGCTTGCTTCAGGGTTCCTGGGCAACTAACATGTTTCTGATAAACAGTGTAGTATTCCATGTCATAGTCTTTGTCTTGCCTGACCTAAAGTGTCATGTTTGTTGCCATGTGTGATTGGGTATAAACATGCATCTCAATTAATCCAATATAATAATAAATAAATACATCAACATTAAGCATTTCATTTGTGGATTTTTGTTCCATTAATATCTATAGTTGCATGAGGTGCCTAATACATGATCTCACACATCAAATATGAACCTCAAGCAACATAGCAAAAGTGTAAATACAACTGTGATACTTAACCCCTTAATGACCACAATATACCCTGTACGTTACTGGTTGTCAAGGATTTTTCGGCTCATAATATTGCAGGTCTCGCTGGCGGACGCAAGATCGCACTATTATGACCTCCCTCCCTCTTGTAGGCCTCCTGAAATTGTCTAGTTGCTGGCGGCTATAAAAAAACAAGCCCCATTTAAAGACCAGCAATATACAGGGTATGTTGCTGGTCATTAATGGGTTAAGCAACACACCTTTAAAATGTTTGATATAAATATTTGTGATAATAAAATATATGCAAGGCTGTATTGTTATGGTAAAGTATTCTCACTAGCTAGAAATAGAGGTGTCTACAGAAGCTGGCTGTGGGAATTTTGGGGCATCATAGAGGTCTAGTTGGGATTTTTCATGAAGACTATATTGCTTCCATGAAGTATCTTGGCTGATGATTATGTCTTAGTATTTCCAGAACTGACATGGTTGTCTCATTTTCTTATTTCTTTTACTTCTTTTAACTATTTTTATTTTCTTTTTTGTTAAAAAATCCAATGAAGAAAGTAAGAAGTCTGCATCAAAGTCACAGTCATAGATGTCATTTAATGTAGGTGTATGCTACATACAGATGTTAAAGGGATAAATTGTGAAAATACAAAACAGCATGGTATTTAAAATGAAAAGATGCGAGTACAAAACTTTTCTTTGTTTTGCAACATTGACTTTCAAAATTCCCCTGCAGGGATTAAATAAAACATAAAACGGTAGAGGTTTTGTTTGTCCTCTATTGCTAATGTCATCTTTTCTTACCTAGAGTTGTATATTTAGATACTAGTGGTCAGCACCCTAAACATTATAAATATTTTATGATAATATAAGGTTTAAAACAGTAACAATGTGAAAATTCAGTGGAGCATTTGCTGAAAGCTCTATAGCAAAGACAATGTAAATGTGTAATCAAAAGTTTAGCAGATCATTTTTACTTTCTTCAATTTGAGATGATAGATAACTTTGGACTGAAAAGCATTGAAGCTTAAAGTCATATTTTTCTTCATTCGTTTCTTACGGTGCAATGTATGACTCAAGAATTGAACCAAGTTCATTTTTTAATTCTAATATCTTTCTCAGCTGACAGTAAAGCATCTTTTAAAAATAAGGTTTTGTTTTTCTTTTTTCCTTTTTTTTTGCTTTGCTACTTTAACTAGCTGATGCTCTGTCAAGTACATTATATTTTTAACCCTGTGATTATTAAAGGGAAAATAAGCAATATATGCTTATTTTAAAATATATATACTGTAGATCATTATGCTTTAATTAGTGATTTGCCAGCTTTTTCTTTAATTTTCAAAATTGTGTATATTCCATTGCCCCATTGATGCTGGAAATGCATTGTTTAGACATAAGAAAACCCACCCTGCAACATGCTACATAGCAATCATCAGTATAGGTGCTCAATTATATCAGTCAACCAGTGGCGGCTGGTGACTTTTGAAGATGGGGGAGCACTAGCCCCGCCCCTCAGATGGCCCGCCCATTTTATTGTGTGTGTATGTGTATATATATATATATATATCATATATATATATACATACACACACACACACATACATACATACATACATACACACACACACACTATGCCAGTTACCTTAACACATTCTTGTACAAGGTGAGGGCAGTGTGTTATGTGTATTACTGTGTGTTGTATGTACATAACTAACCTGAAAGACAAGAGCACCACATACACACATACACCCTGCAGTTACTATATATATATATATATATATATATATATATATATATATATATATATATATATATATATATATATATATATATATATATATATATATATATATATACTGGGTACTTGAGTCCTGTCACTGGGGCAGTATAAGGACTAAATATAAATATATATATATATGTCCTTATACTGCCCCAGTGACAGGACTCTTGTATCTTGTACCCAGTGTATATATATATATATATATATATATATATATATATACACCCAGAGACAAGCAGAATACACTTTTTAATAATGTTTAATACACTAAAGTAGCCAGCCATCATAGCAAGCCATTATCCTGACACCCAGAGACAAGGAAGGGAAGAAGGAAGATGAAGGGAAAAAGAGAGAGAGAGAGAGAGAGAGAGAGAGAGAGAGAGAGAGAGAGAGAGAGAGAGAGAGAGAGAGAGAGAGAGAGAGAGAGAGAGAGAGAGAGAGAGAGAGAGAGAGAGAGAGAGAGAGAAAGGAAGGAACATAGGAATGGAGGGACAGTTGGAGGGAGAGACAGACAGATGAAGGTTACAATGTATGCACAAAACAGGAAAGCTTCATTCTTTAGAATAGTTTGCAGCAGAATTCAATTGAGGGGCTGTTATCCATTCTGTAGCCACATAAAACAAAACAACTTGTGCTTGTAAAACGTGCTGGCATTTAATTTATATAGGTATCATTGTTATACCTACTATAAGGGGATCCACTGACATACATACATAGAGATACACACATACATACATACATACACAGAGATACACACAACACTTGAATGACATACATACATAGAGATACACACATACATACATACATAGTTACACAGAGATACACACATACATTCATGCAGAGATACACACACACAGATAGGCACCAACACATGCACACAGGCACACACAGATATAAGCAGACATACACTTATATATGCAGGGACAGTCACATGCATGGTAATATTATTTTTACAATACTCTTGGGACTTTTTCTTATTCTAAACTTGAGTTCCAGTCCAGCTCATGTAAATGTTCATAACATACAGCAGTGGTAGTGTATTAATAATCTGAGCTGAGGCTGAGCTAACCTTCTTTGTGCCACAGTAAATACAGTATATTAAGTATTTTAGAGCATAAAACTTTAGCAACTAACTCACAGACTGACCTCTATCACATAGTTGCTGCTTCAAGTGCCGTGCAGAAGACAGAGTTGTAAATTTAAACCGGAGATGTCCTCTCCCTCATGACCTCCTGCCCTGCAGCATGCATAGGAAAACACTGATTCACAATATAACAACATGGCTACCAAAAAGGGCTGCAATACACTGCTTAGGAATAAACTGCAGTCCTTTCTGGCAGCCAGGGAGTTAAATTGTGTTCAGCATGTTACAGAGTCTTTTTTTCTATTAGGTATTGCGGTAATTCAAATGTCAAGGGTGAAGTGTTTACCGGGTGGGTCCCACATTTAAGTACATGATCACAACACTTTCCCTGACAGGCTCAGAAATGATCCGTCAGGTAGGAGGAGGAGACAGACTTTGTAGAACAACAACAAGTAAGGGGACGCAGCACATATTCCACAGCACAGCCATGACTTACCTCCTTCCTTCCTTCCACTTTCTGCATTTGCTGACAGAGCGCTCATACCCCCAGCTCTCCACAGCACACTTGAGCGCGCTCCCGCCCCTCACCTTAAAAAAGTTACAGCTTCAGCCAAGCGTCATCACTCACAGTCACGTGATGACGCTCTACTTTGTCACTGGCTGCTGCCTTTCTCTGTGAATAACACCTCCCACAGCTCGCACAGTCTGAAGTGTGCGATACACAAAGTATAGGGATGGGGAGGCTGGGAGCTGCGCAGGCTGCAAATTTAAGATGCGCATAGCACACTGCCATATATCTAGCTACCGCATGTGCGGTTAGTGTATAAATTATAGAATTAAAAAAAAAAAAAAATTTCCTTCTTAAACAAACTGGATTTTTTGGGGGACAAAAAAACTATATAATTTTTACAGTAGGGGGCTATTGGAAAAATTATATTTTTTTTCTTCTGTTTTTTCTTTCTTTCTTCTGGGCTTCTGAGGGGGGCATCTGGGCTTCTGAGGGGGGCACGTGCGATTGTGCTCAAATGGAGGAGCCTCCACTGCAGTCAACTGGAGACAGATAAACATACTCAGAATGCTTTTCAATGGATATAACTCTTGACTGAAAAATAATTCAAATGGTGGCAAAAAATTTACCTTTTTTATAACCCCCTTTCCTCCCTGAAATTTTAGAGAAAAAGTTGCACAAAGAGATGGAGAATTGTTATCATTTTTGCTGAAACTCAATTTAAACAGAAATAAAGCCTTTGTTTTATTTACCCATAAAACATCTACTATATGTATTTTTTTTTAATAAAATGAGCTTTTGATGTATAATAGTTTTAACTAGATATTTGTTCAAATAATTAAGAAATTATTGTAAATTTGCACCAAAAAAGTAAAAAAAAGTTCATAAAATATTATCACATGCCCCAAAAACTTTGTAGCTTTTTAACTGTAATTTTTTTTTATCAAACTTTGTTCATTGGCATTCTCCAATTCAGCTAAAATTACACATGTATATATGTATGTTGCATTATTTTTTTTATAATTCTAAGGTTTTTATCTGAAGCTATGTATACATTCTAAAATTCTCAAAATTGACACCCCAAACTATAAATGTATATATATATATATATATATATATATATATATATATATATATATATATATATATATATATATATAATATGCAAACGATTTCCAGCTCTACCCCTCCCAGTGTCAACTGCCTGGGTGCAGAAATAAGTAATATAATCATCCAAGTAACTGCACTCTCAGGTCTTTTCAAAACAGGTTCTTTTAATGGAACGTTTTCGGGGTTCACAACCCCTTCATCAGCATAAACAAACAATCAAATGTCACACAATATATAGTATATCAAAACAGTGTCTCACCAAACAAATTTGCTTTCAAAAGTGCGCCAAAATCGAGTGTGGAACGCATCTTGCGTTCCACCGTGATCATGTCAACCGGAAGTGATATCACTTCCGGTTTCACGACATGATGAAAACATATTAACATTATTTTGTTTAACAATAAATAATACATAGTGGTGTGCCCTCAACTTGTCAAAGAGGCAATCAAAAATAGTATCAATAAACGAAAATGTTTGCCAGTGGTCTTTACATATCAGATTCCGGTGTATCTAGATCGTCATCGTAGCCGTAACTATGGTTACGAGACATCTGTAAGTGAATAAGTGAGAAAATATCACTCGTGCAACCAATATGTACACTGACATGTCTGACTACTAAAGTTTTAGCAATATTCAGTGTCATGTGCATTGTGATGTGTATATAGGTACATTAAAACAAAAAACTGAATATATACATAAGCAAAAAAAATAATAAACTTACAAGGTGGCAGTGCTTGCTCAGACTTATTATCAAACCGTATAGCCATGCGCATTGCCTACTGCAAAGTATACATACTTTATACAAGCAGTGTATCCAAAAGAGCGTGCTGTAACCTTGTGCTGTTACATATTGCCCTAAATGTAACTATGTGTATGTAAGAGATGTACATTAACTATTCTGCGAAAAATTCGTAATAATAGAAGTCAACTTAAGCCTGATTAAACGTACATCTGTACTCCTCAGATATATAACCCACTGTTACAAATTTACTAGATGCAATAGTTGAATCTCCAAAGATTCCACATTTAGTATATTAGGACAAGACGCAAAATACTGAGTCGTGACCATCATAGCTGTGCCTCAGTTCCCATATGTAGTAAGGTGCCCCAAAGGTGAAAAATATACATTATATGGTGTATGTACATATATCAAGGCACTATTGAGAGATTAAAATCTTATGACACTTCAATATTTCTGATAATAATGTCCAAAATGTAGATGACTCCTTGTGGACACATAAGGACAGTTCTTCTAGATGTTATGTGGCTAGGTTGGTATAGGTCCCAAACAAAAGGTGTAAGGTGCGAGATTGAGTAACTTCACCTTAGGGACCAGGCTTCCACAAACAGGGATGGGGGATACATCCCTCCACCCTGGTGTGTCGTAAGTCCCCACCCCACACCCCTCAGAAGGGCCGTGGGGTTGGGGGCTACACGTAGCCACAATGACCCCAGGTTATACCCCAAGTATGTAGCACGATCCTATACACTTAAACAAGGTTTTTAAAATCTGGGGTGGTGTTTAAACCGCCTGGATGGATAGTCCCCAACTTAAAAATCCATTGGGCTTCCCTTTTGAGTAGTATCTTGCTCCTATCCCCTCCCCGGTCAAGTGGGGGTATATGGTCAATGAGGACGTATCTGATTGAAGATACCGGATGGCCTTGTTTAGCACAATGACGTGCAACTGGTTGGTCAGAGTCCCCCTGTTTAAGTGCCGATCTGATCGCGTGCCTATGATTCGCCATACGTTCCCGCAACGTGCCTGTGGTTTTACCCACATAGAAACTAGAACAGGGACAAAAGAGAAGGTACACCACGTATGTGGTGGTGCACGTGATTGAATGCTTGATCACGTATCTTCTATTAGTGTGTGGGTGCTGAAAGGTTTTGGTGCTGACCAAACCATTGCACGTCGTGCAGCCCAAACACTTATATGATCCTTTGATATTTATTTTAGTCCCTGTGGTGTAGCTAGCTCTTTGGTCTGTGCGCATCAAGAGGTCTTTGAGGTTCACACCCCTCTTGAATCCCACCATTGGTTGTACCTGTCTGGTAAATGTTAACTTCGGGTCTGATGTCATAATAGGCCAATGTTGATGTAAGATACGTCCTGTATTCTTGGTAGTTGGTGTAAACGTAGTGGTCATGATAAGTTTATTACTCGTGTCCTTCTTGGGTGTAGGTTTGATGAGTTGTTCTTGAGTGAGTAAAGATGCTATACTTATATTTTCATGGATAATGGAAGGTTTGTATCCCCGCTCACGGAATCTTTCTCCTACTCCTGCCAATTGGGAGACCCCCATTTGTGTTTCTGAATTATTTCTCATGGTTCTCACAAATTGAGATCTGACTATGCCCTTTAAGAGGGCAGGAGGATGACAGCTGTCAGCGCTCAAGATAGAGTTCCTATCGGTTTGTTTGTGAAAAAGGGTCGTAGCCAATTGATGTGTTTTTTAAAAAAAAGTCAAATCAAGAAAGTTAACAGATTGTCTGTCAACAGTCATTTTAAATCTGACATTACTTGTGGCCGTATTAAATACTTCAAACCAACCCTGTAGTTCCTCCATGGTCCCCCGCCATACCATGAAGATGTCATCAATATATCTGTAATAACATACTACCGCTGGATTGTCGGTGTTCCATAGAAACAGATTTTCGAAATGAGACATGTACAGGTTGGCGTACGCGGGGGCCATGGAGGAACCCATGGCTGTGCCAGCTGTTTGTAAGTAGAATTTATTCTCGAATCTGAAGTAATTCTTGTATAAACAGAATTCTATCAAAGAGAGGAAAAATTCAATTGGTGGACCCTCATATAGAGGGTTATTGGTAATATGTTCCTCGACTGATTTAAGACCTTCAGTATGTGGGATAATAGTATACAGACTGTTGACGTCCAAACAGACCAGCAGGTCATCAGGTTGGACGTCAACAGTCCGTGTTTTACGTATAAAATCCCCTGTATCCATAATGTATGATCTCACTTCCCTGACAACAGGTTGTAATAGTATGTCTACCAGTTGTGCCACCGGCTGTGTCAGGGAGTCCCTTGCTGACACAATCGGACGGCCAGGTGGATTATCAAGAGTTTTGTGTATCTTCGGGATTGAGTGCAAGATAGGTATTTTAGGATAAGTGGTAGTACAGAAATCACGGATATGTTCAGATAGCCAACCTTGTTCAAAGCCCATCTGGATCAAAGTATCCAGTTGAAGTTTGAATCTGGAAGTGGGATCATTAGGTAGTATAGAGTAAGTGTGTGTGTCTGTCAGTTGGGTTAGGATGTCAGTGCGATAATCCCCATAGTTGAGTATCACTATGGCTCCGCCCTTATCGGCGGGCCTAATGACTATACTTCGGTCTTCCTGCAGGGTCTTAATCGCCTGTCTTTCCTCCCTGGACATATTATGTGTCCAAAGGGACTGTTGTCTAGCTGTTTCAAGGTCCTGTGTAACCAGCCTCATAAAAGTTTTGGTACTCGGACTGCTATTAGTTGGTTCAAAAGAGCTGGGATTTTTACATTGAAGTTCTACCTGTGTCTTGGTTGGACTGGATGTGGAGTTTTGAAAAAAAAAAGTTACTCAATCTCGCACCTTACACCTTTTGTTTGGGACCTATACCAACCTAGCCACATAACATCTAGAAGAACTGTCCTTATGTGTCCACAAGGAGTCATCTACATTTTGGACATTATTATCAGAAATATTGAAGTGTCATAAGATTTTAATCTCTCAATAGTGCCTTGATATATGTACATACACCATATAATGTATATTTTTCACCTTTGGGGCACCTTACTACATATGGGAACTGAGGCACAGCTATGATGGTCACGACTCAGTATTTTGCGTCTTGTCCTAATATACTAAATGTGGAATCTTTGGAGATTCAACTATTGCATCTAGTAAATTTGTAACAGTGGGTTATATATCTGAGGAGTACAGATGTACGTTTAATCAGGCTTAAGTTGACTTCTATTATTACGAATTTTTCGCAGAATAGTTAATGTACATCTCTTACATACACATAGTTACATTTAGGGCAATATGTAACAGCACAAGGTTACAGCACGCTCTTTTGGATACACTGCTTGTATAAAGTATGTATACTTTGCAGTAGGCAATGCGCATGGCTATACGGTTTGATAATAAGTCTGAGCAAGCACTGCCACCTTGTAAGTTTATTATTTTTTTTGCTTATGTATATATTCAGTTTTTTGTTTTAATGTACCTATATACACATCACAATGCACATGACACTGAATATTGCTAAAACTTTAGTAGTCAGACATGTCAGTGTACATATTGGTTGCACGAGTGATATTTTCTCACTTATTCACTTACAGATGTCTCGTAACCATAGTTACGGCTACGATGACGATCTAGATACACCGGAATCTGATATGTAAAGACCACTGGCAAACATTTTCGTTTATTGATACTATTTTTGATTGCCTCTTTGACAAGTTGAGGGCACACCACTATGTATTATTTATTGTTAAACAAAATAATGTTAATATGTTTTCATCATGTCGTGAAACCGGAAGTGATATCACTTCCGGTTGACATGATCACGGTGGAACGCAAGATGCGTTCCACACTCGATTTTGGCGCACTTTTGAAAGCAAATTTGTTTGGTGAGACACTGTTTTGATATAATATATATTGTGTGACATTTGATTGTTTGTTTATGCTGATGAAGGGGTTGTGAACCCCGAAAACGTTCCATTAAAAGAACCTGTTTTGAAAAGACCTGAGAGTGCAGTTACTTGGATGATTATATATATATATATATATATATATATATATATATATATAAAGGAATACACACTGCAGAGAGACAGGACCCAGTGTAGATCTGTTGTGTCCCACAACGAAAGCCAGCACAAGAGATTAGAATATAACCATCTTTTCACCAACATTTGAGGTAATCTAACACCATGTATAGACGTAACGCACTCAGACAATTGGATGATGGTTTAACCTATCTTAAATTAACGTTTAACCCGACCACTAAATTTAAGGAACAGGTTGACAGGCTCTTGTATATGTCTTTGGATGCTGGGTTCATTGATGAGGACACTTTTAGGTATTTAAGGGTTGAGAACCCTATCAGTCCCATACTGTACCTTTTACCCAAAATACACAAGAGCATGTCTAACCCACCGGGTCATCCGATTGTGTCAGCGAGGGGCTCGTTGTTTCAGCCCCTCACGGAATACATTGATCACTTCCTTCAACCTGTGGTTAAATCGACTGTGTCATACTTGAGAAATTCTTCTGAGCTTATTCACCTTCTAGGTCAGATTGATGACATCCAAAATACTGACATTTTAGTCACATTGGATGTCATTAATTTATATACCATCATCCCGCATTCGCATGGGGTGGAGATGGTCAGGAGAATTTTATCAGGTAATCCTTACTATTGTGGTCCACCTGTCGAGTTTTTGTTGGAACTGTTGGAGCTCTGTTTAGCCAAGAATTATTTTCGCTTTGAAAATAGGTTTTATTTACAAACACATGTAACTGCTATGGGGTCTAATATGACCCCCTCTTATGCAAATATTTACATGTCCATGTACGAACAGGGTTCTATCAGATTTTTCTGACGCTATATAGATGATGTCTTTATGGTATGGAGGGGTGATATTGAGTCTTTGACCTCATGGTTAATAATCTTAATGCCCTGAATTCTACTGTATGGTTCAAGATGGACATTAATGATACATGTATACACTTCTTAGATCTTGAGATATATAAGAAAGATACACCATCTGGTTTAAGACTCTTCACAACACTGTATAATAAACCAACAGATAAGAACTCAATTCTCCATTACAATACAGGGAGTGCAGAATTATTAGGCAAGTTGTATTTTTGAGGATTAATTTTATTATTGAACAACAACCATGTTCTCAATGAACCCAAAAAACTCATTAATATCAAAGCTGAATAGTTTTGGAAGTAGTTTTTAGTTTGTTTTTAGTTTTAGCTATTTTAGGGGGATATCTGTGTGTGCAGGTGACTATTACTGTGCATAATTATTAGGCAACTTAACAAAAAACAAATATATACCCATTTCAATTATTTATTTTTACCAGTGAGACCAATATAACATCTCAACATTCACAAATATACATTTCTGACATTCAAAAACAAAACAAAAACAAATCAGTGACCAATATAGCCACCTTTCTTTGCAAGGACACTCAAAAGCCTGCCATCCATGGATTCTGTCAGTGTTTTGATCTGTTCACCATCAACATTGCGTGCAGCAGCAACCACAGCCTCCCAGACACTGTTCAGAGAGGTGTACTGTTTTCCCTCCTTGTAAATCTCACATTTGATGATGGACCACAGGTTCTCAATGGGGTTCAGATCAGGTGAACAAGGAGGCCATGTCTTTAGATTTTCTTCTTTTATACCCTTTCTTGCCAGCCACGCTGTGGAGTACTTGGACGCGTGTGATGGAGCATTGTCCTGCATGAAAATCATGTTTTTCTTGAAGGATGCAGACTTCTTCCTGTACCACTGCTTGAAGAAGGTGTCTTCCAGAAACTGGCAGTAGGACTGGGAGTTGAGCTTGACTCCATCCTCAACCCGAAAAGGCCCCACAAGCTCATCTTTGATGATACCAGCCCAAACCAGTACTCCACCTCCACCTTGCTGGCATCTGAGTCGGACTGGAGCTCTCTGCCCTTTACCAATCCAGCCACGGGCCCATCCATCTGGCCCATCAAGACTCACTCTCATTTCATCAGTCCGTAAAACCTTAGAAAAATCAGTCTTGAGATATTTCTTGGCCCAGTCTTGACGTTTCAGCTTGTGTGTCTTGTTCAGTGGTGGTCGTCTTTCAGCCTTTCTTACCTTGGCCATGTCTTTGAGTATTGCACACCTTGTGCTTTTGGGCACTCCAGTGATGTTGCAGCTCTGAAATATGGCCAAACTGGTGGCAAGTGGCATCTTGGCAGCTGCACGCTTGACTTTTCTCAGTTCATGGGCAGTTATTTTGCTCCTTGGTTTTTCCACACGCTTCTTGCGACCCTGTTGACTATTTTGAATGAAACGCTTGATTGTTCGATGATCACGCTTCAGAAGCTTTGCAATTTTAAGAGTGCTGCATCCCTCTGCAAGATATCTCACTATTTTTGACTTTTCTGAGCCTGTCAAGTCCTTCTTTTGACCCATTTTGCCAAAGGAAAGGAAGTTGCCTAATAATTATGCACACCTGATATAGGGTGTTGATGTCATTAGACCACACCCCTTCTCATTACAGAGATGCACATCACCTAATATGCTTAATTGGTAGTAGGCTTTTGAGCCTATACAGCTTGGAGTAAGACAACATGCATAAAGAGGATGATGTGGTCAAAATACTCATTTGCCTAATAATTCTGCACTCCCTGTAGTTTTCATCCAATTTTTTTTAAAAAAATGGGGTTAGCTCGTCCCAGCTCCTGCGTATTGTACGCAACAACACCAAGGAGACCCCCAAGAAGTTACAACTTGACAAAATTGCTCAGAAATGTATTGATAGAGGCTATCCGGAACCGTTGATTATGGCACAAAGTGACAATGCACAGGCACTCAGCCAACAATTGTTATTTACCAAATCACTCAAGCTAGTTGAACAGCGCATGCATTTCATCACTACATATACACCTGCATCACGCAAAGTTCAAGAAGTGATAAAACAGCATTGGCCGATTGTATCAACAGACTGGTATATAAGAGGGCACAGAACCTGCGGGATCTTCTGGTGAAGACAGATCCTATTGCAAGCTACCAAAATCAAATTTGGTTACCCCCTGGGAAGAAGGGGTGCTACAGGTGTGACAACTGTATTACATGCAATGGTATGATCATTGGGAATAGGTTCCATCACCCTCATACGAATAAGACCTTCAATATACGTCATTGGTAACTTGCACTTCAGACCATGTGATCTACATGATCATTTGCCCCTGCTCCTTGTATTATGTGGGGAAGACCATCACTTTCTTCAGAGAGAGGTTAGCTAACTTCTGATCAGCCGGTGGCACGCCACTTTTCACAGGCTGGGCATCCTATCTCCTCCCTGAGGACAATTCTAATTGACCATGTACTGAAGTCTAGACGTGGGGGTGATCGAGCTAAGGCTCTGTTGAAGATGGAATCTCGTTGGATCCACCACCTTGATACTATCACACCAAAAGGCCTGAATATGGCTATCGATTATAGCTGTTTCTATAAATGACTGTGGGTTTCCTGTCATCATGTTTACCAGTTTCTACCATGTCCTTGTTGCACGTTGCAACATTGTGTACAGCTTTAGTTGTTTTGGCTAGGTCTTTGTGACACTGGTGGAGTATTACACTATCTACTTTTGCTGATCCTGCTGGATCGTATGATGTGCCTAATGTGGCCCTTTAAGTAATGAGTGGCTACTCCGTGAGTGTCACAATGACATGCCAATTATAATTATTTTTTGTTTTTAATTGTATATATGTTGTATGCACTTGTTTTCCAGATTCATACATTTGTATCCACTCTGCAACTTTTGTATCTGTTGCGAATTGTTTATTTAGCCATCCATATAGCAATAGTTAATAGGCTGTACTGTTAAAGTTACACTTTATGTATTGTATATTAGTTTATACATGATCTACGTATGGTTGCCTTGGTTTCTATATACGCACGCAGTGGTTACATCCCGTTGCTCCATATAGCTGAACAGATGCGGTTCGTTTCCGCTTATTGAAGCCTTTGTGTATGGTTACTATGGTGACCCGAGTTTGCGTGATGATGTCATCACGCACGCATGCGCAGTTGCGATACAAAGCACTTGGCTCTTTGTCTATACTGGGTTACCATGGCTACATGTGTATGCTTGCGGTCCATACCGATTACTATGAGCTACAGCTGTGTTTGAAGACTATGTGTTTGGCGGTTTTGGTTTTTGAATTTGATTGATGGGTGTGCGTATTTAAGGGATTGTTTGGGATTGATATTTTATGCCTGATTTTCTTCTTGTGAATTGCTGCATGTGACCAAGGATCCAGTGGGAGCTGAAACGTTATGCTTTTTTGGCATTAAAGATTGTGATTCTAATCTCTTGTGCTGGCTTTCTTTGTCGTGGGACACAATGGATTTACACCGGGTCCTGTCTCTCTGCAGTGTGTATTCCTTTGCATATCAATTGGTAGTGCACAGAGTGGTTGTAACAGTTGGTGAGTGCAGATCTTTTCTACATTATTATTATATATATATATATATATATATATATATATATATATATATATATATTGTGGGTAAAGTAAGAAATTGGGTAATCCTAGCATTATCCGAGTAAACCTGACATTACCTAAGCGGCTGTGGGTAAAGGCCGATGTAACATGATAAATCTTGATAGAGTGCATTGAGTCACCATATCAAACATAAAGTATATATGATGCACTGTAATTCACACAGCTTCACTATCTTTTTTGCTTTTCCCTGTGGGGTTCAATCCTAGGATTACCCAGATTTCTGACTTTACTCGTAACATATATTTATATATATATTTAAAGTAGACAACCAAAAATATTGATGTAGGCCCATTTTGGTATATTTAATTAAACTATTTGACAGTCAGATTTAGGTAAAATACAATCATATAAAAAAAAAAAAACACTAACTTCTTCACAAACTTTGGGTTTCTCACAGAAATTATTTACACATAACTTTTGCAGTTATGACAAATGCTAAAAGCTTCTCTAGGTTGCCCTGTGTTCAGAATTAGCAGACATTTATGGGTTTACCATGTGGCGACACACTTCTAAAAGAGGATTTTTAGACACGTTATAGAAAAGGCCTATTTGGAATTACATAACGACTCAAATTCTCAAAACTGACCCCCAGATCTATATATTTATAAAGTAGACAAACCAAGAAATTGATCTAGGCCCATGTTGTCATGGTATGAACAGAACATTTTGAGACAGTGCTGGCAATATGTGCCTATTGCTTTTTAATACGTGGAGTGTTTAAGGATTTTTTAATTTAGGCTTGCATTCCCATACTAAAATAAAAACCCCAAACAACCCCAATTGTTTATTCAAAATACCTCTAAGCCTAATGACAAAAACAAGTATTGGCTGTTTGAAATGGTCACAGTTTATTAAATTAAAGCAAAAATCATTGCCTTTACATCAGAATTATGAGCAAAAAACAGAATTTATGCTTACCTGATAAATTACTTTCTCCAACGGTGTGTCCGGTCCACGGCGTCATCCTTACTTGTGGGAATATCTCTTCCCCAACAGGAAATGGCAAAGAGTCCCAGCAAAGCTGTCCATATAGTCCCTCCTAGGCTCCGCCCACCCCAGTCATTCGACCGACGGACAGGAGGAAAAAAACAGGAGAAACTATAGGGTGCCGTGGTGACTGTAGTTAGAGAAAATAATTCATCAAACATGATTAAAAAACCAGGGCGGGCCGTGGACCGGACACACCGTTGGAGAAAGTAATTTATCAGGTAAGCATAAATTCTGTTTTCTCCAACATTGGTGTGTCCTGTCCACGGCGTCATCCTTACTTGTGGGAACCAATACCAAAGCTTTAGGACACGGATGAAGGGAGGGAGCAAATCAGGTTACCTAAACAGAAGGCACCACGGCTTGCAAAACCTTTCTCCCAAAAATAGCCTCTGAAGAAGCAAAAGTATCAAATTTGTAAAATTTGGCAAAAGTGTGCAGTGAAGACCAAGTCGCTGCCTTACATATCTGATCAACAGAAGCCTCGTTCTTGAAGGCCCATGTGGAAGCCACAGCCCTAGAGGAGTGAGCTGTGATTCTTTCTGGAGGTTGCCGTCCGGCAGTCTCGTAAGCCAATCGGATGATGATTTTAAGCCAAAAAGAAAGAGAGGTAGAAGTCGCTTTTTGACCTCTCCTTTTACCAGAATAGACGACAAACAGAGAAGAAGTTTGTCTGAACTCTTTTGTAGCTTCTAAATAGAATTTTAGAGCACGGACTACGTCTAAATTGTGTAACAAACGTTCCTTCTTTGTAACTGGATTCGGACACAAAGAAGGAACAACTATCTCCTGGTTAATATTTTTGTTAGAAACAACCTTTGGAAGAAAACCAGGCTTAGTACGCAAAACAACCTTATCTGCATGGAACACCAGATAGGGCGGAGAACACTGCAGAGCAGATAACTCAGAAACTCTTCTAGCAGAAGAAATAGCAACCAAAAAACAAAACTTTCCAAGATAACAACTTAATATCTATGGAATGTAGAGGTTCAAACGGAACCCCTTGAAGAACTGAAAGAACTAGATTTAAACTCCAGGGAGGAGTCAAAGGTCTGTAAACAGGCTTGATCCTAACCAGAGCCTGAACAAATGCTTGAACATCTGGCACAGCTGCCAGTCGTTTGTGTAATAAGACAGATAAAGCCGAAATCTGTCCCTTTAGAGAACTCGCTGATAATCCTTTATCCAAACCCTCTTGTAGAAAGGAAAGGATCTTAGGGATTTTGATCTTATTCCATAAGAATCCCTTGGATTCACACCAGCAGATATATCTTTTCCATATCTTATGGTAAATTTTTCTAGTTACCGGTTTTCTGGCTTGAACTAGAGTATCTATCACAGAATCTGAAAACCCATGCTTTGATAGAATCAAGCGTTCAATTTCCAAGCCGTCAGCTGGAGGGAAACTAGATTTGGATGTTCGAATGGACCTTGTACTAGAAGATCCTGTCTCAAAGGTAGCTTCCATGGTGGAGCCGATGACATATTCACCAGGTCTGCATACCAAGTCCTGCGTGGCCACGCAGGAGCTATCAAGATCAAAGAGGCCCTCTCCTGCTTGATCCTGGCTACCAGCCTGGGAATGAGAGGAAACGGTGGAAACACATAGGCTAGGTTGAAGGTCCCAGGCGCTACTAGTGCATCCACTAGAGTCGCCTTGGGATCCCTGGATCTGGACCCGTAGCAAGGAACCTTGAAGTTCTGACGAGACGCCATCAGATCCATATCTGGAATGCCCCATAATTGAGTCAACTGGGCAAAGATCTCCGGGTGGAGTTCCCACTCCCCCGGATGGAATGTCTGACGACTCAGATAATCCGCCTCCCAGTTTTCCACACCTGGCATGTGGATCGCAGATAGGTGGCAGGAGTGATCCTCTGCCCATTTTATTATTTTGGACACTTCTTTCATCACCAGGGAACTCCTTGTTCCCCCCTGATGATTGATATAAGCAACAGTCATCATGTTGTCTGATTGGAATCTTATGAATCTGGCCTTTGCTAGTTGAGGCCAAGCCCTGAGAGCATTGAATATCGCTCTCAGTTCCAGAATGTTTATCGGGAGAAGAGACTCTTCCCGAGACCATAGTCCCTGAGCCTTCAGGGATTTCCAGACCGCGCCCCAGCCCACTAGACTGGCGTCGGTCGTGACGATGACCCACTCTGGTCTGCGGAAGCTCATTCCCTGGGACAGGTGGTCCAGGGTTAGCCACCAACGGAGTGAGTCTCTGGTCTTCTGATCTACTTGAATCACTGGAGACAAGTCTGTATAGTCCCCATTCCACTGTTTCAGCATGCACAGTTGTAATGGTCTTAGATGAATTCGCGCAAAAGGAACTATGTCCATTGCTGCAACCATCAATCCTACTACTTCCATGCACTGAGCTACGGAAGGACGGGGAATAGAATGAAGAACTTGACAAGAGTTTAGAAGTTTTGACTTTCTGACTTCTGTCAGGAAAATCCTCATTTCTAAGGAATCTATTATTGTTCCCAAGAAGGGAACTCTTGTCGACGGAGACAGGGAACTTTTTTCTATGTTCACCTTCCATCCGTGAGATCTGAGAAAGGCCAGAACGATGTCTGTGTGAGCCTTTGCCTTTGAAAGAGATGACGCTTGTATTAGAATGTCGTCCAAGTACGGTACTACTGCAATGCCCCTTGGTCTTAGAACCGCTAGAAGGGATCCGAGTACCTTTGTGAAAATCCTTGGAGCAGTGGCTAACCCGAATGGGAGGGCCACAAACTGGTAATGTTTGTCCAGGAAGGCGAACCTTAGGAACTGATGATGTTCTTTGTGGATAGGAATATGTAGATACGCATCCTTTAGATCCACGGTAGTCATAAATTGACCTTCCTGGATGGTGGGTAGAATCGTTCGAATGGTTTCCATTTTGAACGATGGTACTCTGAGAAATTTGTTCCCAGATCGGGGGCTACTCCTTCATGCTGTTTTGTTAGCAGCAGCAGGCTTCTTGGCCTGCTTACCCTTGTTCCAGCCTTGCGTCGGTTTCCAGGCTGGTTTGGTTTGAGAGGCATTACCCTCTTGTTTAGAGGATGCAGAGTTAGAGGCCGGTCCGTTCCTGAAATGGCGAAAGGAACAAAAATTAGACTTATTCTTGGCTTTGAAAGGCCTATCTTGTGGGAGGGCATGGCCCTTTCCCACAGTGATGTCTGAAATAATCTCTTTCATATCTGGCCCAATGAGAGTCTTACCCTTGAAGGGGATATTAAGTAATTTTGTCTTGGAAGATACATCCGCTGACCAAGACTTTAGCCAAAGCGCTCTGCGCGCCACAATTGAAAACCCTGAATTTTTCCCCGCTAATCTAGCTAGTTGCAAAGTGGCATCTAAAATAAAACAATTAGCCAACTTGAGTGCGTGAACTCTGTCCATAACCTCCTCATACGGAGTCTCTCTACTTAGCGACTTTTCTAGTTCCTCGAACCAGAACCACGCTGCTGTAGTGACAGGAACAATGCACGAAATGGGTTGCAGGAGGTAACCTTGCTGTACAAAAATCTTTTTAAGCAAACCCTCCAATTTTTTATCCATAGGATCTTTGAAAGCACAATTATCCTCAATAGGAATAGTAGTGCGCTTGTTTAAAGTAGAAACTGCCCCCTCGACCTTAGGGACTCTCTGCCATAAGTCCTTTCTGGGGTCGACCATAGGAAATAATTTCTTAAATATAGGAGGGGGGACAAAAGGTATGCCAGGCTTCTCCCACTCCTTATTCACTATATCCGCCACCCGCTTGGGTATAGGAAAAGCGTCAGGGTGCACCGGAACCTAGGAACTTGTCCATCTTGCATAATTTTTCTGGAATGACCAGGTTGTCACAATCATCCAGAGTAGATAAAACCTCCTTAAGCAGTGCGCGGAGATGCTCTAATTTAAATTTAAATGTCACAACATCAGGTTCTGCTTGTTGAGAAATTTTACCTGAATCTGAAATTTCCCCATCCGACAAAACCTCCCTCATGACCCCTTCAGATTGGTGTGAGGGTATGACAGAGCAATTATCATCAGCGCCCTCCTGCTCTACAGTGTTTAAAACAGAGCAATCACGCTTTCTCTGATATGCAGGCATTTTGGATAAAATATTTGCTATGGAGTTATCCATTACTGCCGTTAATTGTTGCATAGTAATAAGCATTGGCGCGCTAGAAGTACTAGGGGCCTCCTGCGTGGGCAAAACTGGTGTAGACACAGAAGGAGATGATGTAGAACTATGTCTACTCCCTTCATCTGATGAATCATCTTGGGCAACTTTACTATCTGTGGCAATACTGTCCTTACTTTGTTTGGACGCTATGGCACAATTATCACACAATTTTGAAGGGGGACACACATTGATCTTCAAACATATAGAACATAGCTTATCTGAAGGTGCAGACATGTTAAACAGGCTTAAACTTGTCAAAAAAGTACAAAAACCGTTTTAAAACAAAACCGTTACTATCTCTTTAAATTTTAAACAGTGCACACTTTATTACTGGATATGTGAAAATGTATGAAGGAATTGTTCAAAATTTACCAAATTTCACCACAGTGTCTTAAAGCATTCAAAGTATTGCACACCAATTTTCAGAGCTTTAACCCTTAAAATAAAGAAACCGGAGCCGGTTACAGTTTTAACCCCTCTACAGTCCCAGCTACAGCCTTTGCTGCGACTTTACCAAACCCAGGGGGGAATACGATACCAGATGAAGCCTTCTAGGAACTTTTCCAACTACTTTCAGATCCTCACACATGCATCTGCATGTCTTGCTCTCAAAAGTAACTGCGCATTAATGGTGCGAAAATGAGGCTCAGCCTACAACTGGGAAGGCCCTTCCTGACTGGAAAGGTGTCTAACAGAGTGCCTGATGTTAAAAAACGTTCCCCAAGCTTATAAGTGTGAATTACAAGCATAAACATGTATAAAATGCCCAAATAAAGCAATCGATTTTGCCCATAAAAGTGTCTACCAGTTTTATAGCCCATATTAAGCCCTTTATTCTGTTTGAGACTAAGAAAATGGCTTACCGGTCCCCATGAGGGAAAATGACAGCCTTCCAGCATTGCACAGTCTTGTTAGAAAAGTCTGCTAACTGTTTCCCCAACTGAAGTTACTTCATCTCAACAGTCCTATGTGGAAACAGCAAACGATTTTAGTTACTGTCTGCTAAAATCATCTTCCTCTCACAAACAGAACTCTTCATCTTTTTCTGTTTCAGAGTAAATAGTACATACCAGCACTATTTTAAAATAACAATCTCTTGATAGTAGAATTAAAAAACTACAACTAAACACCGCATACTCTTAACCATCTCCATGGAGATGTTGCCTGTGCAACGGCAAAGAGAATGACTGGGGTGGGCGGAGCCTAGGAGGGACTATATGGACAGCTTTGCTGGGACTCTTTGCCATTTCCTGTTGGGGAAGAGATATTCCCACAAGTAAGGATGACGCCCTGGACAGGACACACCAATGTTGGAGAAATCAATAATTATCAATTAAATCAAAACCAAATTAAATTCACACCATAATACATTGCACTAGCATTGAAAAGAAATGTGTGGCCCACGTGACCAAAGTGCTGTGCTCTACTCAGGGGTGTTGTGGCAAATGAAAAGAGGTTAGGCTAGGAGGTACACCTGAGTTTGACCAACAGATCGCCACTCCAGTTTTCCGTACCCCACGGGCTTCCCCCACAGCATCACCTCACCCATGTGCCAGGCTAAAAATGTCACTACTTAATACTACTTAAAGTGAATGTAAATTTTAATGAATGAGTACCCAGTTTTTAAAAATACTATGAAAAACAGGGGCGCTTTCATTCATTAAAATTTACATTGAAGCATTTTTTAAAAATACTTACCTTTTTCTTTAGAAAACCCAGAACCGCGATCCTCCACCCGCTTCTCATGCTGTACTTAGCATATCGATGATGAAACTGGCTGCCTCCAATCGTTGCATGGCCTCACGAGCTGGGCACCTCATGTTGCACACCATGATTGGAGGAAACCGGTTTCTTTATTGCTGTGGTAAGTACAGAAGAGCTGCGGGCGGAGGATCACTGGTCTGGGTTTCCTAAAGAATAAGGTAAGTATTTTTAAAAAAAATGCTGCAATGTAAAGTATAATGAATGAAAGTGTCCCTGTTTTTAATAGTATTTTTAAAAATTGGGCACTCATTCATTCAACTTAGCATTCAATTTAACTTTCAACTGACAATTACAACCACAACATCCCATTACTGAATTCAACTGGCTTTAACCAGCAGACCACCAGCCAGCTTCATGCCTCATGCCAAATTACCCCATAAGGGGGAACATGGGCTGTCTTACATAAGTGTGACCATCTAGCCACTTCTGCTGCCCCTATCTGTGCTTTTGCCACTCAAACAGTATTTTGACTTCGTCTCTGTGACTGTTATATTATTAAACCTAGGATGGGAAGGAAGGGGAAATGAACAAAAGGTTATTTTCTGGTGGCTTCCTGACAATACTGCCTTTTTATGCACTCGTGACCCCTCCCCACCTGTAGTAGAATACCTACCTTATCTGCACACACACAGGCAGCAGCTATAGCAAACCTAAAAAAAAAACTCTATGGGGCCTAATTATCGCTGTGGGAGTGGACATGATCTGATATTGTGTATCATGTCCGCTGCACATAGATAAATGCCAACAACATACGCTCTCTGCATTTATCATTGCACCAGCAGTTCTGGTGAACTGCTGGTGCAATACTTCCCCTGTAGATTCACGGCCAATCGGCCGCTAGCAGGGGGTGTCAACCCGATCCAATACTATTGACATGTCTTAGACTGCTGCTTCATAACTTGTGTTTCTGGAACGCACACTAACCGTACCCTTGGAAAGATAGGTAAAGTGATGCACAATTCATTTGGGACAAGATCTCACCTTTACAAGGAGTTCCCTTGGCAACTTCACAAGCATTTATAAATCTAGGTCACTGTCTTTGATGACATCAACAGCAATACTGGATTTGGATTAGGGTGAGCACTCTTGTTATTTTTTTTAATATTTTTTTTAAAAAGTCACTTGTTTTGTAGTCTCTTCTTTTCCAGGCAGAGTTTTTTTTTTCAGCTTAAGTTGATAAATTAGCTCAGTGTTTCCCAACTACATTCATCAAGTACCCCTATCTGGACAGAGTTTCATGATATCTTACCTAGAAACAAGTGAAATAATCAGATAATGAGTAAGAGCACATTAACAACCTTGCGGCCAGAGTTTTGCGTTATGAGCTATGCGGTGCTACCGTGCAGTTTTTTTCTCACTGCTCACTTACCTGCAGAGCTGGTATTACGGGTTTTTACAAATACGGCGTTAAAAGGCAAGAAGTGAGCATAGCGCAAACTTGTGCTCCATACCGCTTTCCAATACCAGCACTGCTTAAGTCAGCGGTGAGTTGTGCACAATTTCCCCATAGACATCAATGGGGAGAGCCGGCTGAGAAAAAGTCTAACACCAAAAAAAAAGCAGCATAAATCTCAGTAACGCAGCCCCATTGATTCCTATGGGGAAATAAAAGTTATGTTTACACCTAACACCCTAACATGAACCCCGAGTCTAAACCCCCCTAATCTTAAACTTATTAACCCCTAATCTGCCACCCCCAACATCGCCGCCAACTACATTATACTTATTAACCCCTAATCTGCCGCCCCCAATGTCTCCGCAACCTACCTACACTTAATAACCCCTAATCTGCCGCCCCCAACGTCGCAGCCACTATTCTAAATTTATTAACCCCTAAACCTAAGTCTAACCCTAACCCTAACACCCCCTAACTTAAATATAATTTAAATAAATCTAAATAAAAATTTCTATTACTACCTAAATAATTCCTATTTAAAACTAAATACTTACCTATAAAATACACCCTAAGCTAGCAACAATATAACTAATAGTTACATTGTATCTAGCTTAGGGTTTATTTTTATTTTCCAGGCAAGTTTGTATTTATTTTAACTAGGTAGAATAGTTATTAAATAGTTATTAACTATTTAATAACTACCTAGCTAAAATAAAGACACATTTACCTGTAAAATAAAACCTAACCTAAGTTACACTAACACCTAACACTACACTACAATTAAATCAATTACCTACATTAAATACAATTAAATTAATTAAATTAAATTAGCTAAATCACAAAGAAAAACAAAAGACTAAATTACAGAAAATAAAAAAAACTAATTACAAGATATTTAAACTAATTACACCTAATCTAATAGCTCTATCAAAATAAAAAAAGCCAGCCCAAAATAAAAAAACGCTAACCTAAACTAAACTATCAATCAGCTCTTTTACCTGTAAAAAAAATACAAACAACCCCCCCCAACAGTAAAACCCACCATCCACACAACCAACTCCCAAAATAAAACCCTAACTAAAAAAAACCTAAGCTCCCCATTGCCCTGATAAGGGCATTTGGATGGGCATTGCCCTTAAAAGGGCATTTAGCTCTATTGCAGGCCCAAAGCCCTAACCTAAAAAATAAACACACCCAATACACCCTTAAAAAAATCCTTACACTAACCCCTAATTTAATGTTTGTTTGTTTTTGTGATTTAGCTAATTTAATTTATTTAAATGTATTTAATTTAGGTAATTGATTTAATTGTAGTGTAGTGTTAGGTGTTAGTGTAACTTATGTTAGGTTTTATTTTACAGGTAAATTTGTCTTTATTTTAGCTAGGTAGTTATTAAATAGTTAATAACTATTTAATAACTAGTCTACCTAGTTACAATAATTACAAACTTGCCTGTAAAATAAAAATAAACCCTATGCTAGATACAATGTAACTATATTGTAGCTAGCTTAGGGTTTATTTTATAGGTAAGTATTTAGTTTTAAATAGGAATAATTTAGATACTAATTGTAGGTTTTATTTAGATTTATTTTATATATATTTAAGTTAGGGGGTGTTAGGGTTAGGGTTAGAATTAGGTTAATAAATTTAGAATAGTGGCTGCGATGTTGGGGGCGGCAGATTAAGGGTTAATAAGTGTAGGTAGATTGTGGTGACATTGGGGGTGGCAGATTAGGGGTTAATAAATATAATGTAGGTGGCGGCGATGTTGGGAGCAGCAGATTAGGGGTTAATAAGTATAATGTAGGTGGCGGCAATGTTAGGGACGGCAGATTAGATGTTAATAATATATAACTATTTATTATTTATTATTAATATTTAACTATTTATTATTTATTATTAATATTTAATATTTAAGTGTTTGCGAGGTGGGAGTGTGGTGGTCTAGGGGTTAATATGTTTATTTGAGTGGCGGCGATGTCCGGAGTGGCAGATTAGGGGTTAAATTTTTTATTATAGTGTTTGTGATGCAGGAGGGTCTCGGTTTAGGGGTTAATATGTAGATTATCAGTGTTAGTGTATTTTTTAGCACTTTATTTATGAGTTTTATGCTACAGCATTGTAGTGTAAAACTCATAACTACTGACTTTAGAATGCGTTGGGAATCTTGGAGGTAGAGGGTGTACCGCTCACGTTTTGGCCTCCCCCAGGAGAAACTCGTAATATCGGCACTATGGAAGTCCCATAAAAAAAAGACTTTACGCATTTTGCGTAAGTCGGTTTGCAGTAAGGGCAAAGAAGTGTGCGGTGCCCCTAAACCTGCAAGACTTGTAATACCAGCAGTAGTGAAAAAGCAGGGTTAGGACCTGTTAATGCTGCTTTTTCAGCTTAATGCAAAATTTGTAATCCAGCCGATAGTTACTGATCAATTGATTATTTTCCCTGCACTGTAGTTCAGATGTCATGAAAATCAGACCTGTTAGTGATACTTGAGGACTGGAGTGGAGAAATGCTGAATTAACTGATATACTTTTGAATATGATATGGGAAATGTGATCAGCAAAAAAATGTTAGGTAGGTATAGCAAGTAACATTTAGATGCTTATCTGTAAAAAGAAGTGTTAAACAGTAAATATTCTTTTTATGTTTTCCTTTTCTTTCTTTCTTTCTTTCTTTTTTTTTTTTGTATTTACCAAACTGTCAGAGAGCAGATGCATATGTTGTATTTTTACCCCCAGGATAACAGCAACAATAACATTTTATAAAGAGTTTCTGAGTTTATTTTCTTATTTATTGAATACCACATAATTTTGAGAGTTACTATTGATAGTTTTGTTACCAGTTCCATTTTATGCCTGGCAGCGGCTTTAGCAACTTTAAAAATGGTTCCATGTGCACTCTATGGAGAATTTTTGGAACAAACATTTTACATATCATCACAAATTTGTTGCCCATAAGCAATTTTTTGTTCTTTCGACTCTTAACTCTGGATCTGCAAACAGCAATTTTAAATGTTTTATCACCCCCTGAACTGATTATATATTCTTACTGCATAAGAATCTTAGATATCTGCATGTGTCAAGGAGCTTATAGGCAAAACCAGAATGCTGTATAATTTCAGAATTCTCATCTGTCGCTGAGTCTTAAATGTTTTTTACTGAATATATTTGGTTTTTATATTGGTGTTTTTAGCATTTTTTCTTTATTGTCCTGCAGCCTATTTAGTTTAATCTTGAATCCCCCTCCTCCCTGTCTGTCCTATCTCATAATTCTTACTCCCTTTTTCACTCTGATAATCATGTCCTTTGTGTCTCTCCCACTTACATTCACTTTCTCCTCTCTCCCCCCTATTCCCCAACCAAATTCTTCTTACCTGATACAAAAAAAAATTTGTATGTTAAAAAATAAAAAATAAAAAAAAAAATAAGTAAATACAAATGTGTTTCTGTGGTGTGTATTATGTGATGGTGTATGTGCTGTATGGGTTTTATGCATGTATAGTGTTTGTAAAAACCTGATTTGCAAGAAAACCTAACTTTTTTGAACTTATGTTGTGTAAAATAGTATATCAATTGTGTGATGATGCAGTGGTATTCCATTGGCTGATTCTAACGTCCTTCCACTCTATGAATAACAAAATATCAAAGATTTTAAAAACCGACCCCAGAAGTTCATCTGAAAATAACTAGGACTGCTCTTCATAAAGTATGATCTACACCATTGAAACAGAACTACACAAATATGGCAACAAGCCATCATACAATTATAGGGCTCAATGTACTAAGCAAAGTATACTGATTATTAGCCCGTGCAGGGCATATTTGCAGAAGCAGCAGTCTTATACTCTCTGCCACCTTTGAGTTGATGTATAGAAATCACCTCAAATATGTTTGTTCAGAGGGATTGACAGGCTCTTGTTTCCCTCATTTGGTTTTCTGTTAAAAATCATTTTATGTTGTTTCAAAAGAACTGTGATTGGACCCTGTATGTTTGACCTTTAAATAAAGAGGAGTCCTTTTGTTTAATAGAGATACTACATTCTCATATAAGTTTCAGGGTACAGTAAAAGTTACCTAGTGAATATGTGATTGCCATTGCTATAGTAAACACTTAATACTAAACAAGCACAAAACTTCATCTTTTGAAGGGATGAGTTCTCTTGTTTATTATGAATCATGTTGAGTGTACATGGTGTAAACTTCTTTTAGGCCACAATGAAGTTCCTTTGGGGTTAATAACCCTATTAAGTAGATAATCTGTATTTTATAGCAAGCATCCAACTATTAGAGGGGTATGAGACTACTCATTGGGTGAGTCCTCCTGTTTCTCAGACATATTGCATTGTCAAAGAGAATCCTGCAATCAAGTAATAGTTTATCCATTATTTTTTTAACTAAGAGCTTAATTCCCTCCATATTTGACCTCTAATAGTGGTTACCTGCATTTTGTTGAGTATATAATTTCTCATACATTAAAATGGTTCATAGCCTTATCTAAAATAAGGGATTTTATGATATTCTGTATAAGGTTGTAAATAGGATCAAAATAAATTTCCCTTCTCAAACCCTGAATTCTTGTTGGTGGGTATGCCCCTTTTAGATTTGCACCATTCAGAACAATGACGTCTATATCTGGGTTTTTTTTTTAATAGAATAATGTACAATAATTTAAGTGTAATATGTGATACAATCACTGTGGAGGGGGCGCACAAGGTTATATATAGTATAATAAAAAGTAAAAGTGATCAGTACTGGCCCCTAGATTCAATTTGTAACTACAACAAATAGTGCAAACAGATCTTAATACAGACCAATAAAATCCTGTAAATATAATATGGTAAAGTCTCCTTTAGTATAGAGAAAAGAAAAGAAAAAGTATTTTTGTATGATGAACTGATAGTTGGTATTTGGCAGCCTCCTCTTCACCAGATGAAAACAACAGAGGGGCGCCTCACATACTCCCATAGCACACCAATGTGCTAGTAGATGCAGGCTGCAGATTCAGACAGGTGTGGCAGCTCACCCAAACAGATAATCATTCAAGTATTGATGAAATGAGAAGAAATGAAGGTTTTGTGCTTTCCAGTGGCTGTATCCTTTTCAGTACAAATGAGCAGGTGGTAGGAAATTAAATCCACTCCAAAGATAGAAGTTAAAAAATATTTATTAAAAACAATTAAAAAATTAATACAACACCAAGGTTGTTACATAGAGTGGATTGTAGGGTCACCCAGTTGGCCCCAATAATTGCAACGCGTTTCTCGGTTTACATAACGTTTCATCAGGCATATCATATTCATTCCTACCTCTGCTCTTTATACCCTACATGCAAACAAGCAATTGACTCCTTTCTAATGGGTGTGTGCCTCATTAGTTCCCACCTGTGTAAATTGTCAGGTGTCTCTCAGACTGATTTGTTGTTGAAGAAAAAAAAACAATATTGATAATAAAAAGTAGATAAAAAACTAAGTATTCCCCTTTTATTTATACATTTATGTATTTATATGCAATGATATTTTGAGGAATGTCATTGTTCCTATGTACTTGTATAATTTGTGTTTTAATGTGGAAATGAAAACCTCCCTAATCAAGTCAAATATACTTGTATATACTTTATACATTATTGTTGCTAGCTAAAACAGTTTAAATGTCAACCAAAGATGTACTAAGATCTTGACAGTGGCACTCCAAAGAACAAAGTGTATTTACTTTTTCATTAGAAACAAGATTTTTTATATGTTCAAAGGTATTACAAATCGGAGGATCTGTGACGTGATTGGATAGAGGGTGTTTGTGAACTGGCCAATCATGTATCCTCTAATAAAATTTATCGGATTAGATGATTGCAAGTTTTTAATGCCCCCTGTTTGTTCTGATAGTGTTATCGCAACTCCAAATTAGTACTCTATATTATTGAATGCCCATATGACTATACTCCGGCACACAGCCTGTCTAAACAGGGGGCACTAAAAACTTGCAATCATCTTATCCGATAAATTTTCTTAGAGGATACATGATTGGCCAGTTCACAAACACCCTCTATCCAATCACGTCACAGATCCTCCGATTTGTAATACCTTTGAACATATAAAAAATCTCGTTTCTAATGAAAAAGTAAATACACTTTGTTCTTTGGAGTGCCACTGTCAAGATCTTAGTACATCCTTGGTTGACATTTAAACTGTTTTATCTAGCAGCAATAATGTACGATTTGACTAGATTAGGGGGGTTTTGATTTCCACATTAAAACACAAATTATACAAGTATATACAAGTATATTTGACTTGATTAGGGAGGTTTTCATTTCCACATTAAACACAAATTATACAAGTATATAGGAACAATGACATTCCTCAAAATATCATTGCATATAAATACATAAATGTATAAATAAAAGAGGAATACTTAGTTTTTTATCTACTTTTTATTATCAATATTGTTTTTTTTTCTTCAACAACAAATCAGTCTGAGAGACACCTGACAATTTACACAGGTGGGAACTAATGAGGCACACACCCATTAGAAAGGAGTCAATTGCTTGTTTGTATGTAGGGTATAAAGAGCAGAGGTAGGAATGAATATGATATGCCTGATGAAACGTTTTGTAAACCGAGAAACGCGTTGCAATTATTGGGGCCAACTGGGTGACCCTACAATCCACTCTATGTAACAACCTTGGTGTTGTTTTAATTTTTTACTTGTTTTTAATAAATATTTTTTAACTTCTATCTTTGGAGTGGATTTCATTTCCTACCACCTGCTCATTTGTACTGAGAAGGATACAGCCACTGGTAAGCACAAAACCTGCATTTCTTCTCATTTCATCAATACTTGAAGGATTATCTGTTTGGGTGAGCTGCCACACCTGTCTGAATCTGCAGCCTGCATCTACTAGCACATTGGTGTGCTATGGGAGTATGTGAGTACCCACTTTCTGCTACTAAGTACACACCTATGTTTTACTTTTAATGGTCTGTACATATAGTGCTTTCTCTTTGCTTTTTTATTTGCTGCAGCATTACTGTATTGGAAATATCCCAGAAAGGGTGAGCTGTTACACCTATACAAATCTACAGCCTGTCCCTACCAGCACATAAGTGTGCTTGTGGAATATGTGAGTACCTATTTGGCCATTCAATTATATCTTTGTCATCACCAAGATAATACTACACATGAGGCGCCCCTCTGTTGTTTTCTGTTTAATAATTTAAGTGTACTTCAAGAAAGATCATTACATTTCCAATGCATTTTTTGTTCGTTAAATTTTCCTTGTTTTGCAAACTTTATATTTTTTTATGATGCAAACAAAACATTTGAAACAGGAGGCATATTTTTATGTGATATCATTTTTTTTTTTATTGGAACATAATTTTAGCTTTGTAGGAAGAAAGATATTTCACATTTACTTACCTTAATTGGATTTGTAAAGGTTTATCCATGTAACCTCTCTGCAGCAAATCTGCTTTTGGTAACATTTGAAGCCAAAGACAAATTTGGATTAGACTGGTGTTTGCATTTACATTTTAGTAAGCAAACACATTTTATTAAGTGTTGCATAAAAAGTATAAATGGAATAATAATATGATAAAACAATAATAATACATATTATAAAAAAGATATAAGCATAGTTCAAAAAGAAAAATAGAACAAAAAATATTGTTTTACACTAGTAAATAATTCTAAAAGTGACAAGTTTGTACTAACATATGATAGAATTTATATAAGCTCTGTTTTGTAGTGAAATACTAAAATTTTAAGCTGTCTGGCACAACTCTCACAGTGTTAACTTTATGTGTAAAAAATTATCAGAATTGCTAAAAGAAAACAGAAATATAGAAGATTACAACAATGAATTCAAAGATGATTTAATCTTATATAACAATTTTACTCACATTTAAAGGAGCCAGTATAACTATTTTTATATTCAAGGACCTGCATATTAGCTCACAGGTAATACAATACAAGACAGAATAACCAGATTTTTTAAGAAATCGTATAAAGGTTTAATTACTTACCTTTAGTGAGCTTGAGAGCCGTGCTAACCCACCTCTCTTCTTCACGCTAATGGGAGGTTAAAGGGACATGAAACCTAACATTTTTATTTCATGATTAAGGTAGAGAATGCAATTTTAAACAACTTTTCAATGTATTTCTATTACATAATTTGCTTAATTATCTTGGTAGCCTTTGTTGAAATATCAGCAATGCACTACTGGGTGCTATTTGAACACATTGGTCGGAAAATTACAAGAGGTATATATGTCCAGCAACCTATCAGCAGCTCCTGGGTGCACCTAGGTACCCTTTTTCAACTAAGAATATCAAGAGAACAAAACACATTAGATAATAAAAGTAAAATGGAAAGTTGTTTAAATGCAGAAGCTCTATCTTAATCATGAATGGAAAAATCTGGGTTTCATGTCCCTTTAAACAAGGTAGCTCCCAGGACCTGAACTAAGTCTCATATTAGCCTGGCTGTGGCTCTATGAAGAAGAGGACTGGGTTATTGTGGCTCTCCAGTTATACAAAAAACTACAGGTTAACTGTTTGCCCTTTAGCTTTGAAACATCTACATTTAACTAAAACAAATGTAAATGTTTAACAAATGTTCAGTATTCATTCTGTTTAAACCTAAACGAATATTAAATAGCATGGAGAATCTATATTCAGGGAAACTCATTTCCCCAAATATTCCTTCTAAAAATTTGTCGGAAAAAGTGTTTTTGCCCATCATTAATAAAAATGATAACTAAAACAATAACAAGAAGAATAAGAACAAGAATCATCTTTTTTTTTTTCTTTTTTTTTTAAATATATATATAATTTTTTAAAGCTTTGATCTTACAGGAAAACCTTCATTTTCCTTAAATTGTATTGCCTTGTGCAATGCTGCCCCTGCTCTTACTTGACCAGTCAATAACACTGAATGAACATATTTAAGGTGATTTATCTCCAGATAATGGGAGACTCTCACATTAGTGATTCTACACCACAAGGGTCTAAAAGTAGATTTTGCTGCTATGTAAATGGAACCCAGTGTTTTTTTGTTGTTTTTTTGCACCATTTATAGCATTCAGACTATATCATTCATTTACTTGTTCTAAAAAAAATTGTTTAAACATATGAATGTTTACATTTATTGCAGTTTACATTTATTTTTATTACACTTTCTTAGTTTTGTTAATTTTTTTTTTTTCATAAAGGCTAAATTATTATGGTATCCTGTCTCTGTAACAGCAAAATTATCAGTGCATATTACATTTCTATGTATGTGTGAGTATATATATATATATATATATATATATATATCCTGTGAGTGTGCTTGTATCTGTGCATTTAGTCTCCCTATGGGAAAAACATAATTTATGTAAGAACTTACCTGATACATTCATTTCTTTCATATTGCCAAGAGTCCATGAGCTAGTGACGTATGGGATATACAATCCTACCAGGAGGGGCAAAGTTTCCCAAACCTCAAAATGCCTATAAATACAACCCTCACCACACCCACAATTCAGTTTAATGAATAGCCAAGTAGTGGGGTGATAGAAAAAGGAGTAAAAAGCATACAAACAAGAGGAACTGGAAAAATAATTGTGCTTTTATACAAAAATCATAACCACCATAAAAAGGGTGGGTCTCATGGACTCTTGCCAATATGAAAAAAATTAATTTATCAGGTAAGTTCTTACATAAATTATGTTTTCTTTCATGTAATTGGCAAAAGTCCATGAGCTAGTGATGTATGGGATAGAAATACCCAAGATGTGGAAGAAAGGGAGGGATAAAATAACAACAGCTATCTCCACTGAGAAATTAAATCCACACAATAAATACGTTTTTCTTGAAAATGCTTAAATCAAAAGCAGTAGAATCAAACTGAAACAGCTGCCTGAAGAAATTTTTCTACCAAAGACTGCTTCAGAAGAAGCAAATACATCAAAATGGTAAAAAAAAGTAAAAGTATGAACAAAGACCAAATTACTGATTTGCAAATTTGATGAACCTAAGCTTCATTCTGAAAAAGCTCAAGAAATAAATTTAGTAGAATGAGCTGTAAAACTCTGAGGCGGAGCCTGCCCTGCCTCGAAATAAGCCTTGAAAAACAAAAGCTTTAATCATCTGGATGCCAAAGAAAGGGCAGAGACTTCCTAACCTTTTTTGGAACCAGAAAAACAGCAGATAGACTAGAAGTCTTCTGAAATCCTAGTAACCTCTATATAGAATTATATACCTTATGTACCTCCCAGCACATTGCACTTTATTGATATGAATTATATACATTAACAACTTAGACTATGCACATATCCAGAAAGTATTTTTTCACCTATGTACCTTTTGTTTCCCCCTAATGAGTTAAATATCCAAAATGTACATATATTATCCTATGCAGCCTCAAGGTATTGAGGAAGGGATATAATGTGATCAAAAATATCTTATACTGATGTATTATGACTCCCAATAGAGATGCTTTTTAATATGACCTTTTCAAAACTATTTATTGAGACATCTCTTCCCTGTTAGATATATCATCTTATCAATCGATCCATTATCGTGAGAAATACCACTTATTTTATCTTATTGATCGATCTATTATCGTGAGAAATGTCGCTTATTTCATCTGGTATACCTGTATTATTGAATTTGTTGACCTTTTATATTTTATCAATAGATTGACAGTTCTATTAGCCAATTGAATCTCTCTATGTTTATGAATCAATAATCTAATAATAGCGATTACTCACGAAGCCTCATGATAGTTGGATTACAATCATCTATTTATCTGTATCGGTGTAATAAAGAGTTATATCAATATGTTATGGTGTTTAATTAGCACACATATTATAACTGTTACGGCAACGTCTATCTACATATTAATAGACCTTATGATGCATGAATATACATTATCCCCCAAAGCCTATTAAGCCTTAAGACAGAATAACATCAGTTATTTAGTCCATTATAATGACCTTACAGAATTAGTATGTGAGCATCGGCAGTTTACATACAAATTAGATCATCCAATCAGCTTTGTTCATTGAAACACATCCCCCCTAACGTGACAAGTCCGAACGAAGATTGTTGCCAGTAGTTGAAGTGATTCACTCCTTCTCACACACCCTCCTCCTTATCACGAGTGTCTGATACGTCAGATTATGTCAGATTGAGTGACAGGTTCAGAAGCCAATCTAGTACCTTTGTATTTTCAATACAAACCAATTACGCTTGCAAGGTGGGCGATAGAGCGCAATAAATAATGCTCAGTAGCAGCGGCCCGCACCCCCTCTGAGGAAGTGTTCTTTGTGAAACGAGCATCAGGGGTCCGACAGGAGCAGCTCTGTCTCTCCTTGTTGTCCTCTTTTAATTGCTTACTTTGGTTAAAATTTATGACTTGATGTAATATTTAAACTATTATCAGAGCCTTCAGTCTTAGCTCTAATTCTTTAAATGTAATTTAGCCCTCGGATTGTAAGGGCTTAGTTTATTTGAATCAGGAGCGCTACAGCTAAAGGTGCTAAAAAATAAGACAATATGTTTGATACTTAGAAATATGACAAGAACAATAACGTATCTAAAATGAGACACAATTTAATTGACAAAAATAATCACAAATAATAACAAGTAAAAACGGACGTCTCCGTAAGTAAAACTTCTTAAGTTGCTGCCATATAAATATTGCAATAGCAGAGAGAGTTCGTGGTGCAAATAGAAACAGTCCAGTGTACACTTACAATATCTCTATTCCGTGTTGGTTTGCTAGCAAACAAGGGCTTACCCCAGACCTTCCACTCGATGTTCTCTGTGGGTAAGTTACAGCTGTTAGCGCGATAACGTCACTTATGTGGGCGCTGTCCCAAACGGGCTCTCTGATTGGACCAAATTCGGAACCAGCCGACAGCGGTAGTAGTGACTCTTTTAGCTGTGGTATAGCGATCCTGAACTCCTAGAAAGTGATGGGTTCCCAGAAGATGCCAAGTGTAAAGCCCGGTCAATCCTGAAGCAGCTGGATAATGGCTCAGTGGGTCAGTGAATCAGGACAGGATATCCCTTCTGGTGAACCGCAGCCGTCCCACAGTCTCTCCCAAGGTCTGTGTGAATAGATCAGGTGTGCTAGCTGGAGGCGCTGGTTCAGCTTTGATCAGTCGTTGGTATCTTCCTTTCCTTCCTCGGTTGTATAACTAGTGTATATTGCAGGTTACCGGCTCCTTCCCAATATGAAAAGACAATATCACAGATTCAGGAAAAAAGTTTGTCTTTATTTGGCTCCCATAATTTCTAAATCTAGAAAGACAGCCTTATCTTTGCTATGATTAAAGGTAAATACAAGACCTTTATCATTAGAGTTCATATCTGAGAACAATTTTAGTAGATTTAATTCAGACCCTCTCCATATCAGCAAAACGTCATCTATGTACCGTCTATAGAGCACGAGGTCCGCGCCATAGTTACCCGATTGGAAGAAAGACTCTTCCCAATTGCCAACAAATAAGTTGGCGTAACTTGGCGCGAACCTCGTGCCCATAGCCGTACCTTCTATTTGTAAGTAGAATTTGTTATTATACATGAAGTAATTATTCTTCAATATAAATAAGATACTTTTTAATAAAAAATCTTTTTGTTCTGGTCTCATCTCTGAATCTTCATCTAAATATTTTTTAATAGCTACAATCCCTTTATCATGGTCAATTACTGTATAAAGAGAAGTAATATCTCCAGTCACTAGAATAAAGTCATCCTCCCAAACAATTTGTTCCAAAATATTTAGGACCTGGGTGGAATCCCTCAAATATGAGTCCAAATTCCTTACATACTTTTGCAGGAAAGTGTCCACATATTGTGAGAGATTGGAGGATAGTGCCCCTATGCCCGAAATAATCGGTCTCCCTGGTGGTTGAGTGAGGTTCTTATGTATTTTCGGAAGGAAGTAGAACACCGGGACCCTAGGATGGATGGGGTCCAGGTATTCCACCTCCCTCTCATTTAAAATTCCTGAGTCTCTACCTTCTCTTATAAGCCTTTTTAAAGTAGCAGCAAACTTGTTAGTAGGATTTAGATCAAGTTTTTTATAAGTTTTATTGTCATTCAATAATCTTAAAGATTCCATATCATAATAACTTGTGTCCATAATCACAATCCCGCCGCCAGGGAGACCGATTATTTCGGGCATAGGGGCACTATCCTCCAATCTCTCACAATATGTGGACACTTTCCTGCAAAAGTATGTAAGGAATTTGGACTCATATTTGAGGGATTCCACCCAGGTCCTAAATATTTTGGAACAAATTGTTTGGGAGGATGACTTTATTCTAGTGACTGGAGATATTACTTCTCTTTATACAGTAATTGACCATGATAAAGGGATTGTAGCTATTAAAAAATATTTAGATGAAGATTCAGAGATGAGACCAGAACAAAAAGATTTTTTATTAAAAAGTATCTTATTTATATTGAAGAATAATTACTTCATGTATAATAACAAATTCTACTTACAAATAGAAGGTACGGCTATGGGCACGAGGTTCGCGCCAAGTTACGCCAACTTATTTGTTGGCAATTGGGAAGAGTCTTTCTTCCAATCGGGTAACTATGGTGCGGACCTCGTGCCCTATAGACGGTACATAGATGACGTTTTGCTGATATGGAGAGGGTCTGAATTAAATCTACTAAAATTGTTCTCAGATATGAACTCTAATGATAAAGGTCTTGTATTTACCTTTAATCATAGCAAAGATAAGGCTGTCTTTCTAGATTTAGAAATTATGGGAGCCAAATAAAGACAAACTTTTTTCCTGAATCTGTGATATTGTCTTTTCATATTGGGAAGGAGCCGGTAACCTGCAATATACACTAGTTATACAACCGAGGAAGGAAAGGAAGATACCAACAACTGATCAAAGCTGAACCAGCGCCTCCAGCTAGCACACCTGATCTATTCACACAGACCTTGGGAGAGACTGTGGGACGGCTGCGGTTCACCAGAAGGGATATCCTGTCCTGATTCACTGACCCACTGAGCCATTATCCAGCTGCTTCAGGATTGACCGGGCTTTACACTTGGCATCTTCTGGGAACCCATCACTTTCTAGGAGTTCAGGATCGCTATACCACAGCTAAAAGAGTCACTACTACCGCTGTCGGCTGGTTCCGAATTTGGTCCAATCAGAGAGCCTGTTTGGGACAGCGCCCACATAAGTGACGTCATCGCGCTAACGGCTGTAACTTACCCACAGAGAACATTGAGTGGAAGGTCTGGGGTAAGCCCTTGTTTGCTAGCAAACCAACACGGAATAGAGATATTGTAAGTGTACACTGGACTGTTTCTATTTGCACCACGAACTCTCTCTGCTATTGCAATATTTATATGGCGGCAACTTAAGAAGTTTTACTTACGGAGACGTCCATTTTTACTTGTTATTATTTGTGATTATTTTTGTCAATTAAATTGTGTCTCATTTTAGATACGTTATTGTTCTTGTCATATTTCTAAGTATCAAACATATTGTCTTATTTTTTAGCACCTTTAGCTGTAGCGCTCCTGATTCACTTCCCCTTTTAGTCATTTCACTTACCTATTTTGGGAAAACATAGGTATTCTCAGGAGTTTGGTGTTGTTCACCCTGCGCTCACTGGTTTTAATATCCTTAGTTTATTTGAGCTAACTTTTGACTGCTGGCTGTTAGATATCATTGCAGATGCTTATTATAGTACACCAATATTTCTAAATAACCGGGTTTAAGTGTTTTTTTAACATTTTCTAGCCTTTGCTATTGTATGCTTGCTTGTTCCTAGTTTATCTAATAAAGGGTAAAATGAATGAATGTGATGGGACTTTTTAACTAATATTCTTTGATGTATCCAACCTAACCTTTTGAAGAGTTAATCTTGACTCTATATTTGTGGAGCTTATTTCTACATACTCAATTGTATTTTCTTTTACAATTAGTTTATCTAGTTGTTTTGTTTTGCTCAAATTAAGACTCTACAGCAGGTATTGATCTTAAAAAATACTATAGAATTTATGTATTTATTATACAAGCACATTTATATTTAAGCAATACCTGCTATTATATAACTCTGTTACCCCCAAACCTTATATGTTCTACAGAATTATAAAGCTCTTACCAAAGGATGTAAAGAACTCAAAAAACAAAGAATTCTTAGGATTAGGACTCAAAGAAAGAACAACAATTTCTCAACTAATTTTGTTCAAATTCACAAGCTTAAGAAAAAAAAAAGTCCACAAAACAACTTATCTAGATCGAAAAAAAAATCAGATAAGGAGACACACAAAAGAGAACTGATAAATCAGAAACTTTTGTAGCAGAAGAGATAGCCAAAAGAAACAACACTTTCCAAGAAAGTAGATAATCTTCAAACCAAATAAAGCTCCAAAAAGGAGAAATTAATAAATGAACAGGCTTAATACCAACCAAATCCAAAACAAAACAGTGAATATCAGGAAGTTTAAACAAGCTTTCTAGAAATTAAACAGAAAGAACAGAGATTTGTCCCTTCAAAAAATTTGCAGACAAACTTATCCAAACCATCCTGAAAAACTGTAAATTCCTAGGTATTCTAAAAGAATGTCAAGAGAATTTATGAGAAGAACACTATAAAATAAAGGTTTTCCAAATCTGATAAATGTTCCTTGAAACAGACTTATAAGCCTGCAACATAGCGATAAACACTAATTCAGAGAAACCTCTATGACTAAACAGTAATACATTTCCATAGCCCCAAATTATTAATTTGAGATCCCTAGAACAAGAGGGCTGGCCAAAGAGAAAGCGGGCAAGAATAGGAACTTGGACATTTAAACAAGATCCATACACCAAACCTGTGAGGCCATGCTGATGCTATCAAAAACACATGACACTGTTCCAATTAGATCTTGGAAATTACCTTTGGAAGAAAAAAACAGGCGGAAAGATGAAGTCAGGTTGCAAAACCAAGACACTGCTAATGCATCCACCATCTCCACCTGAGGATCCCTGGACCTGAAAAGGTCCCTGGGAAATTGAGAAAACACATCTGTATAGAGACACCACTCTCTTGGATGTAAACACTGACGGCTAGGTATCCCACCTTCCAAATGTCTAAAATCGTAGAAAATAGACAGGAGATGAATTCCATCTAAGAACGTATACAAGATACTTCTTAATTGCCAAGGAACTACGAGTCCCTATTGTTGATTGACATATGCCACAGTTGTGATATTGTCTGTCTGAAAGCAAAAAAATGGAAAAGTTCTCTCTTAAAAGAGACCAAGCCTAAAAGAGCTCTGAAAAATAGCACAGAGCTTTAAAATATCGATTGGAAACCTCGCCTCTTGAAGTTTCCAAACCCCTTGTGCTGTCCAAAGACCCTCAGACAGCTCCCCAACCTGTAAAACTTGCATCCATTAATAATACAGTCCAGGAAGGACAAACAAAAGGCGGCCCCCTGAATAAAATAATGAGAGACTAATCACCAAAACAGAGAGAAAAGAGTGTTAGGATTAAAAAATATCAACTGTGATATCTTAAAACAACCCCTGTATCATAGATTCAGTATGCAAAGCAAAAAGAGATCTCAGATGAAAAACGAGCAAAGGGAACCACACCCGATGCTGCAGTTATGAGACCTAAAACTTCTATGCACACAGTCACTGAAAGAAATGTTCTAGACTGTAAGTTAAACAGGCTAACGTCACTTACAATTGACTTTTATCCAATAAAGACAAAAACATGAACACAGAATCCATCTAGATACCCAAAAAAGAAGTGACCCTTGACTGAGGAATCATGAAACTCTTAGGTAAATTAAATTCTCTAACCATGTCTTGAAGAAACAAAACTTAGTTGATTCATGAGTAGTGATGTCGCAAACTTAAAATTTTCCGTTCAAATGTTTGCGAACGGGCGAACCGGGTGAACCGCCATTGACTTCAATAGACAGGCAAATTTTAAAACCCACAGGAATTATTTCTGGCCACAATAGTGATGGAAAAGTTGTTTCAAGGGTACTAACACCTGGACTGTGGCATGCCGGAGGGGGATCCATGGCAAAACTCCCACGTAAAATTACATAGTTGATGCAGAGTCTGGTTTTAATCCATAAAGGTCATAAATCACCTAACATTCCTAAATTGTTTAGAATAACGTGTTTTAAAACATCAGGTATGATGTTGTATCGATCAGGTAGTGTAAGGGGTACGCCCGCTTCACAGTGACAGTCCAAACTCCTCGTTTAATGCACCGCAAATAACCGTAAACAGTCCATTTGTACAACTGCAAACTCCCCATTTGCACAAGGTTGGATACCAAGCTAGCCATGTCCTGTTCCTTGTCCTCACTGATGTCATTGAAGGTCTCTTCCTCCACCCAGCCACGTACAACACCAAAAAGGTGACAACAAGCCCCCTGGGATGCCTGCTGTGTTTGGTCTTCCACCTCCTCAAAGCCACCTTCCTCCTCTTCTTCAGACTCCTCTCTCTGCATAGCCTCTCTCTGAGTTATTATAATGTGTGTTAAGTAGTACTATTCCTATCAGTTTAATCCCTGTTACGTCCCCTATCAGGGGACGTGTATATGTCATGGATTTTAGGAACCGGGAGATGGAAAAAGATGCTTGGTCAGTCCTCCTACTTCAAATTTGGGGCACTGCGTGTGTAATCGTGGCCGGACTTTTAGCCGACGGACATTTGGCCGACGGACATTTGGCCGAAACACAAGTGGCTGTCAGAAAATAGTCCGGCCACGAGATAGATAGATTTGATAGATAGATAGATAGATACATAGATTAGATAGATAGATCAATAGATGCAATAGATACATTTGATAGATACGATAGATAGATAGATAGATAGATAGATAGATTTGATAGATAAAAAGATAGATTTGATAGATAGATAATTTCCCAGACAAAGAATTACAAGACGTGCGGGCTGGGACCCATGGTAAGGTTCCCAGAGTCAGTTGCGGTGCCCGAGGCTCTGATTAGAACAGAGTACTCTGGAACGTCCTTCTGCATTTTGTCAGAGCACCGCGTGCAATCTACTGTGCCACCAGATATGAGTGGTGTGTTAAGTAGTACTATTCTTATCAGTTTAATCCCTGTTACGTCCCCTATCAGGGGACGTGTATATGGCATGGATTTTAGGAACCAGGAGATGGAAAAAGATGCTTGGTCGGTCCTCCTACTTCAAATTTGGGGCACTGCGCATGCAATCTACTGTGCCACCAGATATGAGTGCTGTGTTAAGTAGTACTATTCTTATCAGTTTAATCCCTGTTATGTCCCCTATCAGGGGACGTGTATATGGCATGGATTTTAGGAACGGGAAGATGAAAAAAGATGCATGGTCGGTCCTCCTACTTCAAATTTAGGGCACTGCGCGTGCAATCTACTGTGCCACCAGATATGAGTGGTGTGTTAAGTTGTACTATTCTTATCAGTTTAATCCCTGTTACATCCCCTATCAGGGGACGTTTATATGGCATCGATTTTAGGAACCAGGAGATGGAAAAAGATGCTTGGTCGGTCCTCCTACTTCAAATTTGGGGCACTGCGCGTGCAATCGTGGCCAGACTTTTAGCCGATGGACATTTGGCAGACGGATATTTGGCCGACGGACATTTCGCTGAAACACAAGTGGCTGTCAGATAACAGTCCGGTCATGAGATAGATAGATTTGATAGATAGATACATAGATTAGATAGATAGATCAATAGATGCAATAGATGCATTTGATAGATACGATAGATATATACAGGGAGTGCAGAATTATTAGGCAAGTTGTATTTTTGAGGATTAATTATATTATTGAACAACAACCATGTTCTCAATGAACCCAAAAAACTCATTAATATCAAAGCTGAATAGTTTTGGAAGTAGTTTTTAGTTTGTTTTTAGTTATAGCTATTTTAAGGGGATATCTGTGTGTGCAGGTGACTATTAATGTGCATAATTATTAGGCAACTTAACAAAAAACAAATAGATACCCATTTCAATTATTTATTTTTACCAGTGAAACCAATATAACATCTCAACATTCACAAATATACATTTCTGACATTCAAAAACAAAACAAAAACAAATCAGTGACCAATATAGCCACCTTTCTTTGCAAGGACACTCAAAAGCCTGCCATCCATAGATTCTGTCAGTGTTTTGATCTGTTCACCATCAACATTGCGTGCAGCAGCAACCACAGCCTCCCAGACACTGTTCAGAGAGGTGTACTGTTTTCCCTCCTTGTAAATCTCACATTTGATGATGGACCACAGGTTCTCAATGGGGTTCAGATCAGGTGAACAAGGAGGCCATGTCATTAGATTTTCTTCTTTTATACCCTTTCTTGCCAGCCACGCTGTGGAGTACTTGGACGCGTGTGATGGAGCATTGTCCTGCATGAAAATCATGTTTTTCTTGAAGGATGCAGACTTCTTCCTGCACCACTGCTTGAAGAAGGTGTCTTCCAGAAACTGGCAGTAGGACTGGGAGTTGAGCTTGACTCCATCCTCAACCCGAAAAGGCCCCACAAGCTCATCTTTGATGATACCAGCCCAAACCAGTACTCCACCTCCACCTTGCTGGCTTCTGAGTCGGACTGGAGCTCTCTGCCATTTACCAATCCAGCCACGGGCCCATCCATCTGGCCCATCAAGACTCACTCTCATTTCATCAGTCCATAAAACCTTAGAAAAATCAGTCTTGAGATATTTCTTGGCCCAGTCTTGACGTTTCAGCTTGTGTGTCTTGTTCAGTGGTGGTCGTCTTTCAGCCTTTCTTACCTTGGCCATGTCTCTGAGTATTGCACACCTTGTGCTTTTGGGCACTCCAGTGATGTTGCAGCTCTGAAATATGGCCAAACTGGTGGCAAGTGGCATCTTGGCAGCTGCACGCTTGACTTTTCTCAGTTCATGGGCAGTTATTTTGCGCCTTGGTTTTTCCACACGCTTCTTGCGACCCTGTTGACTATTTTGAATGAAACGCTTGATTGTTCGATGATCACGCTTCAGAAGCTTTGCAATTTTAAGAGTGCTGCATCCCTCTGCAAGATATCTCACTATTTTTGACTTTTCTGAGCCTGTCAAGTCCTTCTTTTGACCCATTTTGCCAAAGGAAAGGAAGTTGCCTAATAATTATGCACACCTGATATAGGGTGTTGATGTCATTACCACACCCCTTCTCATTACAGAGATGCACATCACCTAATATGCTTAATTGGTAGTAGGCTTTCGAGCCTATATAGCTTGGAGTAAGACAACATGCATAAAGAGGATGATGTGGTCAAAATACTAATTTGCCTAATAATTCTGCACTCCCTGTAGATATATAGATAGATAGATAGATAGATAGATAGATAGATAGATTTGATAGAAAAATAGATTTGATAGATAGATATTTTCCCAGACAGAGAATTACAAGACGTGCGGTCAGGGACCCATGGTAAGGTTCCCAGAGGCAATTGTGGCGCCCGAGGCTCTGATTAGAACAGAGCACTCTGGAACGTATCTGCCCTTGGCCGAAATCGGAACATTCTTTAGCTTTCTGTCTGTCAGCCAAATGTCCGTTTGCCAATGTCCTTCTGCATTTTGTCAGAGCACCACATGCAATCTACTGTGCCCCCAGATATTAGTGGTGTGTTAAGCAGTACTGTTCTTATCAGTTTAATCCCTGTTACGTCCCCTATCAGGGGATGTGTATATGGCATGGATTTTAGGAACCGAGAGATGGAAAAAGATGCTTGGTCGGTCCTCCTACTTCAAATTTGGGGCACTGCGCGCGCAATCTACTGTGCCACCAGATATGAGTGGTGTGTTAAGTAGTACTATTCTTATCAGTTTAATCCCTGTTACGTCCCCTATCAGGGGCAGTGTATATGGCATGGATTTTAGGAACCAGGAGATGGAAAAAGATGCTTGGTCAGTCCTCCTACTTCAAATTTGGGGCACTGCGCGTGCAATCGTGGCCGGACTTTTAGCCGACGGACATTTGGCCGACGGACATTTGGCCAACGGACATTTGGCCAACGGACATTTGGCCGAAATACAAGTGGCTGTCAGATAACAGTCCGGCCACGAGATAGATAGATTTGATAGATTTATACATTAGATAGATAGATCAATAGATGCAATAGATACATTTGATAGATACGATAGATAGATAGATAGATAGATAGACAGATAGATTTGATAGATAAATAGATAGATTTGATAGATAGATAATTTCCCAGACAGAGAATTACAAGACGTGTGGTCTGGGACCCATGCTAAGGTTCCCAGAGGCAGTTGCGGCGCCCAAGGCTCTGATTAGAACAGAACACTCTGGAATATATCTGCCCTCGGCCGAAATCAAAACATTCTTTAGCTTTCTGTCTGTCGGCCAAATGTCCATCTGCCAAATGTCCTTCTGCATTTTGTAAGAGCAACGCGTGCAATCTACTGTGCCGCCAGATATGAGTGGTGTGTTAAGTAGTACTATTCTTATCAGTTTAATCCCTGTTATGTCCCCTATCAGGGGACGTGTATATGGCATGGATTTTAGGAACCGAGAGATGGAAAAAGATGCTTGGTCTGTCCTCCTACTTCAAATTTGGGGCACTGCGCATGCAATCTACTGTGCCACCAGATATGAGTGCTGTGTTAAGTAGTACTATTCTTATCAGTTTAATCCCTGTTACGTCCCCTATCAGGGGACGTGTATATGGCATGGATTTTAGGAATGAGAAGATGGAAAAAGATGCTTGGTCGGTCCTCCTACTTCAAATTTGGGGCACTGCACGTGCAATCTACTGTGCCACCAGATATAAGTGGTGTGTTAAGCAGTTCTATTCTTATCAGTTTAATCTCTGTTACATCCCTTATCAGGGGACGTGTATATGGCATCGATTTTAGGAACCGGGAGATGGAAAAAGATGCTTGGTCTGTCCTCCTACTTCAAATTTGGGGCACTGCGCGTGCAATCGTGGCCGGACTTTTAGCCGATTGACATTTGGCAGACGGACTTTTATCCGACGGACATTTGGCCGACAGACATTTGGCCGAAACACAAGTGGCTGTCAGATAACAGTCCGGCCATGAGATAGATAGATTTGATAGATAGATAGATAGATACATAGATTAGATAGATAGATCAATAGATGCAATAGATACATTTGATAGATACGATAGATAGATAGATAGATAGATAGATTTGATAGATAGATAATTTCCCAGACAGAGAATTACAAGACGTGTGGGCTGGAACCCATGGTAAGGTTCCCAGAGGCAGTTGCGGCGCCCAAGGCTCTGATTAGAACTGAGCACTCTGGAAAGTATCTGCCCTTGGCCGAAATTGGAACATTCTTTAGCTTTCTGTCTGTCGGCCAAATGTCCGTCTGCCAAATGTCCTTCTGCATTTTGTCAGAGCACCACGTGCAATCTACTGTGCCACCAGATATTAGTGGTGTTTTAAGTAGTACTATTCTTATCAGTTTAATCCCTGTTACGTCCCCTATCAGGGGACGTGTATATGGCATGGATTTTAGGAGCTGGGAGATGGAAAAAGATTCTTGGTCAGTCCTCCTACTTCAAATTTGGGGCACTGCGCGTGCCATCTACTGTGCCACCAGATATGAGTGGTGTGTTAAGTAGTACTATTCTTATCAGTTTAATCCCTGTTACGTCCCCTATCAGGGGACGTCTATATGGCATGAATTTTAGGAACGGGGAGATGGAAAAAGATGCTTGGTCGGTCCTCCTACTTCAAATTTTGGGGCACTGCGCGTGCAAACTACTGTGCCACCAGATATGAGTGGTGTGTTAAGTAGTACTATTCTTATCAGTTTAATCCCTGTTACGTCCCCTATCAGGGGATGTGTATATGGCATGGATTTTAGGAACCGGGAGATGGAAAAAGATGCTTGGTCGGTCCTACTACTTCAAATTTGGGACACTGCGCGTGCAATCGTGGCCGGACTTTTAGCCGACGGACATTTGGCAGATGGACATTTGGCCGACGGACATCTGGCCGATGGACATTTGGCCGAAACACAAGTGGCTGTCAGATAACAGTCCGGCCACGAGATAGATAGATTTGATAGATAGATAGATAGATAGATAGATACATACATTAGATAGATAGATCAATAGATGCAATATATAAATTTGATAGATACGATAGATAGATAGATAGATAGACAGATAGATTTGATAGATAGATTTGATAGATAGATAATTTCCCAGACAGAGAATTACAAAACGTGTGGGCTGTGACCCATGGTAAGGTTCCCAGATGCAGTTGCGGTGCCCAAGGCTCTGATTAGAACAGAGCACTCTGGAATGTATCTGCCCTCGGCCGAAATCAGAACATTCTTTAGCTTTCTGTCTGTTGGCCAAATGTCCGTCTGCCAAATGTCCTTCTGCATTTTGTAAGAGCAAAGCGTGCAATCTACTGTGCCACCAGATATGAGTGGTGTGTTAAGTAGTACTATTCTTATCAGTTTAATCCCTGTTACGTCCCCTATCAGGGGACGTGTATATGGCATGGATTTTAGGAACCGAGAGATGGAAAAAGATGCTTGGTCGGTCCTCCTACTTCAAATTTGGGGCACTGCGCATGCAATCTAATGTGGTGTGTTAAGTAGTACTATTCCTATCAGTTTAATCCCTGTTACGTGCATTTTTTTTTTTTTGGTTTTTGAAGCCACAGTGCAGCACCAGAGGCCAGAAAAATTTGGCATGTACACATGCCTGAAAAATTAGGTATTGTTGAAGCCGCTGCTATAGCAGCGGCCAGAAAAATTGATGTTTGTTTCCCAGGCAGAAAGTGCCCTAAAACATTGCGGCTTGAACCCTAGTTGGTGGCGGATAAGTCACACAAGTCATCCGGCATTCGAAGATAAAATACAGCAGCGTGTGGACCATTTTTAGCCCAAGGCAGCTCATCTCATCAGGCCTTTTTTACTCGAATGTATCGCCCAATGTCAGTCCCTTCGGGATCCATCCCTCATTCATCTTAATAAAGGTGAGGTAATCTAGACTTTTTTTTACCTAGGCGACTTCTCTTCTCAGTGACAATACCTCCTGCTGCACTGAAGGTCCTTTCTGACAGGACACTTGTAGCGGGGCAGGCCAGAAGTTCTATAGCAAATTTGGATAGCTCAGGCCACAGGTCAAGCCTGCACACCCAGAAGTCAAGGGGTTCATCGCTCCTCAGAGTGTCGAGATCTGCAGTTAAGGCGAGGTAGTCTGCTACCTGTCGGTCGAGTCGTTCTCTGAGGGTGGATCCCGAAGGGCTGTGGCGATGCATAGGACTTAAAAAGCTCCACATGTCCTCCATCAACAACACTTCTGTAAAGCATCCTGTCCTTGCCGGCATGGTCGTGGGAGTCGGAGGATTACTTATACCTCTTCCCCTGTTAGATTCCCGTTGTGCTGTGACATCACCCTTATACCCTGTGTAAAGCATACTTTTTAATTTATTTTGGAACTGATTCATCCTTTCCGACTTGCAGTAATTCGGTAACATTTCAGGCACTTTATGCTTATACCAGGGGTCTAGCAGTGTGGACACCCAGTACAGGTCGTTCTCCTTCAGCTTTTTTATATGAGGGTCCCTCAACAGGCACGACAGCATGAAAGACCCCATTTGCACAAGGTTGGATGCCGAGCTACTCATATCCCGTTGCTCGTCCTCAGTGATCTCACTGAAGGTATCTTCTTCCCCCCAGCCACGTACAACACCACGGGTACCAGATAGGTGACAACGAGCACCCTGGGATGCCTGTTGTGGTTGGTCTTCCTCCTCCTCCTCAAAGCTACATTCCTCCTCTGACTCCTCTTCCTCACAATCCTCTTCAAGTGTTGCCTCTGGTCAAGCAAGCGATGCTGATAAGGCTGATTCTGGTGGTGATGGTGACCACAACTCTTCCTCTTCCTCTTCACGCTCATCTACGGCCTGATCCAGCACTCTTCGCAGGGGAGGCTCCAGGAAGAAAACAAATGGTATGATGTCGCTGATGGTGCCTTCGGTGCGACTGACTAGGTTTGTCACCTCCTCAAAAGGACACATGAGCCTACAGGCATTGCGCATGAGCGTCCAGTAACATGGCAAAAAAATTCCCAGCTCCGCAGAGGCTGTCCTAGCACCCCGGTCATACAAATACTCGTTAACGGCTTTTTCTTGTTGGAGCAAGCGGTCGAACATTAGGAGTGTTGAATTCCAACGTGTCGGACTGTCGCAAATCAAGCGCCTCACCGGCATATTATTTCACCACTGGATATCTGAAAAGTTTGCCATGGCCGTGTAGGAACGCCTGAAATGGCCACACACCTTCCTGGCCTGCTTCAGGACGTCCTGTAAGCCTGGGTACTTATGCACAAAGCGTTGTACGATCAGATTAAACACATGTGCCATGCACGGCACATGTGTCAACTTGCCTAATTTCAATGCCGCCACCAAATTACTTCCATTGTCAGAAACCACTTTGCCGATCTCCAGTTGGTGCAGAGTCAGCCACTGATCCACCTGTGCGTTCAGGGCGGACAGGAGTGCTGGTACGGTGTGACTCTCTGCTTTCAGGCAAGTCAACCCCAAGATGGCGTGACACTGCCATATCCGGGATGTAGAATAGTACCTGGGGAGATGGGGGAGTGCCGTTGATGTGGAGCAAGATGCAGCAGCAGAATAGGACTCAGCCGAGGAGGTTATGGAAGAGGATGGAGTAGGAGGAGTAGAAGAGGTGGCAGCAGGCCTTCCTGCAAGTTGTGGCGGTGTCACCAACTCCTCTGCAGAGCAACGCATTCCATGCTTTGACCATGCTTTGCAGACCAGCTATCAGTGGTCAGATGGACCCTTGCCCCAACACTGTGTGCCAGACATGCCATTACTTCCTTTTGCACAATCGAGTACAGTTTGGGGATTGCCTTTTGTGCAAAGAAATTTCGGCCGGTTACCTTTCACTGCGGTGTACCAATAGCTACAAATTTTTTGAACGCCTCAGACTCCACCAGCTTGTATGGTAAAAGCTGGCGGGCTAAGAGTTCAGACAAGCCAGCTGTCAGACGCCGGGCAAGGGGGTGACTTTGGGAAATTGTCATCTTACGCTCAAACATGTCCTTGACAGACACCTGACTGTGGGCAGATGAGTAGGAACTGTTCCGGAAGAGAGACGGAGTGGCGGATGGTTGAGAGGGGGCAAGGAGGACAGCAGTGGTTGACGTGGCTGAAGATGCTGGACCAGGAGGAGGATGGCGGCTTTGAGTTTGTGTGCTGCTTGTACTCATGTGTTGATCCCATAGGCGTTTGTGATGTGCGATCATGTGCCTTCGCAAAGCAGTTGTAACTAGGTGGGTGTTGGACTTCCCACAACTCAGTTTCTTTTGGCACAGGTTGCAAATGGCATCGCTGTTGTCAGAGGCAGACACATAAAAAAATGCCACACTGCTGAGCTCTGCGATGACGGCATTCTGGTGGTGGCAACAGCATGCATTTATTGGCGTGCTGTCTGGCTGACCCCGGGTGCCGATGCATGCTGTCTGACTGTGCCACTAGTTCCTTGCAACAACCTCCCCCTGCTTCCAACTTGTCTCCTCCTCCTCCTCTCTGTCTCCCCATCTGAACTTTCCCCCTGTTCTTCTTCTTTTCTAGCGGGCACCCACGTGACATCCACGGACGCATCGTCATCATCAACCACTTCACTTGTATCTGACAAATCAACAAAGGAAGCGGCAGCGGGTACAACATCATCATCATCACACCGTACGTCCATGTCTGTAATGCTGCCTGACTGAGACATATCACTGTTATCTACATCCTCTGTCAATGATGGTTGCGCATCACTCATTTCTTCCAACAGATCAAGTGAAGCGGCTGTGGTGCTAGTGTTGGTGGTGGCAGCAGGTGGGTGAGTGGTAACTTGAGAGGTGCCCGAAGATAAGCTGGAGGAGGATGGTGCGTCAAGGTTCGGAGCGGAAGCTATAGAAGATTGGGTGTCCTGTGTTAAAAAGTCAACTATGTCCTCAGAAGTTTTCAAGTTCATGGTACGTGGCCTCTGAACACTGGGCATTATTTTAGGGCCTAAGGCAATCACAGCACCACGACAATGACAGCACCTGCGGGGTGGCCTGCCTCTTCCTGTCATTTTTTTTTAAATGTACACTTACACTACTATTAAACAAGATATGAGTGGTGCCACTGGGCAAGTGGGCACAGTATACGCTGTGAGCCTGACACAAAAAAGCAGACTGATGTTTCACAGTCCAAAAAGTTTTTTTTTGTTTTAAATGTACACTTACACTACTATTAAACAAGATATGAGTGGTGGCACTGGGCAAGTGGGCACAGTATACGCTGTGAGTCTGACACAAAAAAGCAGACTGATGTTTCACAGTCCAAAAAGTTTTTATTTGTTTAAATGTACACATACATTACTATTAATCAAGATATGAGTGGTGGCACTGGGCAAGTGGGCACAGTATACGCTGTGAGCCTGACACAAAAAAGCAGACTGATGTTTCACAGTCCAAAAAGTTTTTTTTTTTTTTTAATTTACACTTACACTACTATTAAACAAGATATGAGTGGTGGCACTGGGCAAGTGGGCACAGTATACGCTGTGAGCCTGACATAAAAAAAGCAGACTGATGTTTCACAGTCCAAAAAGTTTTTATTTTTTTAAATGTACACTTACACTACTATTAAACAAGATATGAGTGGTGCCACTGGGCAAGTGGGCACAGTATATGCTGTGAGCGTGACACAAAAAAGCAGACTGATGTTTCACAGTCCAAAAAGTTTTTTTTTTTTTAAATGTACACTTACACTACTATTAAACAAGATATGAGTGGTGCCACTGGGCAAGTGGGCACAGTTAACGCTGTGAGCCTGACACAAAAAAGCAGACTGATGTTTCACAGTCCAAAAAGTTTTTTTTTTTTTTTTTTAATGTACACTTACACTACTATTAAACAAGATATGAGTGGTGACACTGGGCAAGTGGGCACAGTATACGCTGTGAGCCTGACACAAAAAAGCAGACTGATGTTTCACAGTCCAAAAAGTTTTTATTTTTGTAAATGTACACTTACACTACTATTAAACAAGATATGAGTGGTGCCACTGGGCAAGTGGGCACAGTATACGCTGTGAGCCTGACACAAAAAAGCAGACTGGTGTTTCTCAGTCCAAAAAGTATTTTTTTTTTAAATTTACACTACTGTTACACCAGATATGAGTGGTGGCACTGGGCAAGTGGGCACAGCATATGCTGTGAGCCTGGCACACACGCTGGCAGGCAGGCAACTGCAATTAGATTACACAAGCAGACTGATGTTTCACAGTCAAAAAAGTTTTTTTTTTTTAATTTACACTACTGTTACACCAGATATGAGTGGTGGCACTGGGCAAGTGGGCACAGTATATGCTGTGAGCCTGGCACACACGCTGGCAGGCAGGCAACTGCAATTAGATTACACTAGCAGACTGACGTTTCACTGTCAAAAAAGTTTTTTTAAAAAAAATTACACTACTGTTACACCAGATATGAGTTGTGGCACTGGGCAAGTGGGCCTGGCACACACGCTGGCAGGCAGGCAGGCAGCTGCAGTTAGATTACACAAGAAGACTGATATTTCACAGTCAAAAAAGTATTTTTTTTTTAATTTACACTACAGTTACACCAGATATGAGTGGTGGCACTGGGCAAGTGGGCCTGGCACACATGCTGGCAGGCAGGCAACTGCAATTAGATTACACAAGCAGACTGATGTTTCACAGTCAAAAAAGTTTTTGTTTTTAAATTTACACTACTGTTACACCAGATATGAGTGGTGGCACTGGGCAAGTGGGCCTGGCACACATGCTGGCAGGCAGGCAACTGCAATTAGATTACACTAGCAGACTGATGTTTCACAGTCAAAAAAGTTTTTTTTTTTTTAATTTACACTACTGTTACACCAGATATGAGTGATGGCACTGGGCAAGTGGCTTGGCAGGCAGGCAACTGCAACTGCGATTACACAGGATAAAAAACACACTGATGTTCTAGCCCTAAAAAGGGCTTTTTGGGGTGCTGTCCTTACAGGAGAGATCAGATGAGTCCTTCAGGACTGTAGTGGACACTGAATACACTAGCCTAGGTATCAATTTCCCTATTAAATCCACAGAAGCTACACTGTCCCTCCTCTCACTAAGAATGCAGCTTCCGAATGAATCTAAAATGGCTGCTGTCCAGGAGCTGGGAGGGTCTGGGAGGGAGGGTCTGCTGCTGATTGGCTGGAATGTGTCTGCAGACTGTGAGATACAGGGTCAAAGTTTACTCATTGATGACAAAAAGGGGGCTGATCGAACATCGCAAATATTCGCCGGTGAAAAATTCGCAACATCACTATTCATGAGGGATTCCACAAAAAGAAAAGTCCATATATTTGAATACTGCTCTTTCATATGTATGTATTGGGTACTTAAAGCGTGTCTAATCACCAGTAAGGGACTGAAAACGCTGCTCATTTAATTGACCTCGGAAGGATGAAAGGCTGAATGGACCTCGCCGGAAATTGAACCTGTAACCCTCAGGTTGCTACAGAGCTCAGCCACAGTGTATTAGCATTCTGAGCTATCTGTCTAGCTTTAATAAAAGAAAAGTTTAAGCTAATACCAAGATACCATCCAAATAGGGAAGCACCACAATACCCTACTGTCTCAAGACAGAAGAAGGGCACCAAGAACCTTTGCAAAGATTAATAAAGCTGTCACTAAACCAAATGGAAAAGCGACAAATTAGTAAAGCTTAAAAAGAAAATTTCAGAATCCACAAGTGGTCTGAATGACATAAAATATGAGGATAAATATCCTGGACATGACATTACCTTTACAAAAAGTCATAATAGTCCTTATAATTGTCAACTTAAAAGTTGAGACTCTAACAAAACAATATAAAAGTCTTCAGATCCAAGAATTGACTGAATAAACCTTTCTTCTTAGGGACAAAGAATAGAATTGAATAGAAACCCAAATCCTGTTCCTGCAAAAAGAACGGGCATAATCACTCCTGAAAAAAATTCACAGAGTGTACAAAAAAAGAAAGATTCTTACCATAGAAGGTCTCATTCTAAAAATCTATTCAAAGCCTAAGAATAACATTTTTGGACTGAGTTCATCCAGAAACAATTTAATCTGCCCCCCACCAGAAGGACTGGTTGAGAACCGCACCTTCATGCAGTCTAATAACTAGTAATTATAGCGTTTTTTCCCCAGAAGGATACAAAAAAACGCTTCTTCAGTGCTTACACTCGGAGTTAACCAAATTAGCAGCTGATAAAAACAGTAGTTATTATTGCCCAAATAAGTGGTACACAATAAATTGACCTCAAAGGCCAAATCACTGTATTAACCCTGCTGGGAAATATACTTAAGAATCCGAAACTGCTTATGCTAACTGTTCAACAAAGGTTGAGAGAACAGTAATGTCAGCCACAGATAAAGCTGAGTTAAAAATATAAACAGTATGTGAATATACTCTACTAAAGTTATATTCAAATTCTAAAGAATCCTGAAAACAAGTACTCATTTCCTTAAAAATAGTAGTACAGTCCCAAGAGGGAATCAGAATAACCATTCTCTAGAATATAATACAGATAGTATATTGGATAGGAAAAAACCTCAAAAGCAAAACATTTTAAAATCCAGATTTGAAAAGGATTATTAACAAATGGCAAGATTACGAGTTTTGCGTTATGGTGAAATAGCAGCGTTATGGCTCTTTTTCACTACCGCTGGTATTACAGGTGTTGTAGGTACCTGTACTGCACACCTTTTTGGCCGTCAAGCAACGTAACTACCGCACCTTTCAAAAAGTCCTTTTTCAATGGGACTTCCACAGTGCCGGTATTACAAGTTTGCCTGTCCGGCCAAAAAGTGAGCGGTACACCTTATAACTACAAGATCTGTACCACCACCTGAAAGTCAGTAGTTATGGGTTTTATGTTACAAAACTGTAGCAAAAAACTCATACCTAAAGTGTTACAAAGTACACTAACACCCATAAACTACCTATTAACCCCCTAAACTGAGGCCCTCCCGCATTGCAAACACTATAATAAAATTATTAACCCCTAATCTGCCACTCCGAACATCGTCGCCACTATAATAAACATATTAAACCCTAAACCGCCGCCCTCCCACATCGCAAACACTAGTTAAATATTATTAACCCCTAATCTGCTGCCCCAATGTCGTCCCCACCTATATACACTTATTAACCCCTAATCTGCTGTCCCTAACATCGCCGCAACCTACATTACTGTTATTAAACCCTAATCTGTTGCCCTCAAAATCGCCGCCAGCTAACTACATTTATTAACCCCTAATCTGCTGCCCTCAATGTCGCCACCACTATACTAAAGTTATTAACCCCTAAACCTAACCCTAAGGCCTCTAGTTATGAACTCCGTATTTACCTGCATTCGCCGGCCCAATACGATCGCCTAACATAGCCGCCGCGGACTTGAATATGTTCGCCAACATTATCAGGAAAGCTGTCAAGAAGCCGTGCACCAAGTACGGTGCGATGAGCAGCGGACTGTTGTTAACTGACAGTCATCGATCTCGCTGCTCATCGGCTTCTTCGCAGCTTTCTTGCTAGCCTGTCACTAAGCACCCACACTATACTATACTGTTTTACCCCCTAAACTGCCACTCCCGGAGCCCCCCGCACCTAAATAAACCTATTAACCTGTGAGGATTTATTATATAAATTAATGAGAACCCAGTTGTATCTACTCCACTCAGTCTCACACCAAACCTAGGTTACCTTGTTAAACTAGGAACCTTATTTTGCTCATTGACTGAGGGTGACCTGTTTAGGTCAAAAGTAAATTACAACTAACTTTAGTTGCAGGAGATATGCACAACAATGTGTTTGAAGTTTAATACAATGTATGTGCAAATACTCTCCAAATTAATATATTAGCTAATTGCTAAATAATGAGATAATCTCTTATGAGAATGTGAAATATTATCAAACTTTGTGTAATTGTAGCTCTGTTAGTATCACTTCATACGGAATGTAGCATATCACTCATATACAGAACTTGAATGATTAGTGTAGTATAGTTCATATGCAAACTTAGTCATAGAAACAACATGATTGTTATAGAATTATGTAGCATGCAGAAATAGCCAGGTTGTAGGCAGAAGATGTTAATCATGCAATCATTCCATTAGTAACGTATATGCAAAGGTTTGATTTGTTAGTTTAAACAGTCTTTGGATTAATATGATATTAGCGTTACTACGGTGATAACTTTATGGAATGTACTATACCCTTGACTTCTTGTCCAGCGTGTACTTGTGGAGTCCTTGCTAAGCTGGTGAATGAGTTGTCCGGAGAATGCAGAACTGAATCCGACAAGAGAGAGGAGCTGCGACACTGACTCCCAGAGTGCTGATGACGTCAGACGCCGAACTCCTGCAGACACGCTGAATGTCAGTTAGTGTTGCTGAACAAAGAATGGTGTCCTGTAATTCAAAAGAACTTTTGCAGATTGAAGGTTAGCAAAACACTTGATGTAAGAGACAGAGCTTCTTGAAAGTTATGTTCACTCCTCATGCGAATCAAATTACCAAGCACAGTTGAATTAGAGAGGAGGGCTTATAAAGGCATAACGGTCATGTGATATTATGTTTAAAGAGACAGTCAAACGTGGTAATCATGAAGTATAGAGAGAGTGAAATACTGTGATATGACAGGACACCCCCCTTAACGATCTGCTCTGCAGATCAGAGTTTGGGACGGTCTGGATGTCTGCGATGAAATAGAGATACCAATCTTGGGGCTGATAAATTAGTGGATGGTTCCCAAGAATCCTCTTCAGATGTGAAATTTTTCCACCGGACTAAATACTGTAGAGAATTCTTATAGAATCTAGAATCTAGAATGGACTCAACTTCGTAGGAAACTTCATCCTCAATGAGCGTCGGAACTTGAGTTGTCAAGACTTGGTCTCTGACTGGAACATAAGGTTTCAAAAGGGATACATGAAATGTTGGATGTATCCTAAAAGAATTCGGAAGTTGTAGAGTGACAGCATTAGCATTAAAAATCCTAATAATTTTATAAGGACCAATAAACAGAGAACCAAGCTTTTTACTGGGAATGTGAAGCTTCAAGTGTTTAGAGGAGAGCCAAACTAGATCTCCCACCTTATAGTCGGGAGGTTTCGTCCTCCTTAAGTCATAATAACGTTTTTGCTTTTCTTGAGATTGTAGTAGAATCTGTTTTAGTTGAATGAACCCTTCAGCAATCGTATTCACAGTGTCATTTACCAAAGGACAAGAACTTTCAGATCTTTGAAGAAGATGATAAGAGGGATGAAACCCATAGTTAATGAAAAATGGAGTTGTATTGGTAGATGAATTAATGGTGTTATTGTAGGAGAATTCAGCAGTAGGTAGAAGAGAAGACCAGTTGTCTTGCTGAAAAGTACAGTAGCATCTTAGATATTGCTCTAAACTCTGATTAGTCCTTTCAGTCTGACCGTTTGTTTGAGGATGGTAAGCTGAACTCAAACGGCGATCAATATGCAAACTAGAACAGAGTTGCGTCCAAAATCTAGAGGTAAATTGTGTACCCCTGTCATTCGTAATATAATTAGGTAACCCATGCAATCTGACAATATGTTTGATGAACAATTCAGCTGTTTCAGAAGCTGTTGGTAAAGTGTGAATAGGTATAAAATGTGCCATTTTTGAAAAGAGATCCACAACTACCAAAATGACTGTGTTGTTAGAAGAAGGAGGTAGATCGACAATGAAGTCTAGGGCAATATCTTGCCAAGGTCTATCAGCGATTGGAAGAGATAGAAGTAAACCATAAGGGTGAATTCTTTGAGATTTACATTTGGTACATACAGCACACCCTTGTATGTATTGTTTAACAGACTGATTCATATGTGGCCACCAGAAATCCCTTTGAATTAAATGAAGAGTTTTCTTGAAACCAGGGTGTCCTGAAATTGGAATATCATGTGCCATAGCTAAAATGTCATTCCTAAGAGATTCTGGAACATACAGTGCATGACCATGGTAGAAGAATCCATCATTACCTTTATGAATCCTGGAATCATTAATCAATGGATCATTCTGTTGTTGTTCTTTGAAAATAGATGTTTTCCCCACTAAGAGGCTGATGTATTTTTCTGGTGGTATAATTGAATTTAGTTCAGAACTCTCAATTAATGGAGTTGGATATCTAGATAAAGCATCTGCCTTTGTATTTCTTACTCCTGGACGATAAGTGATTAAAAAATCAAATCTAGTAAAGAATAAACTCCATCTGACTTGTCTGGAAGAAAGACTTTTATTAGTTTTTAGATATTGTAGATTACGATGATCTGTTAATATGATGATTGGAAATCTTGCCCCTTCTAGTAGATGTCTCCAAAATTCGAATGCAGCCTTGATGGCTAGAAGTTCTTTTTCCCCAATTGGGTAATTAATTTCAGCAGAATTCATGACCCGAGAATAATATGCAACAGGATGAAGCATGTTGGTAGAAGAATCTCTTTGAGATAGAATGGCTCCTATTGCAAATTCGGAAGCATCTACTTCTAATGTATATTGTTTCGATGGATCTGGGAATTGTAGGATTGGAGCGGTAATGAAACTATGTTTGAGAGCATTGAAAGAGTCATCTGCCTGTTGGGTCCAATGATATTTGTAGTTCTTTCGGGTGAGTAGTGTGAGAGGTTTTGCGATAGTAGAGAAACCTTTGATAAATTTTCTATAAAAATTGAGAATCCTAAGAACCTCTGGAGCTCTTTCTTATTTTTTGGAATAGGCCAGTTCGTGATAGCTTGTACTTTGTTGTCCTCCATGGATATTCCATTTGGTGAAATATGATACCCCAGGAAAGAAATAGAATCAGAATTAAATATACATTTTTCTGACTTAGCATATAAGTTGTTCTGTCTTAATCTTGAAAGAACTGTTCTGACATGTTGTATGTGATCCTCTTTGGAATTTGAATAGATGAGAATATCGTCCAGATAAATGACAATTTATGTGTCGAGTAAATCTCTGAAAACATCATTAATAAAAAACTGAAAAGTTGCAGGTGCATTGCACAAACCAAAAGGCATAACACAATACTCATAGAGACCATACCTTGTACGAAAGGCAGTTAACCATTCATCGCCTTTGCGAATTCTAATTAAATTATATGCACCTCTTAAATCCAGTTTGGTGAAAATAGTAGCACCCTGTAACCTCTCTATGAGTTCTGGAATAAGAGGTAAAGGATATCTATTTTTTATTGTACAGTTGTTCAATTGTCTATAATCAATTATAGGCCTGAGACTGTCATCTTTATTCTTCACAAAGAAGATTCCGGCACCAGCTGAAGATGTAGAAGGCCGAATAAAACCTTTTTTTAGATTTTCCTCAAGATATCCTTTGAGATGAATCAGTTCAGGTTCAGAGAGTGGATATATACGACCATAGGGAATTTTACTGTTTGGTTTTAAATCGATAGGACAGTCGTAAGGTCTGTGAGGAGGTAAAGATTGAGCCTCAACCTTATCAAAAACATCATTAAAATCTGAGTACTCTGTAGGTATATTGGTCATATCAACCTGTAATAGAGTTTGTGTTTGTGTACAGTGTGTGTTACAATATGGTGAATCAAAGGAAATAGAACCACTATTCCATGAGATGGTTGGTTGGTGTTTCTTTAGCCATGAGAGTCCTAGAATTATGGGGTATAAAGGAGAATGAATAACCTCGAAGGTACACAGTTCAGAGTGACCTGATGAAAATGATAATAATAATGGAACTGTATGATGGGTAACAGGACCTGAATTGATAAAAGAACCATCAACGACTCGAATAGGTAATGCAATTAATTTTTTAATTATAGGAATCTTGTGATTTTCAACAAAAGAAAAATGAATGAAATTATTAGTTGCTCCTGAGTTGATTACCACCTGGGCATTAAGTTGATGTTGATCCCACTGTAGACAAACAGAGAGAGTAAAGTGAGATGAGTTTTTTATAACAGTCTCATTTAAATGAGCTATCTCTTGCTTACCCTTTTTTGACTTTAACAGAATTGGACACTCCTTTACTCCGTGATCTTTAGCAGCACAATATAAACAAAGATTATGTTGTCTTCGTCTGGCTTTTTCTTCCGGTTTAAGAGGACCTTTGACAAAGCCTATCTCCATAGGCTCATCAGTTGATCGGACAGTAGAGACTGAGTGAGAGCTATAGGATTTCTTGGTAGATATTTCTGATGACCCTCTTTCAATCTTCCTTTCCCTCAAACGACGATCAATAGATATAGACAAGGTCATGAGATTTTCTAAGTCTTTAGGAATAACTACACGTGCCAATTCATCTTTTAGGGAATCCGCTAAACCAATACGGAATTGATTTGTCAAAGCTGGGTTATTCCACTGTGTGTCAGGTGCCCACCTCTTGAAGTCAGTTATATATTCTTCTACAGGGCGTCTACCTTGTCGCAAATTTCTGATCGAATTTTCTGCTGAAGCTTGTTTGTCATGGTCTTCATATAGTAAAGACATGGCATTAAAGAATGATTCTAATGAGTTTAAGATGGGATCTTCTTTCTCATAGTATGCATTTGCCCATGCCTTGGCTTCACCAGTGAGATAAGAAATTACCGTTAGAACGTTAACCCTTTCGGTAGGATAGGTTCTTGGTTTCAGTGTAAATAGTAAGGTACATGAATTTTTAAAGTCTCTAAATTGAGTCCTGTCTCCAGAAAATCTTTCAGGTGGACATATTTGTGGCTCAGGGGAAACAAGAGGTGATGGTAAAGTTTGAGCAGGTACATGATCTCTAATGTATTTTCGTAATTCCTGATTTTCAACTTGGAGGTCCCTAAGACCCTGGATCATTATATCCATATTTTGAGAAAGGGTACCAACACGGTTGGATAATTCAGTAACATCCATTATAGATACAAGTGGGTTATATGGCTTGGTAATATGTGAGGATTTATTATATAAATTAATGATAACCCAGTTGTATCTACTCCACTCAGTCTCACACCAAACCTAGGTTACCTTGTTAAAATAGGAACCTTATTTTGCTCATTGACTGAGGGTGACCTGTTTAGGTCAAAAGTAAATTACAACTAACTTTAGTTGCAGGAGATATGCACAACAATTTGTTTGAAGTTTAATACAATGTATGTGCAAATACTCTCCAAATTAATATATTAGCTAATTGCTAAATAATGAGATAATCTCTTATGAGAATGTGAAATATTATCAAACTTTGTGTAATTGTAGCTCTGTTAGTATCACTTCATACGGAATGTAGCATATCACTCATATACAGAACTTGAATGATTAGTGTAGTATAGTTCATATGCAAACTTAGTCATAGAAACAACATGATTGTTATAGAATTATGTAGCATGCAGAAATAGCCAGGTTGTAGGCAGAAGATGTTAATCATGCAATCATTCCAATAGTAACGTATATGCAAAGGTTTGATTTGTTAGTTTAAACAGTCTTTGGATTAATATGATATTAGCGTTACTACGGTGATAACTTTATGGAATGTACGATACCCTTGACTTCTTGTCCAGCGTGTACTTGTGGAGTCCTTGCTAAGCTGGTGAATGAGTTGTCCGGAGAATGCAGAACTGAATCTGACAAGAGAGAGGAGCTGCGTCACTGACTCCCGGAGTGCTGATGACGTCAGACGCCGAACTCCTGCAGACACGCTGAATGTCAGTTAGCGTTGCTGAACAAAGAATGGTGTCCTGTAATTCAAAAGAACTTTTGCAGATTGAAGGTTAGCAAAACACTTGATGTAAGAGACAGAGCTTCTTGAAAGTTATGTTCACTCCTCATGCGAATCAAATTACCAAGCACAGTTGAATTAGAGAGGAGGGCTTATAAAGGCATAACGGTCATGTGATATTATGTTTAAAGAGACAGTCAAACGTGGTAATCATGAAGTATAGAGAGAGTGAAATACTGTGATATGACATAACCCCTAAACCACCGCTGCTGGACCCCGCCGCAACTATAATAAATATATTAACCCCTAAACCGCCGCTCCCGGACCCGCCGCCACTATAATAAATATATGAACCCCTAAACCGCCGCTCCCGGACCCTGCCGCCACCTACATTGTACCTATTAACCCCTAATCTTCCACCCCCTATACCGCCGCCACCTACATAAAGTTATTAACCCCTATCCTGCCGATTCCGGACTCCACCGCAAATAAATTGTTTAACCCAAAACCGCCGCACCTGAAGCCCTCCGCCACCTACATTACATTTATTAACCCCTATCCTGCCGATCCCGGACCCTGCCGCAAATAAATAAATTGTTTAACCCCTAAACCGCCGCACCCGGAGCCGTCCGCCACATACATTACATTTATTAACCCCTATCCTGCCCCCCTACACGGTCGCCACCTACAGTACATTGATTAACCCCTAATCTACCCCCCTACACTGCCGCCAATATATTAAATGAATTAACCCCAAAACCTAAGTCTAACCCTAACACCCCCCTAACTTAAATATTATTTAAATTAATCTAAATAAATATTCCTAAAATTAAATAAATTAATCCTATTTATAACTAAATACTTACCTATAAAATAAACCCTAAGATAGCTACAATATAATTTATAATTACATTATAGCTATTTTAGGGTTTATTTTTATTTTACAGGTAACTTTGTATTTATTTTAACTAGGTACAATAGCTATTAAATAGTTATTAACTATTTAATAGCTACCTAGTTAAAATAATTACAAATTTACCTGTAAAATAAATCCTAACCTAAGTTACAAATACACCAAACACTACACTATCAATAAATTAATTAAATAAATTAACTACAATGATCTAAAATAAAATACAATTAAATAAACTAAACTATATTACAAAAAAAAACAAACACTAAATTACAAAAAATAAAAAAATATTACAAGAAGTTTAATCTAATTACACCTAATCTAAGCCCCCTAATAAAATAAAAAAGCCCCCCAAAATAATAAAATTCCCTACCCTAAATTAAATTACAAATAGCCCTTAAAAGGGCCTTTTGTGGGGCATTGCCCCAAAGTAATCAGCTCTTTTACCAGCACTTAAAACGGCTTTTTGTGGGGCATTGCCCCAAAGTAATCAGCTCTTTTACCTGTAAAAAAATAAATACAATACCCCCCCAACATTACAACCCACCACCCACACACCCCTACTCTAAAACCCACCTGATCCCCCCTTAAAAAACCTAACACTACCCCATTGAAGATCACCCTACCTTGAGCCGTCTTCACCCAGCTGGGCCGAACTCTTCATCCGATCCGGGCACAACTTGTCCTCCAGCCGGGCAGAAGTGTTCATCCGATCAGGAAAAATCAGATTGGCTGATTTAATCAGCCAATCGGATTGAAGTTTAATCCGATTGGCTGATGGGATCAGCCAATAGAATGCAAGGTCAATTCTATTGGCTGATCCAATCAGCCAATTGGATTGAACTTCAATCCGATTGGCTGATTGCATCAGCCAATCGGATTTTTCCTACCTTAATTCCAATTGGCTGATAGAATCCTATCAGCCAATCAGAATTCGAGGGACACCATCTTGGATGACATCATTTAAAGGAACCATCATTCGACGTTAGTCCGTAGTGCTGGAAGGATGCTCCTCGCCAGAGGTCTTCAAGATGGAGCCGCTCATCGCCGGAAGGATGAAGATAGAAGATGCCGCTTGGATGAAGACTTCTGCTGGATGGAGGACATCTTATGCCCTGATCGGATGAAGACGTCTGCCCGGCTGGAGAACCACTTGTGCCCGGATCACATGAAGAGTTCGGCCCAGCTGGGTGAAGACAGCTCAAGGTAGGGATCTTCAATGTGGTAGTGTTAGGTTTTTTTAAGGGGGGATCGGGTGGGTTTTAGAGTAGGGGTGTGTGGGTGGTGGGTTGTAATGTTGGGGGGGTATTGTATTTTTTTTTTTTACAGGTAAAAGAGCTGAGAACTTTGGGGCAATGCCCTGCAAAAGGCCCTTTTAAGGGCTGGTAAAAGAGCTGATTAATTTGGAGCAATGCCCCGCAAAAGGCCCTTTTAAGGGCTATTTGTAATTTAGTTTAGGGTAGGGAATTTTATTATTTTGGGGGGCTTTTTTATTTTATTAGGGGGCTTAGATTAGGTGTAATTAGATTAAACTTCTTGTAATATTTTTTTTATTTTTTGTAATTTAGTGTTTGTTTTTGTAATATAGTTTTGTTTATTTAATTGTATTTTATTTTAGATCATTGTAGTTAATTTATTTAATTAATTTATTGCTAGTGTAGTGTTAGATGTATTTGTAACTTAGGTTAGGATTTATTTTACAGGTAAATTTGTAATTATTTTAACTAGGTAGCTAATAACTATTTAATAGCTATTCTACCTAGTTAAAATAAATACAAAGTTACCTGTAAAATAAAAATAAACCCTAAAATAGCTATAATGTAATTATTAATTATATTGTAGCCATCTTAGGGTTTATTTTATAGGTAAGTATTTAGTTTTAAATAGGATTAATTTATTTAATTACAGGAATATTTGTTTAGATTAATTTAAATAATATTTAAATTAGGGGGGTGTTAGGGTTAGACTTAGGTTTTGGGGTAAATTTATTTAGTATATTGGCGGCGGTGTAGGGGGGGTTAAACAATTAATTTATTTGCAGCGGGGTCCAGGATCAGCAGGATAGGGGTTAATAACTTTATGTAGGTGGCGGCGGTATGGGGGACGGCAGATTAGGGGTTAATAGGTATAATGTAGGTGGCGGCGGGGTCCGGGAGCGGCAGTTAAGCGGTTAATATATTTATTATAGTTGCGGAGGGGTCTGGGAGCGGTGGTTTAGGGGTTAATAAGTATAAAGTAGGTGGCGGCGGTGTAGGGGGGGTTAGATTAGGGGTGTTTAGACTCAGTGTACATGTTAGGGTGTTAGGTGCAGACACTTCCCATAGAAATCAATGGGATATCGGGCAGCAGCAAACATGTAGTGACTGTAACCATCGATCTGTGTCGGACTGAGTGCGGCAGATCGTATGTTACGTCACTAGATTCTACGTTTGCCAGGCTGTAGGGCTTGATAACTACAGTGAATCAGCCTCGCCACAAATACGCTGCGGAATTCCAGCATATTTGTGGTTGACGGCTTGATAACTAGAGGCCTATGTCTATCCCTAATCCTAATGTAACCCTACCCCTAACACCCACTAACTATAACATAATTAAAATAATTCCAAATAAAAAATACAATTAATACATAAATTATTATTATAAAAATAAATACTTACCTGTAAAATAAAAACTTAGCTAGCTACAATATTACATTATAATATTGTAGCTATCTTTGGTTTTATTTTTATTTCACAAGTAAGTTTGTATTTATTTTAACAAGGTTGATTAGTTAGTAAATAGTTAACTATTTATTTACTAACTACCTAGTAAAAATAAATACAAATGTACCTGTAAAATAAAACTTAACCTGTCTTACAGTTAAACCTAACATTACACTAAAATTAAATAAATTAAATTACAAAAATACATTTATCTAAATTACAAAAAATAATAAACACTAAATTACACAACATAATTTTTTTAATCAAAAATAAAAACAAATTACTCTTAATCTAATAGCCCTATCAAAATAAAAAAGCCCCTGAAGACGGCATCTTCTATCTTCATCCTTCTGACGCGGAGCATCTCCATCTTCAAGACATCCGGCACGGAGAATTCTATCAGCCAATCGGAATTAAAGGGTAAAAAATCCTTTTGGCTGATGCAATCAGCCAATAGGTTTGAGCTTGCATTCTATTGGCTGTTCCAATCAGCCAATAGGATTAAAGCTCAATCCTATTGGCTGATTGCATCAGCCAATAGGATTTGTTACCCTTTAATTCCGATTGGCTGATAGAATTCTATCAGCCAATCGGAATTCAAGGGATGCCATCTTGGATGACGTCCCTTAAAGGGAACCTTCAGTGTACGGCTGGGACCGTATGAAGAGGATGCGCCGCGCCGGATGTGTTGAATATGGAGCTGCTCCGCGTCTGAAGGATGAAGATAGAAGATGCTGTCTGGATGAAGACTTCGGTCCGCCTGGAGGATGACTTCTTGCCACTTGGATGAAGACTTCTCCCAGCTTCGTTGAGGACTTCTTGCCTCTTAGATGAAGACTTCTCCAGGCTGGATGAGGATCGATGTCCGGTCTTCAAAAACTGTAAGTGGATCTTCGGGGGTTAGTGTTAGGTTTTTTTAAGGGTTTATTGGGTGGGTTTTATTTTTAGATTAGGGACTTTGGGCACCGTAAAAGAGCTAAATGCCCTTTTAATGGCAATGCCCATCCAAATGCCCTTTTCAGGGCAATGGGGAGCTTAGGTTTTTTAGGTAGGTTTTTATTTGGGGGGTTGGTTGTGTGGGTGATGGGTTTTACTGTTGGGGGGTTGTTTGTATTTTTTTTTTTACATGTAAAAGAGCTGATTTATTTGGGGCAATAAGCCGCAAAAGACCCTTTTAAGGGCTATTGGCAGTTTAGTGTAGGCTAGGGTTTTTTTTTTATTTTTGGGGGCTTTTTTATTTTGATAGGGCTATTAGATTAGGAGTAATTTGTTTTTATTTTTGATCATTTCTTTTTTTATTTTGTGTAATTTAGTGTTTATTATATTTGTAATTTAGATAAATTTATTTTTTTAATTTATTTAATTTTATTGTTATGTTAGGTGTTAGTGTAACTCAGGTTAGGTTTTATTTTACAGGTAAATTTGTCTTTAACTATTTACTAACTAGTCTACCTAGTTAAAATAAATACAAACTTAGCTGTGAAATAAAAATAAAACCTAAGATAGATACAATATAACTATTAGTTATATTGTAGTTAGCTTAGGGTTTATTTTACAGGTAAGTATTTAGTTTTAAATAGGAATTATTATTATTATTTATAATTTTATTTAAAGTATATTTTTATTGAAATAATGGACACAGCACTACAAACATGGATGCATAGTATTTGCATAACAAGGTAATTCAGGAATAGCATGCATGAGCATAGTATTCTGAGACTAAAGCCCAGATACATAATTAACAAAGGTGTTTAGTCCATAAACGTAAGCTGTGACAGGTAGTTAAGATGGATAATCATTTTGTAAACACATACATCAGGTGCTGAGAAACAAGGGAAAAATATATCTATAGCTGAGTCGAGAGATAGACAACTATTGCTTAATAAAAAAAAAAAAAAACAGATACCCGTAGGAAAAAGGGATATGTTTGTGGTCGGTTGGGGAATAGGGTGTATTGTTAATCATTTAAGCTGCTTCCATTTGTCCCAAATCTGAGAATGCAAGAACATTTTATTATTCTGGGTGAAGATCAGTTGTTCCATTATTTCAAGATAGGTCATGATTTTAGATACGTCTCTCCACGTAGGGGGGGACATTTGCTTCCAAAGTCTGGCTATCGACAGCTTAGCTGCCATAAGCAAATATATGCTAAAAAGGTCAATAGAAATTGAGGAGGTTTTGATGTGTAAATGAAATAGCATAGTTTGCGGGGTGTTCCCTATTGAAGGGTCTAAAGTCCCGAGCTTGTGCACGATCTCATGCCAAAAAGATTGTAATGCAGAGCACTCCCACTATATGTGAGTCGACATCCCCACCAGCCCACACTCTCTCCAGCAAAGGGGAGAGTTTAAAGGGGAAATTTTGAAAAGCCTGAGGGGGGTAAGATACCATTGCGTGCACATTTTAATACATAGTTTGAGTAACATGATACAATGAAGGGCTTGCCTGGTGAGCAGTATGGCCCTAAACCACTCATCTTGTCCAGCGTCAAAATGAAGAGTCTTCTCCCAATCAATAATATAAACTGACTTGAAGTATGTAGGAGGATTCAGCATGTCTCTATAAGAGACTGAAAGCGCATGAGGGGTCCTGATTTTGTTACCCCATCTCTTTTCCCAGCCTGTGGGGTCCCATAGAGGATGATCAAGGAATCCCCAAAATCTCAAAAGGCTGCGTACTCTCCAAAATTCAAACAGCAGGAGTTGCGGCGAATTATATGTAGAACTGAACTGTGCCAGCGAAAGCAATCGTCCATTGGGGAACAAATCAGCTACACATTGGATACCGCAGTCTCTCCATAAGGACGGATGGGAATCTCTGAGTAAGCCTGAGAAAGAGTAAATAGGCGACAGATGAGGCGTGATATGTGGTAGGGAGTGGATTCTGTCCCAAAAGCGGAGTGCATGTAGGATGATTGCATTTTGGAATTTATAAGAAGATCTGACATGTTTGGGTAACCACACAAGGTCTATTAGAAGAAGTGGGTTAGATAAGGTTTACTATAGGAGGCTTTATCATTCCAGGTGAGAATATGAGCTAGTCTTGAAGCTGGGGGCGCCAGCACCACTACTTAGAAGCGGTTGTTGCATGATTCTCGTGGCCACCCTGGCATGCTTGCCTCTCCAAACATATTTATTGCTAACCGATTGGAACTTACTGATCAACGATTTAGGTATGGGGATGGGGAGGGCACAAAATAAGTAAGTAAGTTTGGGGAGAAATACCATCTTGAATGCTGCTATCCTTCCCATCCAGGATATACAGTGGACACTCCACTTGTCAGCACTTTTTTGAAATTGTTGGAGGAGTGGATAGAAGTTGGCCTCTATTATGATGGAGACACTACTTGACAAGAATACTTCTAAGTGTTTAATTTTGCATTGAGACCAGTTGAAAGGGTATATTCGTTTTAAGTCTGTGAGTTCTTTGTCCGAGATATTGATAGCATAGGCGTCTGTTTTACTAACATTAAGTTTATAAAAACTTATTTGGCCAAAATTCTTTAATAGAGAGAAAAGGGCTTGGAGGGAGAGCGTTTGGGATAGTGATTAGACTGTAAGTAAGGAGGGGATCAATGCACACCTTATAAAACTTTATCCCAATGTTTTATAGAAATGAGCTGAGGTGAGGGTAGGTGGCGCAAACCAATGCTGATTCCCTGCAAATGATGTGTTACTATCTCAATGTTGGTTGGAAATATCTTTATATTCTTCGTTATGCAAGTGTTGCTGTGAATTCGATTTAGCCCAAATTGCTAAGCTTTAATTACTACAATTACTACTAATTGTGAGTATTCTATTTGCGTGACTATGTATTAATAATATACTCCTTAAATAAATAAAAGCCAATATGCTGGTTATGTATAAAACAATTTTATTTAATCATAAAATATATATATATGTATACACTTTTCATACTATTGACACCGGTGTCTAATGATACTTTTGGATTCTTAAAAGAAAATATAAAGTTAAAAGTTAATAGAATGATGATAAAAAGATAATAAAAACGTTAGGTATATACATTAAGAGTTGCTTGTTTCCACATTAAAGGCCAATTTACATTGGTAGGTTACAATATTATTGACATTCAATCTGTATATATTTTAGCAATGTGCTTCATATAGTTCGGATTTTCTAAATGCTTTAACCTTACAGTTTTGGCCGGGTATACGTGATGGTTCACTGTATTATATTAATACTGTTAGTGCTGTATTTATTGTGCTATAAAGTACCTTAAAGTGTATCCGTCTGATGACACTTTTTACGTTGGAGAATACAGCGGTTAAATATATGCCACTGTTTGATTCCCTTTAGTGACTGAGTTTGCTTGGTGAGTCGTGATGTTAGATCTCTCTGGCGGTTAAATATATGCCGCTATGGTAACTTTGCTGCAGTTTGAGATCAACCTGCTGTAGATAAAAATAGATGGTGTTGTTCTTCGTGGTAATTCACACTGACGAAAATGCTTCGTGCGGTTCCCGTGACCGCTTGGTGTGTTGTCGGTCAGTGACCGATCTAGCTCTTAAAGGATGGTGTTTCCTGATAATTTCTGGACAAATTATCAGGAAACACCATCCTTTAAGAGCTAGATCGGTCACTGACCGACAACACACCAAGCGGTCACGGGAACCGCACGAAGCATTTTCGTCAGTGTGAATTACCACGAAGAACAACACCATCTATTTTTATCTACAGCAGGTTGATCTCAAACTGCAGCAAAGTTACCATAGCGGCATATATTTAACCGCCAGAGAGATCTAACATCACGACTCACCAAGCAAACTCAGTCACTAAAGGGAATCAAACAGCGGCATATATTTAACCGCAGTATTCTCCAACGTAAAAAGTGTCATCAGACGGATACACTTTAAGGTACTTTATAGCACAATAAATACAGCACTAACAGTATTAATATAATACAGTGAACCATCACGTATACCCGGCCAAAACTGTAAGGTTAAAGCATTTAGAAAATCCGAACTATATGAAGCACATTGCTAAAATATATACAGATTGAATGTCAATAATATTGTAACCTACCAATGTAAATTGGCCTTTAATGTGGAAACAAGCAACTCTTAACATGGGAGTGAGAGCGTGACAGGTCACCTAGAAATATAGTCAGATCATCTGCGAATAAGGCTGTCTTCTGTGTTGTGCCCGCAATCTCTACTCCCTTGATGTCTGGATTTATTCTGATTGCCTCCGCTAGTGGTTCCATCATCAGGGTAAAAATTAGAGGGGACAGCGGGCACCCCTGCCTAGTTCCATTCGAGATAGGAAAGGTGTGTGAATGGAAACCTAGGCCCCTCACTGAGGCGGTGTGGAGTACAATGCTGCAAAACAGGAGTAAAATCGTGGGGGAAAACCAAATTTGCCTAAAACCTTGAACATGTACATCCAGCCTACCCTATCAAAGGCCTTTTTTCAGCATCGAGGGCAAAGGTTGTACAAGGAGAGCCTGTCCTTGTAGCCTCAAAATAGATATTAAGTATTTGTCGGGTATTGCCTGGACCCTCTCTGCCAGGAGTGAAGCCCACTTGGTCCCAGTCAATTAATGAGGGAAGAATTTGGTTAAGTCTGGAGGCCAGGAGTTTTGCAAAGATCTTCATATCTGTATTGATTAACGAGATAGGATGGAAGTTTTCACAAATATTAGGGGTCTTGCTCGGCTTCGGGATAGTAACTATGGTAGCCTCCAAAAATTCAGGGGGAAAAGAGCTAGAGTGTCTGGCTAGTGAGAATAATCTAGTGAGTAGGGGTGAAAGTTGGGGAAGGAATGTCTTAGAGAAAAGGGCATTATAGCCGTCTGGGCCAGGAGCCTTATTGTTTTTTAGTGTTTTTACTATTGCCCCGAAGTCTAAAAATACTCTCTGTTCATCTGTTAAGGTGGGCAGGGAGAGAGAATTTAAGAAGTTTTGCACTTGAGACACTGGTGGGGTGGTAGTGTCTGTAAAGTTTTCCAAATTGTATAAGGAAGAGTTAAAGTTTGCAAAAGCATTCCCTATGTCTGATGGAAGATGAACTGTTCCAGTAGGGGTTTTAATGAGTGGAATTCGGGCCTCCGCCGTGCGCTGTCTCAGTTTATTAGCCAACAAACGATCAGCTTTGTTACCTTTGGCATAGAAGGTTTGCTTAAATTGGCATATCTGTGCTTGGAGCCTTTTGGACTCTAGTTCCTCTATTTGTGCCTTCATCTCTTCAATATGGTTCAAGACCTGGGGGTCAAGCGATGTCATATGTGTGGAGATTAGACCTCGAAGAGTCACGTGTAATTTTGACAGGGAACTTCCTAGCTGTTTTCTATGCTCGGCTTTGAGCTTGATGAAAATACCTCTGTTGTATACCTTAATGGCGCCCCAAAGTCTGTAGTCGCTAACTGAGCCGTTATCAGTAATTTTTAGAAAGTGTTCTATCTCATTCCGTAAGAACATGGTGTGTTCCACAGATGAGAGGATGAATTCAGGTAATTTCCAACAAGGCCTGCGGGTCATGTAAATGGGGGCTCTCATGGACATTTGAATTGGAGAGTGGTCCGACCACACGCTACCAGGCATATGGATAGAGTGAATATGGTCCAGCAGGTGGCGCTCACAGAAAATATAATCTATTCTCGTGTAGGTGTTATGAACCGGGAAATAGTAGGAGTAATCCTTGGAGGAGGGGTGATGAGAGTGCCATGCATCAAATAAATTATATTGGCCAATGAGATTGCTGAATTGTTTGGCCTTCCTGTTCAAAAGAGGGTCACAGGGTTTTAGCTTCGGCAAACGTCTGTCTTGAGCTGTATCAAGAACCATATTGAAGTTGCCTGCTAGCAGTAAGTTGCGAGTCTTGTGCATTGAAAGTAGCCTTAAGAATTTTTGAAGTGCTTGAATTTTCCCCAAATTCGGGCCATAGTAGCTCGCTAAGGTGTATGGGACATCATTGAGTTTGCAGTTAACAATTAGAAATCTACCCTGAGGGTCTTTTAATACATCTATCTTTTCATAAAGGATGCTTTTGTGTATCATTATCACAACTCCTCTAGATTTCCCTGGAAAGGAAGCTACTTCTATTACTGGGTAGTTTCTGGAGATTAGGGGTATGGGTGAGCCATCTACCCAATGTGTCTCTTGAAGTAATACAATTTGTGACTTAACATGCGCTAAGTAGCGTAATAGTCTACTTCTCTTGTTCGGGGTGTTAAGCTATCTAGTGTTATGGGAGGTGTAAATGAGCGACATGGTCGGATGGATTAATCACTTCTGGGAGAAATAGAAGGAAGTAGAAGGGAGAAGGAGGAGGGAGGGGTAGAAGAGAGGGGGAGAAAAAAAAAGGGGGGAGTGGAGGGTATCAATTAGGAGCTATTACGTCTATGGTGATAAAGTTAATTCAAGGTGTAGTGGAGTAAGTTTTTACAGTTGCGGTATTGTCAAGAAGAACCGCTTAAGTAGTTCCCCTCCTATAGGGGGCACCTTATTAAAAGGGAGGAGAATAAAGGGGGGGAGGTGGTATTTGAGAATAGAGGGATTTCTGTTATGTTATAACTGTCGGGGGAAGGGTGCTGGTTACTTAGGGAATGAGGAGAATAAAAGAGGGGTGGATAATATAAAATGAGATAGGCAACCATCTTGCCTGTCAGATGGTATGGTTAAAGAAGAAGGTGTGTTTTTGTAAGTGCTTAATGAGGAGGGAGGATTAAAAGAGACAGGGCACATGTCGAATACAGCAGTGCAATATTTAACAATAAGTATACCATTATTTTTTTTTCTTTAAAAAAAACCAAACAAGACATGCATCATATGCAACAATTTACAATTCAGCAGGAAACAAAACAGCTTGGAACATCAGTATGAAGGAATATCTATGTTAGGTCTTGGGACAAGGTCCAGAACCACTCTAGGCTCTAACTGGTATTAACGTAATAAGGGGATACTACAAAGGGATGCTAAAAGTTTGGAGTTGAGGCTAGTCATACCTATGGTTTAGGAGTTTATACTGTTGGTAGGGTGCATATGTAGGACTGGTTACTACAGAGATTGAACATAATCTAGTACATTTGAGAAGTAGCATTTCAGAAGTAAACATTGACACTCAATAAACCAAAGAGGGAGAGCAAGTATGATTGTGAACTCTGTATGGGTAATATCAGGCAACAAAGTTATTCTAACTGAATTTTGAGGCCTAAATAATCTAGAACTATGAAATAGATTTGTGTCAAACTCTCAAGGGGTTAGTCTGCGAACTCTCGCAACAGAGGGGCTATTTAACTAGAGACCTTATTAGACTTCAGTGTGTGTAACAAACTTTAAATTATCAGCAGATGAGTGGAAGAAGGTACCTGGAGTCAGAGCAACTTGCGCAACTATTGCAAAATCAAGAAAAGAGTGTATTGTAGCCTCCTTTGTGCAATTGAATATAGTCTAGAAGCCCCAAGCTATGGAAAGAGCATTATCATAATCTTCGCTTGCTCTTATAAGTAGTGGGAAGTAAAGCTGTAAACTACAAACTCTAAGGTCTAAAGTTGCGCCCTGAACACATCTGCTTATGTGGATTTTTACTGCCTCTATGTGTATGTCTGTGGAACCAACATATATAAAACAAAACAGACTAGATAAATAACAATGTAAACTAAACATCCATTAACATACTGTAGGAACATTCAAGTAGGTTTTATTTAGATTTATTTTAATTATGTTAAAGTTAGGGTTAGATTTAGGGTTAGGTTTAGGGGTTAATATATTTGTTTAGTGTTAGTGATGTGGGAGGCGAGAGGTTTAGGGGTTAATAACTTTAGTATAGTGGTGGCGGCGAAATTGGGGGTGGCAGATTAGGGGTTAATAAAATTATATAGGTGGTGACGACATTGGGGCGGCAGATTAGGGGTTAATAAATTTATGTAGGTGGCGGTGACATTGGGGCGGCAGATTAGGGGTTAATAAATTTATGTAGGTGGCAGTGAAATTGGGGGCAGCAGATTAGGGGTTAATAAGTATAATGTAGGTGTCAGCGATGTCGGGGGTGGCAGATTAGGGGTTCATAAGTGTAATGTAGGTGTCGCGATGTTGGGGGCAGCAGATTAGGGGTGTTTAGACTCAGGCTTTATGTTAGGGTGTTAGGTTTAAACATACATTTTCTTTCCCCATAGACATCAATGGGGCTGCGTTACGGAGCTTTACGCTCTGTCATTGCAGGTTTTAGGCTTTTTTTTAGCCGGCTCTCCCCATTGATGTCTATGGGGAAATCGTGCACGAGCACTTCAAAGCATCTCAAAGCAACTCTGGTATTTGTGTGCGGTATGGAGCTCAACGCTGCCATATTGTCCACAAATGCAGTTTTTTTACAAACCTGTAATAGCAGCACTATTAAAGGTGAGTTGTGGAAATAACTTGCAAGTTAGTAGCGAGCCACTCATAACACAAAACTCGTAATCTGGCTGATAGTTAATAGGAGGACTAGACTCCTAAAAGGTTTAAATAGAAACATTTCCTTAACAAAGAACAAAAAATGTTCAAATGAAAATGAGAATTTTTCCAAACTGTCTGATACAGGATCCTTTGAGCCAAAGAAACCTTCATCAGTAGAATAAACTTAAATATGCTGTCGGTCAGAACCAAATTAATTAAATCTTAACAATTTTGAACAGACCTGATAAGTTTACTTAAAGGCATAATAGTAGTCATAACATTTTATGATATAAGCAACAACATGTGTGATGTTTGGAGATGAAATACATGAACTGAATATGTAAAAATCAGTAAATGCTATTGTACATGTAGAAACATTCGGCTAGATTACGAATTTTGCGTTATGAGGGGTGCAGTGCTAAAACTTGCACGTTATTGTCACCGCTCACTTCCCTACAGCGCTGGTATTACAGGTTTAGAAAAACCCGGAGTTAGCAGGCAAGAAGTGAGCATAGAGCAAAGTTGAACTCCATACCGCACTCCAATACCAACGCTGCTGAAAGCTGTGGTGAGCTGGTTTTATGTGCTTGTGCACGATTTCCCCAAAGACATCAATGGAGAGAGCCGGCTGAAAAAAAGTCTAACACCTGCAAAAAAGCAGCGTAAAGCTCCGAAATGCAGCCCCATTGATTCCTATGGGGAAACAAAATTTATGTTTACACCTAACACCCTAACATGAACCCGAGTCTAAACACCCCTAATCTTACACTTATTAATCCCTAATCTGCCGCCCCCCAACATCGCCGACACCTACATTATATTTATTAACCCCTAATCTGCTGCCCCCCACATCACAGTCACCTACATTATACTTATTAACCCCTAATCTGCTGCCCCCAACATCGCGACACCTACATTATATTTATTAACCCCTAATCTCCCGCCCCCAATGACGCCGCAACCTACCTACACGTATTAACCCCTAATCTGCCGCCCACAACGTTGCCGCTAATATAATAAACATATTAACCCCTAAACCGCCATACTCCCGCATCGCAAACACTAGTTAAATATTATTAACCCCTAATCTGCTGTCCCTAACATCGCCGCCAACTACCTACATTTATTAACTCCTAATCTGCCGCCCCCAACGTCGCCGCCAATATACTAAATTTATGAACCCCTAAACCTAAGTCTAACCCTAACACTCCCTAACTTAAATATAATTAAAATAAATCTAAATAAAACCTACTATCATTAAGTAAATAATTCATATTTAAAACTAAATACTTACATGTAAAATAAACCCTAAGGTAGCTACAATATAACTAATAGTTACATTGTATCTATCTTAGGTTTTATTTTTCACAGGCAAGTTTGTATTTATTCTAACTAGGTAGAATAGTTAGTAAATAGTTATTAACTAGTTACTAACTACCTAGCTAAAATAAATACAAATTTACCTGCAAAATAAAACCTAACCTGAGTTACACTAACATCTAACCTTACACTACAATTAAATAAATTACATTAATTAAATACAATTACCTAAAATGAAAAAAACACTAAATTACACAAAATAAAAAAAGAAATGATCATATATTTAAACTAATTACACCTAATCTAATAGCCCTATCAAAATAAAAAGCCCCCCCAAAATAAAAAAACCCTAACCTAAACTAAACTACCAATAGCCCTTAAAAGGGCCTTTTGCTGGGCA